>NC_053155.1:312495291-312844041 GCF_016835505.1 Polypterus senegalus | reverse complement strand
CTGTTTTTAGCCGAGACAGATCAAAAAGCGCTCCGTGGCTCTTGTGTTAAAGTGTAGAAGGCTGCATGCGTGAAAATTTTCTTGTATTCCCGAAACTTTTGGGGCTCGAGGAGCGTGACAAACATCAGGTTTTCATGGTCTTGAAATCTGGTCTGTGTCTGGCAAATAATATTGTCCAGAATCCTGCCATGGAGTTGTCCATAGTGCACGCGACGATCTTTCGTTCGGAGCATTTGTGGTGCATTCAATGGCGTCGTAGACTTCCTCATATCGGCTTCTATCCAATCAATGGGTCTGAATACGGTGACGTTGCCGTACGCCTGCTAAAGGGCCCTACTGACACCAACTCAAAATCTGATTGGTTGAAGCAATAGGCTAATCGACATTGATTCTGTGTTAGAGTGCCTCCACAACATATTCTGAAAGCCTCTCTGCCTGGCAACAGATGATGGCTGAAATGTGATTGGTTAAATATTTTAATACGAAACTCCGCCTCCCACGGCTATCAAGCTGCAGTCTATTCTCTCTGCCTGGCAACAGATGATGGCTGAAATGTGATTGGTTAAATATTTTAATATGAAACTCCGCCTCCCACAGCTATTGAGCTGCATTCTCCTACAGGATATATGGACGAAAGTATGTTCCAGTTATGACCCTTACGCGTAGAATTTCGAAATGAAACCTACCCAACTTTTGTAAGTAAGCTGTAAACAATAAGCCTGCCAAATTTCAGCCTTCTACCTACACGGGAAGTTGGAGAATTAGTGATGAGTGAGTGAGTGAGGGCTTTGCCTTTTATTAGTATAGATCAGCAAGACTAACTATGTCACACACATTCATTAAAGTTATTAGCCAGACTGTGGAAAGTCAGGGTGTGTAATAAACATGTCTGCAAACCTTATATTGGTGACATACAGAGAGAGACAGCAACAGGCACGCGACAATTGCAGGCATCAACCCCGTGTGTGAGGAGAGCGCAGTCCGAGGGGAGGTGAGGCTCGTCGCTGCTGCAACTCGTGTTTCTCCCCTGTTTTCAGAAAGAAAATGCTCCAATTCAGCGATTTTAACTATAAAAATGATCAAAATTACTGGAATCATACAGAAAAGAAATGTACAGCACAGACCAGTGGACACATTTATTTTCTGTTTTTTTTTACTTTTCATGATGACAGGTGAGGGCCTCACCTGCCTCACTTGACTGCACGTCCCTGCTCTGTAGGTCATTTCATCCTGATACGTGCCACCACATTGAGCCAGTAGTATGGCTGTTGGGTACTTTGGATGACAATGTGTGTTACTTTGTCCCATTCAAACAGTTATTTTGCACATCCCACTGCGCCAAGTGAGACTTTCCAGAGTTTCTAAAGATGTCTGTCTTAAACGGGTTCCAAAAATGATCTCCTGTTCTTGTGAACTGCTGTATTGTGCGTTTGATGCGCTGCCCGATGAAAGTCACCTTCTTGTACTTTGGCACAGCTTCAGGTTTCGCCTGCCCGTCTGCCTGACTTTTTTGCTCGGTGTGATGTGATACCTCCGGTTGGCTACACTGGGAATGTGAAGTTCATTCATTTCACCTTGCGGCGTGAATTGATTTACAAAACCTTCCGTCTTTATTAATATTTAGGTTAAAAAATCAGGCGAGTGCTCCCCTCGTTTTTCTTGTATACTGAGGTAGAGGAAAATGTCAACAGAACGACTTCCAGTTGCACAATATTTCTCAAATATCTCTTTGATTCTCATCATAATTTATTGATAATATCCTTATACAATCATTTATAATCAAACTTTATATTAAAATTATATTTTCGCACTTAGGGAGGTCGAAAACAGTGGTGGAATTTTTTCATGATTACATGTGCATTACCTCGATTACGTGCAAAGTAAAAAGAGTTATAGTCACCTAAAACATAGAAAAAGCGTTAGTGTTATATAATATTGGTTGCAATAAATTGCTATGGGTAAAACTGCATTTAGCTACATTTAATTATGATAATGATGGCGGAAAACAAATTAAAATCCATCCATCCATTATCCAACCCGCTAACTAGAGGGTCACGGGGGTCTGCTGGAGCCAATCCCAGCCAACACAGGGCGCAAGGCAGGAAACAAACCTCGGGCAGGGTGCCAGTCCACCGCAGGGCACACACACACACACACACCAAGCACACACTAGGGACAATTTAAGATCGCCAATGCACCTGACCTGCATGTCTTCAGACTGTGGGAGAAGACCAGAGTACCCGGAGGAAACCCACACAGACACGGGGAAAACATGCAAACTCCACACAGGCAGGACACGGGAAGCAAACCCAGGCTTCCTTATTGGGAGGCAACAGCGCTACCACTGCACCACCATGCTGCCCAAGTTTAGCTGAATAATAATAATAAACTAGCAAAATACCCGCGCTTCGCAGTGGCAAAGTACTGCATTAAAATTTTTATTAAGAAGAAAATTAAACCTTTTTAAACTGAGGTAAAATATCCCAATAATTATTTGTTAAGGATCTCTTTGTATGCCACATTGTGAGTTCAGCCCTCCAGTTGTAATCTGACCAAGCTGTGCGCTGAGCTTACTCTTGAGCATGTAACGTACAGTTGGCCATGTGAACAGTAATCTTGTGTCAAATCTCACAGCTTGGATTGCTGCTGTCATAATCGGTTTGAGTTTCATGGTTTGTTTCAATGACGACAGTATTTGTAGGACTTGTGTTGAAGTGACATTCTCCATCTGTCAAGCGTTGTAAGCATACAACCGGTTTCATCGATAACTTCACATCCAGCTTTTGAGAGTTTAAACATTCATAAACATCAAAGTGTCCACTACTCAAATCGTCACCTGTCAGTCTAAGATGTCTAAGAAGCATTGGCGGTTGTCGAAAGGTGTAAAATATTTGGCCATTTCGGTACACTTGAAAGCGACAACCGTACAATTCAGCAGCAGCCATCAACTCACATGCAGATCCATAGGTGAAGGGCTTAAGCATTTCACTCTTCTGGTGCTCCTGTGTAGTCTAATTATCTCCTGTACCGTCATCAGTCCACACCTTGAAGCTGTCCCAGTCATTCAACACATAAGACACAATGGATATCAAGAGTGAGCCTGATATGGCCGTGCAATATGTAACACAGAGAATGGAAAAGGTAGGTGCCATCTCTGGGCATGGAAACCACTCAGTAAGTGACAGTTCTTTGATCGATGGTGATCACCTCGATAGACATGTTAATGGGGGTACGGTTGGAATGATAAAGGAAATGGGTACCTGAACAATGTAAAGTAAGTCTAAAATACCTACACAATAACTATAATCGTAATAAATGAACAATAAAACAGCGGAGAAGCCGTGGATTAAATAAAATGGCTGTAGTTATCAGCAGGGAGACATGAATCCCGGAGCGACGGACGGCCATATATAGGCAGGCAGCCAACAACGTGGGAGGCATTGGGATGGGGGACCCAACGCCACCTCACACGGTGACCGAGCTGCAAGCTATGGACGTATATATGTACGTAAGTAGGAATCAGTTAGCGTTGGGAACCTTCATACCAAATTTCATGAAGATGGGCCCATAAGTAACAAAGACCGTGGGAAAGTTCAATATGGCGGCCGACAGTGGCATCATACCACTGAAATAAGTACGTACATCGGTTTCGGTTAGCGCAGGGAAGCCGCCTACCAAATTTCATTAAGATGGGGCCATAAATAAGAAAGTTCAACATGGCGGACGTTGTCGACCGTTACACGTAGAATTATAGAAATGAAACCTGCTTAACTTTTGTAAGTAAGCTGTAAGGAATGAGCCTGCCAAATTTCGGCCTTCTAACTACACGGGAAGTTGGAGAATTAGTGATGTTGGAAAGTTCAATATGGCGGCCGACAGTGGCATCATACCATCGAAATAAGTACGCACATCGGTTTCGGTTAGCGCAGGGAAGCCGCCTACCAAATTTCGTGAAGATGGGGCCATAAATAAGAAAGTTCAACATGGCGGACGTTATCGACCATTACAAACGTTATGTGTAGAATTTTGAAATGAAACCTGCTTAACTTTTGTAAGCTGTAAGGAATAAGCCTGCCAAATTTCAGCCTTCTACCTACACGGGAAGTTGGAGAATTAGTGATGAGTCAGTCAGTCAGTCAGGGAGGGCTTTGATTTTTATTAGTATAGATTCCCTAGATTTATATAGCACTTTTCTCAAATGCTTTACACAAGGAGTGGGTAGCCACTTCAACCACCACCATTGTTCAGCATCTACCTGCAGCCATTTTTGCACCAGCCCGCTCACCACAATTTAGCTGTTAGGTGGAGTGCCAATTAGGGATAGGGGATGATTGGGGGCCAGAATGACTAGGTCATGATGGACAATTTAGCCTGGACATCAGGATACATCTTATTCTTTACAAAGGATGCCCTGGGATCTTTAAAGACCATAGAAAGTCGGGATCTCAGTTTTACATGTCATGTGAAGGATGGCACCATATTTACAGCACAGTGTTCCCCGTTATTGCTCTGGTGGCTTTGGGATTAAGACCACAGGGAAAGTGCCACCTGCTGGCTGGAGTTTTGAACATTTATTCTTCATCTGATGTATTCTATATATCTCTTCTTCTTCTCGTCTGATCTCTGCCCCTCTGCAATCCCCCGTCGAGAACATTCAAGATCTGATGGCATCAGAAGTCTCACTCTGTACTCTTACTTTGTTCTTCATCATTTGTCTCCCTGCTGCGTGCTTCTCTCTCTCTCTCTGACTCGTCATCTGCCATCAATGACAGGGACTCCTTCAAGGGCGTCCTATGCTAATGGGCATCAGTGGAACTTCGCTTCTTAAGGGGAATTAAAAGATACAGACAATGAAATAGCGGATGTCCTAAACTTACAATTTTCTGAGGTGTTTACAAGTGAGCAAGTGGATAACCTCAGAGCAGTAACAGGGACTACTAACGAGGTACTGAGGGATTTGGAAATTGTAGAGGGAGAAGAGCTGCTGAGATTAAATAAGATGAAATCAAACAAATCACCAGGGGCCTCATGTATAACGCCGTGCGTAGAACTCGCCTATAACATGGCGTAAGCACAAAAGCAAATGTGCTTACGCACAGAAAAATCCAGATGCAGGAATCTGTGCGTATCTAACTTCCACGCTCTTCCGCTACATAAATCCCGATCAGCGTGAAAACTAACGCTCGTGCACGCGCATTATGTAACGCCCCAAATCCTCCCAGAATTACGTCTATTTGAATATGCAAATCAATATAAATCGCCCTTAAGCGCAGCCTTCTGTGAAAAGACAAAGGGAAAAGCACGGGGAAAATATAAGAATTTCAGCGAATACCAAGTGGAGGCAAAGGAAAAACATACTGTTTGTTCAAATAAACCGTGGAATAATCAACAAAATGAAGTTGATCGAGTGACATAGCGTGTTGGAGAAACTTGAAAGCTCACGTTCACAAAATCGCACAGTGCCGGAAATAAAAAAGAAGTCACATATCAAAGTCGCCGTGAAAAGAAGAGTTGTAAGCCCACTGTCTGAGTGTCATATGAAAGCTTATTAGGGTACAGAGAAAAAAAATAGGGACACAGTGGGGAAAAAGCACGAAATATCAACTTCAATCTCGACATTTCCACTTTAATCACGTAGTTTATTTTGTCATTTAGTAGAACATTATAAACTTCATCTTAAAATCGTTTAATTAACCAGTTTCTCAAAATTACATCGTAATTAAAGTAGCACGTTAAATGCTTTGTTTTGTATTTGATCTTCTACTGTATGTGATCTATGTGTGTGAATCACTACTTGCTTCTTAAACTGGCTCTCTTCCTCCAACTGGACACAGAGTCCATGACATTTGTGATATTACAGCTCTCTGAATAACTAAAATACTGAGATGTATACGTGATGTCATTTTCATAATGATAGGAGTTAAAGCACGTTATTAAACATGTGTTTCACTTCGATGAAATAATTTATTGCAGCAGTACAATCAGGTGCGGCTCTAGGCTTGTGGTGGCACTGAGCAGAGGAAGAATCGGTGACTCCTTCGCCCGCCCGTCAGTAAGGTAGCTTATGTACAGTGGATGGCTGCATAGCCGCCTGCTCATGACACAAGCATTTAACTTTTGCGAAATTTGTCGCTGTGTTTTTAGCTGTGTTGTTATTTTCTTTCTGTTTTATATTCAATATATATTGGTGTAGCCGTCACTGCAGTCAGTGCTTTTCTTTACCCAAAAAACCGATCGCCATACAATCAGCTCTGTAATAGACGTTAAGCCATCTGTAAGCTTAGCGCCGACTCTTCAAAACGTTTAAAGAACATTGAAATATCTTCGTAGTACATGTTTAATTATTCTATCCTTCACGACACTCCCAGTGAAGAATATAGATTATTTAAATGAAGTTAAAGTTTTATCTGTATAATTTAATAAACATATTTTGCTGAATTTCACCTTATAAATGATATCGTTTCTGTTTCTGAACCGTGAGGTCCGTACAGGAAAGGCTTTAAAACAGTTTGCAGTGGCTGAGACAGCGTGTCCTTGAAGCTGTATACCGATAATTCCCTTTCCGATCAGCTGCTGCTGTGATTCACACTCAGATACAGTGATATAAATACTCTGAGTGGTGCAGTGAGAGTAATAAGGAAAAAGATGATCCGCTGTGGCAACTCCTAACAAGAGGAGCTGAAAGAAGAAGAAGAAGAAGAAGAAGAAGAAGAAGTGGTGGAAGTGAGAGTAAAAACGCTAAAGCAGTTACGGTATTTGGAATACTATGGCTGTTCCCTGAACCATTATATTGTTACAAGTTAATTACAATCAGATGCATTACACTGATAAACAATATGCGGTTAGTTTCGGTGTATTTATAAAGCCGCGTCAGGAAAATAAGGAGTAACCACACAAGAACAGTAGCATTGCTTTGACGCTGGGTGCCGCCAGTCTGCAAAACCGAGCGTAGAACTTGCGTACGACAAGGTATGAATTACCGTGGAAAAGTGCGTGGATTTACGCCAAGTGTAGGTTTTATACATCGCGATTTGAACGTGGAAAAGTTCTTACGCAACATTTCTGTGCGTACGCACCGTTTATACGTGAGGCCCCAGGACAAGATAATATTTATCCTTGTAAGGAGGTTAGTGAGTACAGATATAAACCCTTTGACACATATTTTTAGGAAGTCACTGAGCACTGGAGAGATTCTGATGGACTGGAAAATGGCAAATATCATCAGATTATTTAAAAAGGGTGACAGGGCAGATCCAATCAACTACAGGCCAGTAAGCTTAACATGCATCACTGGAAAATTAATGGAAGGATAAGATAAGGATAAGATTGAGCAACACATGGCAAGGATAGGACAGTTAGCATGTGGTCAGAAGAGGGAGGAAGTGTTTTACTAACATGCTGGTATTCGGGAAGAAGAAGAAGTTGAAGTAGAAGAAGAAGAAGAAGAAGAAGAAAAAAAAACATAATGACAACACAACAAAATGATACCACCAGAGTGGAGCTTATGATATTATTAATCTTGACTTTCAGAAAGCATTTGATAAGGTGCCACATGAGAGGGTGGGCATCAAACTAAAAGAAGTGGGAGTTCAGGGTGTTGTGTGTAGATGGGTGCAGAATTGGCTCAGACACAGGAAGCAGGGAGTGATGTATGGGGGAACCTCATCAGAACTGGCCGATGTTAAGAGTGGTGACCAGCAGGGGTCAGTGCTGGAGCCGCTGCTATTATACATAAATGATTTAGATATATATAATTTAGGAATATAAAGAACAAGCTGGTTAAGTTTGCAGGTGATACCAAGATAGGTGGATTAGCAGATAATTTGGAATCCATCATATCATCACAGAAGGACTTGGACAGCATACAGGCTTGGGCAGATTTGCGGCAGATGAAATTTAATGTCAGTAAATGTCAAATATTACGCATAGGAAGTAAAAATGTGAGGTTTGAATACACAATGGTGTGGTCTTGTGGGTCCACAGCTCGTTTAGCAAAGGCCATTTTGAATAAATAATCACCGCTCTCGCGGCGGCTTAGCGAGGGGGCGTTGGGTCATAGCAAGCCACGGGACGATCTGCAGTGTGGGCGTTTCTCACTAAGGAACTGCCCATAATCCATGATTGCTCCCGTGGCTAATATGCTACAGCTGCTATGGCCCCTCGCATTATAAAAAGCGCGAGTCGGTTTGGAGAAGGGAGATCAGAGAACAAAACGGAAAGAGAGAAAGTGAAGAATGGAGGTTACAGGAAGCGAGCGAGCAAATCGGTGCAGCAGGAAGCGGGCGAGCGAGTGAGTGAGCGAGTGAGTGAGTGAGTGAACGCTCGCAGGCAGCTGAAGGCAGCCTGGGTGTTTGGCCAACTCCTGGGAGAAGTGGTTGTGGTCGCTCCCGCAGAGTTTGCTTCGGAGGGCGGGAGTGACCGGAAGGCGCAGGACTCTCCGCGGAAGGTAGCGGGAGTCGGGACTTGGGACGTGGTGTTCCCTGTGTGAGAGCCTTGATCGCAGTGGAATTCCCAAGTCACTGTCAGGGGGAGCCGACCGGAGACAAGGATCGGAAAGGCGACTGGCAGTAGCAGTAGTGACAGTAGCAGCAGGAGTGGGCAGAAGGTCAGCTGCATTGAGAGCATCTCGCCTGTTGCAGGGCCCGTATGGGAGAAGCAGGTGAGACGCTAACGCTAACAGGGAAGAAGCACCGGGTTTGTCATTTGTTTTTAAAGACTGCTTCCTAAGAAACATTTTAACCTCTGGTTTGAAAGGATTGTTTTTTCTATTTATTGATTTTTGAACCTCCATTTTCTTAACGGATTATTTATTTATTGAACTTTGGAAAGCACTGCACTTTATTTGAACACTGTTTTGTTGACTATTTTAATAAAAGCACTTTTGCACTTTTTTTTTAACCATCCCCTTGCTCAATTGTTTATTGCCTCCACTGACTAGCTCACTCGGTAACATTATCAACGGTGTTGGGTTCAAGGGCTCCCAAACAGAGATGGGAGCATGGAGCCAAACCCGCATCGTCACAAATGGGTGGTTGGAAAATCAGAGAGTCCACCTTATGAGAAGGATTTAGGAGTCATAGTGGACTCTAAGCTATTGACCTCCAGACAGTGTTGAGAAGCCATTAAGAAGGCTAACAGAATGTCAGGTTATATAGCGCCTTGATGTGTAGAGTACAAGTCACAGGAGGGTCTGATGAAGCTTTATAACACACTGGTGAGGCCTCATCTGGAGTCCTGGGTGAAGTTTTGGTCTCCAGGCTACAAAAAGGACACAGCAGCGCTAGAGAAGGTCCAGAGAAGAGCGACCAGGCTGATTCAGGGCTACAGGGGATGAGTTATGAGGAAAGATTAAAAGAACTGAGCCTTTACAGGAAATGAAGATCAGACCTGACTGAAGTGTTTAAAATTATGAAGGGAATTAGTGCAGTGGATCGAGACGGTGACTTTAAAATGAGTTCATCAAGAACACGGAGACACAGATGGAAACTTGTTAAGTGTAAATTTCATATTTTACTGTTGGTATGATGTTCTTTCTCTGAAATGCTGTGTTCCTTTTACGCCAGATGTAACGGGACATTTGCCTTCCAAAAAGTTCAACTTTTGTCTCTTCAGTCCACAAGTTATTTTCCCAAAAGTCTTGGCAATCATTGAGATGTTTCTTAGCAAAATTGAGACGAGCCCTAATGTTCTTTTTGCTTAACAGTGGTTTATGTCTTGAAATCTGCCATGCAGGCCGTTTTTGCCCAGTCTCTTTCTTATGGTGGAGTCGTGAACACTGACCTTAATTGAGGCAAGTGAGGCCTGCAGTTCTTTAGACGTTGTCCTGGGGTCTTTTGTGACCTCTCGGATGAGTCATCTCTGCGCTC
Source organism: Polypterus senegalus (assembly GCF_016835505.1). NCBI lineage: Eukaryota > Metazoa > Chordata > Cladistia > Polypteriformes > Polypteridae > Polypterus > Polypterus senegalus. The sequence goes on along the minus strand of NC_053155.1, from coordinate 312,834,175 downwards.
TTGGGGTAATTTTGGTCGGCCGGCCACTCCTGGGAAGGTTCACCACTGTTCCATGTTTTTGCCATTTGTGGATAATGGCTCTCACTGTGGTTCGCTGGAGTCCCAAAGCTTTAGAAATGGCTCTATAACCTTTACCAGACTGATAGATCTCAATTACTTCTGTTCTCATTTGTTCCTGAATTTCTTTGGATCTTGGCATGATGTCTAGCTTTTGAGGTGCTTTTGGTCTACTTCTCTGTGTCAGGCAGCTCCTATTGAAGTGATTTCTTGATTGAAACAGGTGTGGCAGTAATCAGGAAATTGAACTCAGGTGTGATACACCACAGTTAGGTGATTTTTGAACAAGGGGGCAATTACTTTTTCACACAAGGCCATGTAGGTTTGGATTTTTTTTCTCCCTAAATAATAAAAACCATCATTTAAAAACTGCATTTTGTGTTTACTTGTGTTATATTTGACTAATGGTTAAATGTGTTTGATGATCAGAAACATTTTGTGTGACAAACATGCAAAAGAATAAGAAATCAGGAAGGGGGCAAATAGTTTTTCACACCACTGTATATAATAATGTTTATTTTAGAAGTCAATATTATGAGACATTGCACGCAGATAGTTCTTAAGATCACGCCCTGCATATGTAGGAAGAATTGCAGCAAGACGTCTTGATAGTTGAGCGTATTTAGACTTGCTGGCTGCCTGACTGCTGGTAATTCCGCTTTGTATACAACCCGTTATGCCAACCCTTGACTGAGTTATTTGTTCGCAGCATGCCATCAGCAGTTATAACAGTTATAACCTAGCACATAATGTGTACATAATGCGCACGTACGCGTCCCACTCTCTTGGCCTCTCTCGCGATTTTGTCGGTGCGCATTTGTCTTAAACCAGTTAGCAAGTTTGTCGCCGCTCATTTGTCTCTCACGGTTTTGTCAGCGCTCGTATGTCTATTGCGCTTTTGTCGGTGAACCCCTCTACTGCACACATCAAGGCGCTATATAACCTGACATTCTGTTAGCCTTCTTAATGGCTTCTCAATACTGTCTGCCAGTTGATAGTGTCGAATCCACCTGAGAAAAGCGCTATATTAATGTAATGAATTATTATTAATATTATTATCTGCTAATCCACCTATCTTGGTATCATCTGCAAACATATCCAGCTTGTTCTTTATATTCCTATCTAAATCATTTATAGATATTAACAATAGCAGTGGCCCCAGCACTGACCCCTGCTGGTCACCACTCTTAACATCAGCCAGTTCTGATGAGGTTCCTCACACCATCACCCTCTGCTTCCTGTGTCTGAGCCAATTCTGCCCCCATCTACACACAACACCCTGAACTCCCACTTCTTTTAGTTTGATGCCCACCCTCTCATGTGGCACCTTATCAAATGCTTTCTGAAAGTCAAGATTAATAATATCATAAGCTCCACTCTGGTGGTATCATTTTGTTGTGTTGTCATTATGTTTTTTTTCTTCTTCTTCTTCTTCTTCTTCTTCTTCTACTTCAACTTCTTCTTCTTCCCGAAGGTTGCCGGTTTGAATCCCCGTCACTGCCAAAAGATGCATTTCACTGCATGTTGTTCTGTATAACTATGTATGTGACAAATAAATAAAGAATTATTATTATTATTATTATTATTATTATTATTATTATTATTATTATTATTATTATTCAACTTCATCTTCTTTTTCTTCAACTTCTTCTTCAACCTCTTTTTCTTTTTCAACATCTTGTTCATCTCCAACTTCTTCAACTTCTGCTTCAACATCAACTTCTCCTTCTCCTTCTTCTATCTTTGTGGTGAAGCCTCAGCATTAGTATCAGAAAACCACAAAATGCCTTCACGAGTGCCATTTTCTGCCTCTGGTGCCACAAAATCTTGATGTCATTCATTCTGACACATGAACTCCTTCTCCTTCATAACTTCTTCTCTGAGGTCAGACAAATTCCTTTCCTAGTTAAGACTCTTTGGAGTAATTTTGAGATTCCTGATAAATATGGGCACAAGCCCCTTCGACTTTGAGAATTTCTGACACGCATAACAAGTCACAACTGTCATACAACTGACATGTATTTCTGACAAAAATGCCTAAACAACTTATTAATACAAGACGCAGCCACAGCACCTGCACCTCAGAAGAGGTCGTCCACTTGAAGCTAAGCATTCAGGGTCCCGGACAGCATTTGGGTGGGAGACCATCTTGGAATAGCCTGGGTTGCTGTTGGCTGAGGTGCAGGTGAGGCCAGAATGAGGCGCTTGCCCTCAGTTCTGGGTGTTGATCCCAGTGCAGTGACCGAGACGCTGTGCTGTACAAATGATGCCATCCTTGATGAGATGAGATGTAAAACTGAGGTTGTGATTCTTTGTGGTCATTAAAGAGTAAAGAGTAAGGTGTATCCTGATGTCCAGGCTAAATTGCCCCATCACGGCCTGGTCATTCTGGCCCCCTAATTATCCTCTGTCTCTGATTGGCTAGCTGTCTCTCACTATTTCACCGCCTAACAAGTCATGTGTGGTGAGTGTACTGGTGCTAAAATGGCTGCTGTTGCATCCAGGCGGATACTGCACATTGGTGTTGGCTGAAGTGGCTCCCAACTGTCTATGAAAAGCACTTTGAGTAGTGAGAAATGAGCCATATTAATGTAAAGAATTATTAATTATTATTAATAAATAAGAAAGTAGGAAAGTCACTATATAATGTACTGCATGATCCTGCAAATTAAACACGATAGTCCCTCTCTGCCAAGTTCTTCATATAGCTGTTGGCTCATCTTGCATGCAGAAAAAGTCCCACTAAATGTCACCCCCAATAATCACCACTTTATGGTGCAGTGATTTCCCTTTTGTGTGCTTCTGCAAATATTTTTGTGCAATCATTTGCTGTTGCAAAAATTGTGTCTTGTGTTTTGCATGGATTTGTTGTGTGGATCTCACCAGACCAGCAGAGTAGCTTCACTTATTACAATCTGGTGGTAAAAAAAATATAGAAGTCTGTATGGATAAACCAGCTATGATTAAGGTCAAGGTTCTGAGAAATATCAAATGAACATTGTCCTTTAACGACATGGGTTTTAATTGTTGTAATTTTTCTCCAACAGGTTGCTTTCAGCTATGTAATGTTTTTCGGTCTCATGACATGGAAATCGACCAGTGCTTATTGGAGTCCCTGCCCCTCGGCCAAAGGCAGCGGCTGTTGAAGCGAATGCGCTTGGAGCAGGTGAAAGCCTACCATGAGCGCGAGAAGACCCTGAACAAGCACTCAGGACTCAAAGGCAAAGGGAAGCACAACAGGAAGCATCGAGTTCACTTCGGGCTGTCGGAGATGATTCAGGACGCGATCATAAACCATAACGACAAAGAAGGTACGTGATCAATAAACACAAACACGCATCGGGGCTCTTCGGATTACTGCAGGGCTTGGAACGTACGGCGTCAGCGGCAGGAAGCATGCAGGAGGAAAGCCAAACGGCCTCAATCCTGATATTCCTGCTGTTTGTTTTATTACAAATCCTGAGTGAGGAAAAATTATTAGGCAGCCCACCTAAGTTCACCCAGCCAGTTCTATCAGACACACGGGTACAAGGATAATATTCATATTACTAAATAATAACTGCTATTATTGTAATACATTAGGTACAGTTCTAGATCTTACACTTAGGTCACACTCTCAACTTTCTCTAAACTCTTTTCTCTGCATTTTGTGTGCATGTTGCTGGTGAAAAAAGGGAATTTTCCTCCAGAAATCAATATGTATGCAATCTATGTAATATAGCACTATCATGTAGTGCCTTTCACATCTATCTATCTATCTATCTATCTATCTATCTATCTATCTATCTATCTATCTATCTATCTATCTATCTATCTTGCCAGAGGGGGCTGGGTGGTCTCATGGCCTGGACCCCCTGTGGATTTTCTTTTTTCTCTCCAGCCACCTGGAGTTTTTTTTGTTTTTTCTGTCCTCCCTGGCCATTGGACCTTACTCTTATTCTATGTTAATTAGTGTTGTCTTATTCTAATTCCTACTTTGTCTTTTATTTCTCTTTTCTTCATCATGTAAAGCACTTTAAGCTCCATTGTTTGTATGAAAATGTGCTTTAGAAATAAATGTTGTTGTTCAATCTATCTATCTATCTATCTATCTATCTATCTATCATTATATAGTGCCTTCCATATCTATCTATCTATCTATCTATCTATCTATCTATCTATCTATCTATCTATCTATCTATCTATCTATCTATAGATAGATAGATAGATCGATATGGAAGGCACTATATAATGATAGATAGATAGATAGATAGATAGATAAATATGAAAGGCACTATATGATAGATAGATAGATAGATAGATAGATATGGAAGGCACTATATAATGATAGATGGATAGATAGAAAGAAAGGCACTATATGATAGATAGATAGATAGATAGATAGATAGATATGAAAGGCAGTAAATAATTGATAGATAGATATGGAAGGCACTATATAATGATAGATAGATTGATATGAAAGGCACTATATAATCGATAGATAGATAGAAAGAAAGGCAGTATATGACAGATAGATCGATAGATGTGAAAAGCACTATATGATAGATAGATAGATAGATAGATAGATATGAAAGGCACTATAAGATAGATAGATAGATAGATAAGACCACCAAGCCCCCCTAACATCGATGATCTCAATCAGTCCTCATGGTTTTCAGGCTTCACACGGAACGACTTGATGATGATGGTCATGTGGACTTCTGGCCTTCAGTCCACCAATGTAGGGACAGCACGGTGCTTTGATCAGGTGGTTGAGGTGCTGATCACCACCACAGAAAAAAACTAAAATTGAACAGCAGAGAAAGTAGGGGTTAGTACAGATTGTAAAGCTATGGTAAAAATAATAATTTAATGCATATACAGAATGTCAGGGTTACACTAAAATGAAGTTCTGAGAAAGCCACGTTCCAATACTGAGTTTTTATCAGTTTTTTAAAGTGTTCTACTGTATTAGCCTGGCGACTTTCTATCGGTCAGCTACTCCAGATTTTAGGTGCCTAACAGCAGAAGGCTGCCCGCCCCAGCACTTCTTTTAAGTTTAGCTCTTGAAAGTCCAAGCAGACGCTCATTTGAAGATCTAAGGTTAAGATTTGGAGTGTAAGGTGAGAGGCATTCTGAAATATAAGATGGAGCAGATTATTGAAAGCTTTGTAAACGATAAGTTGGATTTTAAAGTCAATTCTAAATGGGATCGGTAACCAGTGTATTGAAGAAGAAGACAGAACATCTGAGGTTTGATGATGATCAGGATTCAGAAGTGAGCCTGCAGCAAGAGCCATTGAAAAGAGTGGAGGAATTTAAATATCGAGGATCAGCAGTAGACCAAGATGGAGAATTAGATGCAAAGATAACCCACAGAGTGCAGTGGTGAATGGGACAATCGGGAGAAGATATCAGGAGGATTGTGTGACCAAAGGGTGTAGGTGAGGACTTGAAGCCAGTGGTAGGACCAGCAATGATGTGTGGAGTTAAAATGTGGGCAGTAAAAGGGGCACAGCAAGCAGAAGCAGGTGGATGTGACAGAAATGAGAATGTGGAGATGGAGGTGTGGAGTATAAGAAATGAGACAATCAGAGGTACAACTAAAGTGGGAGAGACAGCTAAGAAAGTACTGGGAAGTAGAGTGAAGTGGTACGGACACGTGGTGAGACCAGGAATAGGTAGGCAAAAGAGAATGGATGGTGGAAAGAGAAAGTGAGGGAGGCAAAAGAGGAGGAGGATGGATAAAGTAAAAGAAGTTCTGAAAGTAGAGGTTCTGACTGAGGAGCCAAGCTGAATGGAAGAAGGCTGACCAAGCACATTGACCCCACATAGAAGTGAGAAAAGGAGAAAAAGAAGAAGTGGCAGACCAAGATAAGAAGTTACATGCAGAGATAACTCACAGAGTGCATTGTGGGATGGAACAACTGGGTGAAGGTATCAGGAGTATCATGTGATTGAAGAATTGAGGCAAAGTTTAAAGGTGAAGTCTTGAAGCCAGTGGTTAGGACCAGCAATGATGTGTGTTGCTGAGACGTGGGCATTACAGGGCACAGCAGGAGAATAAGGTAGATGTGATAGAAATGAGAATGTGAAGATGGAGGTGTGGAGTATAAGAAATAAGACAACCTAAGTGGGAGAGATAGCTAAGAAAGTAATGGAAAGTAGGGTGTAGACATGTGAGACACAATGAAGATGTGGGCAAAAGAGTGATGGGCATGGGGAGGAGAAACGCAAGAGAGGCATAAGTGGAGGAGGATGGATAAAGTAGAAGAAGATCTGAAGGTAAAGGCTCTAACTGGGGAACTGAGCTAAATGGAAGAAGGCTGATCAACTACATCGACCCCACATAGAAGTGGGAAAAGAAGAAGAAGAAGTGACAGACCAAGATGGAAACTTACATGCAGAGATAACCCGCAGAGGGCGGTGTGCATGATACAATTGGGAGAAGGTATCAGGAGTATCATGTGATTGAAGAATTAAGGTGAATGTTGAAGGTGAGGTTATTAAGCCAGTGAGATAGGACCAGTAATGATGTGTGGCACAGCAGAAGAAGAAGGTGGATGTGGTAGAAATGAGAAAGTGGAGATGGAGTTGTGGAGTATAAGAAATTAGACAACCAAAGTGAGAGAGATAGCTAAGAAAGTACTGGAAAGCAAGGTGGAGTGGTATGGATATGTGATAAAGAGTGATGGACATAGAGAAGAGGAAGCATGGGAGGCCAAAGTGGAGGTGAATGGATAAAGTAGGAGAAGATCTGAAAGAAAAGAACTTGACTGGTCAGGTGGTGTAGGACAGAGCTGTATGGTACTATGGTGAAGGTTGATCAAGCACATTGACCCCACATAGAAGTGGGAAAAGATGATGATAATGATGATGATGACGATGTGGTTTCCCAAGATAAAGAATTAGATGCAGATGTAACTTATAGAGAGCAGTGTGGTTGGAAAAACTGGAACTGGAATAAGGTATCAGGACTATTGTGTGACTGAAGGTTAAAGGTGAGGACTTGAACACAGTGGTAGGACCAGCAATGATGTGTGGAGCTGAGATGTGGGCAATAAAGGGGGCACGGCAGGAGAAGAAGGTGGACGTGGAAGAAATGAGAATGTGGAGATGGAGGTGTGGAATGTAAAAATTGAGACAATCAGAAGTACAACAAAAGAAGGGTGTGGACATGTGATGAAGAGTGATGGACATGATGAGGAGAAAGCGAAAGAGACCAAAGCAGAAGATAAAGGTAAAGGGTCTGACTGGCGAGGAGGTGCATGACTGAGCTGTGCGGAGAGGGAAGGTCCAGCATGTGGACCCCACACAGAAGACAAAGCAGAGGAAGGCCTTGTATCAAATCAGGGTTTGTTTATCACTATGTCATCATTCACTCATCCTCTTCCTCAGCTCGCTGATTCCAATACTTTGCTTTTCTATTTGTTTCTATTATTATGATGACGTACCCATCACCCTGTGCCTTTAATGCTTTCGGCTCAAATATTTGGTGATTTATTCACAGTCGTATCAGCACAGTGCGCTCAGAGCGTACGATTAGATTAGAGCTGTGAACAACAACAACAACAACATTTATTTCTATAGCACATTTTCATACAAACAGTAGCTCAAAGTGCTTTACTTATTAAAGAATAGAAAAATGAAAGACACAATTATAAAACAAAATAAATCAACATTAATTATCATCGAATAAGAGTAAGGTCCAATGGCCAGGGGGGACAGAAAAAACAAAAAAAAAAAACTCCAGAGGGCTGGAGAAAAAAATAAAATCTGCAGGGATTCCAGACCATTAGACTGCCCAGTCCCTTCTGGCACAGAAGGAGCTGTGTGGGCAGCTGGGTAGGACGGTGTATTCCCTGGTTGCCATGGACACCAAAATACCCACATGTTGGCAACAGGCTTTTGTGATGTACGGTGGGTGAAGGTGTCTGGTAATTCATATTTGTAATAAATGCTTTGGAATTTTATTTCATTCTTTCTTTGTCCGTAAAAAAAACAACAATAAATTAGAGAAATGTGCCCAGGGTGCCACCTTCAGATGATTTTTAAAGACTTTTTTTACGTTTTTAGCATTTTTTTTGTTTTTGTCTAATGGAGAGATGGCCCATCATTGTAAGAACGATTCACATTCAGAAATGGTGCTAACAGAATGCAATGCCACGTGTTAGTGGACTACAATTAATCCACACTATTTAACCGCACTTGACAGTGTGCTGTGGGCTTGTGTGGGGGGCTCAGTAGCTTTACGGACAGCAGGGCCCTCGTTCATTTAAAACCAAAATGATCTGCGTCAGTACTAAGGTGTTCACATCGTTTATGGAATTATCTCCAATCACACTAACACAACGGAAATTCCAGACGACATTTTTCCTCGAGTACCATCCTCACTTGGGTTCTTCTTTCTTTTTTCCTTCTTACTTCCTTTCTCTTTCATTTCTTCTTCTTCTTCTTCCAAAGAAGTAAAAGGGCGTTCATAACCCCTTTCCAATGTTCATGGCTGCTTCAGTCTTTCTATGCAACAAATTATTCTTTAGTGACGTTTGCTTTCTTTCATCTTTGATTAGCAAAGTCAGATCGAAAACCTGCAAAAGGTAAAACTGCTAAGCACTCGAAGGCTTGGCACAAGTGGTGGCTTTGCCCACCTGCTTTTCCTAATCCACGGGCTGTGAGCTGTTTCCCCATACCTAAACAAGAGAGAATGGCATATTGACAGGTAAGTTTTGCCCTTCCAACGCTACAGCAAAACCCGGTTTTCATTGCTGAGATCTATTCCATCTAAGTATTACCCACCTGTGCCCACTACTAAACTGGCATCACACCTGGTCCTCGCCCTTTGTCATGCAGGTGGTGTGCCCATGAGATATCTTCACATTTTGGGGCAGAGCCTGGCCAGGTCCAGGGTGCTCGATCACCGGGTGTTCATTGGCAAACACCACATGCAGTGCCTCCTTATCCCAACCAGGGCACACTGTTTTTTAATTTTTACCTTCACGAGGGTCAATGTTATTTGTTCTTTCCCTGAATGCAGTATCTGTCACTATTATATGACAAAGGCATTTCCTCCAGCATGCTCTAAAACATGGTGTATCACAAATCATGTGACTAGGTGGGTACCCTAAGTTTATAAATTTCCCAGTAACTTTCCACAGTCTGTAGGATGATTTACTGCCCTCTAGCTGTCGTTTCTTATCTACATCTTCATAAGTCTGGGAATGTCTTTGTCTACTCAGATTGGCTCAAAAAAGATGATCAGAGAGTTCACTGGCCCTTCTACAGCAGATCTACTGAAATAAATGGATTCTGTATGTTGAGAAAATAATAAGACTCCTTCACTTTCTATACATTTTATCATGTTGTATGGATACATTTGCCTTTTTTCCTTATCGACCTGCTCTGGTGTTAGATGGGTACTAAAATCTTAACTTCAGTATCGATACCAACTTTCAGACCTCAGTACTGGTAATACAATGGATCTGAAGCAAATAATTTGTCACTCCAACAGATGGTGCATTACAACCATTTGAAGTGGCAAAGTGCATTGTATTTTTCATTCCAACAGATGGCACATCACAACCAGCATACACAATAAAAATAATAAATCTTTACATTTATATATCACTTTTCTCACTGCTCAAAGCACTTTTTACCTAATGAGTTGGGAGCCACTTTTTAACCACCACTAATATGCAGCATCCACCTGGTTGATGCAGCATCAGCCATTTTTGCACCAGTACACTCACTGAACATGAGCTATTAGGTGGTGAAGTGGTGAGATAGAGAGAGAGAGACAATTAGAGACAGGGGGATATTAGGGGGGGCAGAATGACCAGAATGCCATGGTGGACAATTTAGCCAGGACATTGGCATACACCCTGATTTTTGTGAAAGGTTCCCAGGGATCTTTTATAACCATAGAGACTCAAGACTTTGGTTTTATGTCTCATTTGAAGGATGGAGCCATGTTTAGAGCACAGTGTCCCAGTCAGTACACTGGAGTATTGAGATCCACACATAGACCATTGGGTCAACCCCCCATACTAGCCTCTTTCAGCAGCAACCCAAGCTTTTCCTGGCTGGTCTCCCATCCAAGTACTGGATGTAATAAAATGCATTGTATTTCTCGTTTCAATAGATGGTGAATCACAATCATTTGCAGTGACAGATTGCATTGGCTTTGTCATTTCAACAGATGGTGCATCAGAATCATTTGCAGTATTAAAATGCTTTGCATTTGTCATTCCAACAGATGGTGCATCACAATCATTTGCAGATGCATTTGTCATTCCATCAGATGGTGCATCACAATCATTTGCAGATGCATTTATCATTCCAACAGATGGTGCATCACTCATTTGCAGTAATATAATTCTTAATGACATGCATTGCATTTGTCATTCCAATAAATGGTGCATCACCATTATTGGCAGATGCATTTATCATTCCAACAGATGGTGCATCACTCATTTGCAGCAATATAATTCTTTGCATTTGTCATTCCACCAGATGTCACATCACAAATAATAGCACTGCTTTTACGAATCCCATTCCAAATGGAAAATAACACAGACATACCAACTGGATGGGCACACAAACATACAGTGGTGTGAAAAACTATTTGCCCCCTTCCTGATTTCTTATTCTTTTGCATGTTTGTCACACAAAATGTTTCTGATCATCAAACACATTTAACCATTAGTCAAATATAACACAAGTAAACACAAAATGCAGTTTTTAAATGATGGTTTTTATTATTTAGGGAGAAAAAAAATCCAAACCTACATGGCCTGTGTGAAAAAGTAATTGCCCCCTTGTTATAAAATAACCTAACTGTGGTGTATCACACCTGAGTTCAATTTCCGTAGCCACCCCCAGGCCTGATTACTGCCACACCTGTTTCAATCAAGAAATCACTTCAATAGGAGCTGCCTGACACAGAGAAGTAGACCAAAAGCACCTCAAAAGCTAGACATCATGCAAAGATCCAAAGAAATTCAGGAACAAATGAGAACAGAAGTAATTGAGATCTATCAGTCTGGTAAAGGTTATAAAGCCATTTCTAAAGCTTTGGGACTCCAGCGAACCACAGTGAGAGCCATTATCCACAAATGAGAGGGGTCTGGCTGCAGCCACTGTGGAGCTCCACAGTAAGCGGAAACACGTGACCTCCACAGTCGGCGGAAACCGCCTTCAAGCATTCACGCATGCGTTAAACAGATTGGGCCGCACCGTTAAGTGTGTGATGACGTAGCCTTTCAATACGCACGTGCACGCAGATCGGGCCGGCAACGGGAATCACGTAGTGACACACACCGCATGCGCTTAATGAAAAAAATATTAAAAACAAAAATATCCACTTTACGGCCCAATCGGAACTGTGCATGATGTACAATTTGACATTACAGTATATTATTCAGTATAGTTCCACATTAGTTGACCAAAATGAAAATATTAATCGTGCAAAATAAACGAAGCAGCCTTTGTGGCGTAACGTTGATGTCCAATGTTCAACCGCCGTAAGAGGAAGCTTAGGTGTGCACACCTGATAAGCCCCAATTAGGGCGAAACACATGCGGTGTACTCTTTGTATTATTTGGCAGGTACTGTACTATATATATATATATATTATATAAAGTATGTAGTGTTTTTATTTTCCCACTCATGTAAATCATATAAAGTTTCCTTTCCGTTTTGATCTATTGTTGCAACTTCCCTCTTATGAGCAAATTGTGTTTGTTTAAAGATATCTTTAGACATCAGTTATTATTAATAAAACTGCCATTTGTCTTAAGGCATCAGGTTTATAAAACCTAACGTATCCAACCAGTTTTAAAGAAATGTATGATCCTTTTTCAAAAAAAGAAAAGAACACTGTGTCGCTGACTGTCCCTGTCCTTAGTGCTGTTACTGTCCACTTGTTAAAATTCTTTAATTCGTTCTGAGTTGTGCAATCAGGTCAGATGCCGAAGAAATGAAGAGCATAAAGCCACTGGTTCAAATACTCATTTATTCCAATGGCTATTAATCTTACAAATAAGTTTAACTTTATATCCACAGACTTAAATTAAGGAAATGTGCTATTATCACTTAAACCAATCTATTTGATCAATTTTTTTTTACAGTAAGTTGCTTGCTGCTATAGTTCATATTTATAATACATTTGTTCGTAGTGATGTTTTTAATGTTATTTCAAGGCGTCTTTGTAAAACACCCTGAGATATGGAGGAATATTTCGGACAAAATTAAATAAATAAATAAATAAATGCGTGAATAAATAAAAGTACTGTGAAATGTGAGCATAAATAAATAAATGTATCATGAAATGATAGCATAAATAAATAAATGTGTCACGAAATATGTTTTTCGTTGCTTATTTATTTATTTATTTCATTTTGTCCGTAACATTCCTGCAAACCGTCATGAAATACGGCTTGAAATAAAACTGTCACTTTCACTCGTCAAAGTTGAGAGGGTGGGCTCTAACACGCCCTCTAGTTACTGATTGGTGAATCGATAGCACAAGAATGAATTAGAAAAATGCTTACTACTGCCGATGAAATGGATTCTGCCGAAGATATTACGTATTTCAGAGAGAGAATTGAAGATTTATCGGAAGAAATTACAATGTTGACGGCCCTTTTAGACTCCGATTTAGATGAACCTATTTCTGAAATTATCAAAGAACAGGTGGAACAGACTCGACTACACTCCAGTTCAGGTGACGCAGTTCCCTGCTCTGGACGTCCATCCTTTGACATTCCAGCTGAGTTAATAGAACACCTTCTGTTATGCGGTTTAAAAGTACGACAGATTGCAGATCTATATGGTGTATCGGAGACGATCACAAGGCAAATGAGCCAGTTTGATATACGGTAAGCTGTAACGGCTCTATTAGTTTAGGTACTTTGACATGGAATGCCCAAAGCAGCGTCAACTAATATTTTGAACTGAACAACTTTACCACTGATCAGAGCTGTACAGTTGTTTGAAAAAGTAGCTGCGAATATGCACCTGACTTTATACTCGTAAAACAAGGGTCAAATACTCAGTTCAAAATATTAGTTGACGCTGCTTTGGGCATTCCATGTCAAAGTACCTAAACTAATACAGCCGTTGCAGTTTACCGTATATCAAACTGAAAATTCGCCTTGTGATCGTCTTCCGATACACCATAGATCTGCAATCTGCGTACTTTTAAACCGCATAACAGAAAAGTGTTCAATTGACTCAGCTGGAATGTCAAGGATGAACGTCAGAAGCAGGGAACTGCGTCACCTGAACTGGAGTGTAGTCAGTCCACCTGTTCTTTGATAATTTCAAAAATAGTTTCATCCATATCGGAGGTCTAAAAGGGCCGCCAACATTGTAATTTCTTCGATAAATCTTCCAATTCTCTGAAATACGTAATATCTTCAGCAGAATCCATTTAATCGGCAGTAGTAAGCATTTTCTAATTAATTCTTGTGCTATCGATTCACAATCAGTAACTAGAGGGCGTGTTAGAGCCATCCTCTAACGACGAGTGGTGTTTGATTTATTTCAAGCCGTATTTCATGACGATTTGCAGGAATATTACGGACAAAATGAAATAAATAAATAAGCGGCGAAAAGCATATTTCAGTGTTTACATTTATTTATTTATGCTATCATTTCATGATACATTTATTTATGCTCACATTTCACAGTACTTTTATTTATTTACGCATTTATTTATTTATTTCATTTTGTCCGAAATATTCCTCCCATACTCCACAGTGGCCGCAGCCAGACCTCTCTCGTTGCCTGCCCGATCTGCGTGCGCGTGCGTATTGAAAGGCTACGTCATCACACTCTTTACGGTGCAGCCCAATCTGTTTAACGCATGCGTGAATGCTTGAAGGCGGTCTCCGCCGCCTGTGGAGGTCACGTGTTTGCGCTCCGACTGTGGAGGTCACGTGTTTCCGCTTACTGTGGAGCTCCACAGTGGCTGCAGCCAGGTGCTCTTGCCACAAATGGCAAAAACATGGAACAGTGGTGAACCTTCCCAGGAGTGGCCGGCCGACCAAAATTACCCCAAGAGCGCAGAGACGACTCATCCGAGAGGTCACAAAAGACCCCAGGACAACGTCTAAAGAACTGCAGGCCTCACTTGCCTCAATTAAGGTCAGTGTTCACGACTCCACCATAAGAAAGAGACTGGGCAAAACGGCCTGCAGGCAGATTTCCAAGACGCAAACCACTGTTAAGCAAAAAGAACATTAGGGCTCGTCTCAGTTTTGCTAAGAAACATTTCAATGATTGCCAAGAGGAAAATACCTTGTGGACTGATGAGACAAAAGTTGAACTTTTTGGAAGGCAAATGTCCCGTTACATCTGGCGTAAAAGGAACACAGCATTTCAGAAAAGAACATCATACCAACAGTAAAATATGGTGGTGGTAGTGTGATGGTCTGGGGTTGTTTTGCTGCTTCAGGACCTGGAAGGCTTGCTGTGATAGATGGAACCATGAATTCTACTGTCTACCAAAAAATCCTGAAGGAGAATGTCCGGCCATCTGTTTGTCAACTCAAGCTGAAGCGATCTTGGGTGCTGCAACAGGACAATGACCCAAAACACACCAGCAAATCCACCTCTGAACGCTGAAGAAAAACAAAATGAAGACTTTGGAGTGGCCTAGCAAAGTCCTGACCTGAATCCAATTGAGATGCTATGGCATGACCTTAAAAAGGCGGTTCATGCTAGAAAACCCTCAAATAAAGCTGAATTACAACAATTCTGCAAAGATGAGTGGGCCAAAATTCCTCCAGAGCGCTGTAAAAGACTCATTGCAAGTTATCACAAACGCTTGATTGCAGTTATTGCTGCTAAGGGTGGCCAACCAGTTATTAGGTTCAGGGGCAATTACTTTTTCACACAGGGCCATGTAGGTTTGGATTTTTTCTCCCTAAATAATAAAAACCATCATTTAAAAACTGCATTTTGTGTTTACTTGTGTTATATTTGACTAATGGTTAAATGTGTTTGATGATCAGAAACATTTTGTGTGACAAACATGCAAAAGAATAAGAAATCAGGAAGGGGGCAAATAGTTTTTCACACCACTGTATGTCAATTTTTATTAAGGTGGGTTTCATCTGCCCAAGCCTGTCTGTATTCTATTCAGATCCCTGTACAATGGTTTGGCTGATTCCCAATTATCAGCTGTTGTTTCTTAATGATGGCAACCACTTTTTTTGCATATTTCTTGATAATGAATTTTTTTTTTTTTTTATTTATTTATTAATTTTATTACAATCAATACATAGCAATCAAGTTTTACAAAAAAAAAGAATTATGCTAAGAACAGATCGATCCCCACCCTTGAGAGAGAGAGCAAGCCAAACGGTGTAAAATTTAAGGCTTTTAAAAATACCTAAATCAACAAATTCTCTGTGCTTTATAAAATCATTTCAAAATATTACTGATTAGATCCTGCCATGTTTTGAAAAAAGTCTGCACAGATCCTCTAACTGAGTATTTGATTTTTTCCAATTTTAAATAATATAACACATCAGTTTCCCACTGACTTAAAAGAGGAGAGTTTGGGTTCTTCCAGTTTATCAGAATAAGTCTGCGTGCCAACAGTGTAGTGAATGCAATCACAGTTTGTTTGTCTTTCTCCACTTTAAGACCCTCTGGAAGAACCCCAAACACAGCTGTTAATGGGTTAGGAGGGATTGTGAGTCCAAGACTGTCTGAGAGGTAATTAAAAATTTTTGTCCAGAATAATGTTAATTTGGAGCAGGCCCAGAACATGTGACCTAGTGAGGCTGGGGCTTGGTTGCAACGTTCGCAGGTTGGATCATGCCCTGGAAACATTTTGGAGAGTTTTAGTCGAGACAGATGTGCTCGATATATAATTTTGAGTTGTATAATTGTATGCTTTGCATATGGAGCTTGAGTGAATTCTCTGCATTGCTACTTTCCACTCCTTTTCTGATATATTAATTGAGAGGTCATTTTCCCAGTGTCCTCTTGGATCTTTGAAAGGAAGGGATTGTAAAAGGATTTTATATATTGTAGAGATGGAGTCTAACTCCTTGAAATTGAGCAATAATTTTTCCAGCGTGGATGAGGGTGCAAGATGAGGAAAATCTGGAAGGTTCTGTTTAACAAAGTTCCTGATTTGAAGATAGTGAAAGAAATTTGTAGCTGGAATGTTAAATTTGGAACGTAATTGTTCATAGGATGCAAAGACGTTGTCTATATAAAGGTCTCTAAGCAAGTTAATTCCAAATTTTTCCAGATATTAAAACTGCATATGTTTGTGAGGGTTGAAAGAGGTGGTTCTTTTGCAGGGTGCCACAGAAAGAAGCTTCTCCGTCTTAAAATGCTTTCTACATTGGTTCCAGATTCTAAGTGAGTGGAGCACAATTGGGTTATTAGTGTATTGCCGATAACGTGTGTTTATTGGAGCACAAAGCAAGGAATACAAAGAAGTACTGCAGGATTTTACTTCTATTGCGGTCCATGCCTGTGTATGTTCTTCTATTTGTGTCCAGGTTCTTATCGACTGTATATTTGCGCCCAGTAATAAAACTGGAAGTTAGGTAGAGCCATGCCGCCTTCTGCCTTTTGTCTTTGTAGGGTCGCTCTTTTGATGCGTGGATGTTTAGAATTCCAAATAAATGAGGTTATTGTTGAATCTAATTGCTTAAAGAACGATTTATTAATGTATATTGGTATGTTTTGAAATAAAAAGGAGCTTAGGAAGAATATTCATCTTAACAGTGTTAATTCTTCCAGCTAGTGTGAGATGAAGGGTTGACCATCTATGCAAGTCTTGTTTAATTTTTTCCATACAGACGACAAATTTTTTTGATAAAGAGCTTTATGTTTACTTGTGATGTTTACCCGAGGTATTTAAACTGTTCTGCAATGATAAAAGGAAGGGTGTCTAATCTAATATTATATGCTTGCGAATTCACGGAAAGAGTACACTTTTATTCAGATTAATTCTGAGACCAGAGAGCTTTTGAAATTCTGTGAGTGCTGCTAAGACTGCAGGCACAGAATTTTCTTGGTCCGATATATACAGTACCATGTCATCTGCATATAATGAGATTTTCTGTTCCAGTCCTTCTCTGCTAATCCCCTTTATCTGATCAGTATTTCGACAATGTATTGCCAGTGGTTCAATGGCAATTGCAAACAGCAGTGGTGACAAAGGGCATCCTTGTCTTGTGCCACGTTCTAGTTTAAAGTAGTCTGAGCAAATGTTATTGATGCAAACTGAAGCTTCTGGGTTAGTATACAGTAATTTAATCCATGCACAAATGTTCGGGCCAAACCCAAACTTCTCCAAAATAGTAAAAGGTATTTCCATTCAATCATGTCGAATGCTTTTCTGCATCCAATGATAATAATATTTCTGGGGTGTTTGATTTAGTTGGTGAGTATATTACATTAAACAGGCGTCGAAGATTTGAAGATAAGTGTCGGCCCCTAATAAATCCAGTTTGGTCTTGTGATATTATTGAGGGGAGCACTTTCTCCATCCTTCTAGCTATGATTTTAGAGAGTATTTTAACGTCGTTATTCAGAAGTGAAATTGGTCTGTATGATGCACATTGTAATAAGTCCTTATTTTGTTTTGGAAAGACAGTGATTAGTGCTTGGCGAAAGGTTTGTGGAAGAGATTGGTTATCTCTGGCTTCTGTAAATGTTGCTAATAGGAGGGAGCTAGCTGAGCGGAGAATTTCTTGTAAAACTCTGCAGGGTAGCCATCAGGGCCTGCTGCTTTTCCACCTTGGAGTGACTTTATAGCATCCAGTAATTCTGATAATGACAGAGGTTTATCGAGCTCCTCCACACTAATAGCGTCAATTTGTGGTATCTGTAATTTATCCAGAAATGCATTAGATTGTATATTGTCTTCTTTAAACTCAGTAGTATATAGGGATTTATAGTAGTCTCTAAAAGTGCACATTATATTTTTGTGTTCGATGATTTTATCTCCATTCGTGTTAGTAATTACGAGATTGCGTTGCACTTCTTGCTTGTGAATTTGTTGCGCTAAAAGCTTATTAGCTTTCTCTCCATGTTCATAATAATGATGTCTGGATTTGTAAATTAGTTGTTCGGTTTCTTTAGTTGTCAAGAGGTTTAATTCTGAATGTAGAGCCTGCCTCCTCTTATGTAGAGTCTCGCTTGGTAGTCTGGCATGTTCTTCATCTATTTTAGTAATTTCGCTTTTTATCTCTGCTACTTTCTTGCGGATTTATTTCTGTGGGAAAGATATGAGATAATCTGTCCTCTTAAGAAGGCCTTAAGAGTTTCCCAGAGTGTTCCTGCAGAGATCTCAGGGGATGTATTTGTCTCTAGAAAGAATTCAATTTGTTTGGATATAAATTCAGTACAATTCTCGTCAGCTAATAGAAGCGGATTGAGGCGCCATCTGCGGGTGAGTGTATGGGGCTTAGTAATTTCAGCTCCAAGATCATCGGAGCATGGTCTGAAATAACAATAGCATCGTATTTACAAGATTTAATCTTAGGCAAGAAGTTATTATCTATAAAGAAGTAATCAATCCTTGAGTAGCAATGATGTACTGGTGAGTAGAAAGAATATGTTCTTGAATTTGGGTTTAAAAACCTCCAGGGATCTGATAAGTTGTGATCAGTTATAAACTTTGTAATTATCTTTGCGGTGTTAGTTGCCGTTCCCCCTGTGGAGGAAGTCTTATCTAAAAGTGGATTTAGAACACAATTAAAGTCCCCAGCCATTATAAGTTTATGAGTGTTCAGATTGGGAATGGATGCAAATAAATTTTGTATAAATTCCTTATCATCAACATTAGGTGCATAAACATTTATCAAAATCATTTTACAGTTAGATAAGTCTCCCATGACCATCACATATCTCCCTTCAGGATCCAATACTACATCTGATGCTACAAATGGTACTGTTCTATGTATGAGAATTCCCACCCCTCTAGTTTTCTTTGTAAAACTAGAATGGAACATTTGGCCAGTCCAGTCTTTTGCAGCGGAACTGATCCTTACTTAGTAAGTGGGTTTCCTGTAAAAATACTATTTTAGCATTTAGACCTGTTAGGTGAGAAAGTACTTTCTTTCTCTTTAATTCGTGATTCAGGCCTTTAACATTCCAGCTTACGAAGTTAACTGTCCCATCATGGAGACACTGATTCTGAGTTTTGGTGTCATATTATAGTCTTAACTGGAAGTGAAATAGTTTAGGTCTTAATTTCCTATTCTCCAAGAGTTGTTGCCATGCAGCTTATTATTACGTTGATAGTTATAATTATAAAGATTGAGATGATAGATTAGATATAGATCAAGCCTGCTCTCTTTCTCTTCCCCTTAACCCCCACCCTCCCTTTTTGCCTCCCCAGGTGAGGCTAAAACCCACTTCATGCAGTCCCAGTCCTCTGACATACCCAGAGACAGAGCACGTCCAAAGCACATCAAGCCCCCATGCAGTGGCTTTAAGGTTAAAAGATAGAGATATCTGTTACCAATATAGTCTTTAAAAGAGGAAAAAGAAAGAAAAGAATTTTGCACTTAATATATATATATATATATATATACATATACACATATATATATATATATATACATACATACATACATATAATCTTCATCAATTTTAGTGCATTAAGATGATATCCCCAGATAATAAACCCAGGTGATGGTGTTAAAGATGTGTCCAAAACAAGCATAACAAGTCTTAATGCAGTAATAGCAATAACAGCAAACCAAGGGTATGATATTGAACAGTCTCATTTAGGGTACACATGAAATAATTAGAAAAGAAAAAAAAAAAGAGGAGGAAAACGTAATTAAGCACAATAAAACACAAACATTTAGCCCTAGTAATACTAAGTAATGATAAGTAATAAGTAAGTAATAATAATATAAGAATATGAGAATATATGCTGATAAAAACCCGTATTTTAAAACAAATAGATCAGACAGTAGATTATTAATCCTAGCTTTATCATTTACCGCCATGACTCACAATTATGTATCAGAATAGTCCGGGATCAGCTTTCTTAACTCATTTTCTGCCTCCTCCTTGCTAGCGAAAACATAGAAATGCCCCTGCCATTCCACTTTCAGTTTTGCGGATACAGGAGGCCGTATTTGACATTGGCTTGCCGTAGCGCTGTTTAATATTATAGAAGGCGGCGTTTGATAGCTGTTGCTGGAGAGAAGTCAGGGAAGACGCGAATGTGGCAATCTTCATATATAATATCTTCCTTTTTTTCCTGAGGAGTTCCATCACCTCTAACTTAAATGATAATCGTTCAAAACGGACTATAAAAGATCTTGGTCGGGGTCTGACGGTGTTTGATCAGCGTCCGCTGTAAGCCGCTGCTATCTCAGATTCTGCTTTAAAGTCGCCCCCGATTATTTTAGAAAAAAGTTCAGTTGCGAATTTCACCGGGTTTAAACTTTCTCGATTCTCCGGCAAGCCTTCAATTCTGACATTATACCTTCTATTCCCATCTTCTAAAGCAGCCAGTCTGTCTCCAAGTTTTTCTCCGAGTTTTTACATTCGAACTGACATTTACTGCTCTTTCCTCGGCACTGGCAGCTAGATGTTCGGCTATTTCGATCCGATTCGTGAATGTCTCACTAAGATGCTCCAATCGATCAGCAAGCGTGCTCAGTTTAGCGAGTTTTTCTCAATGCGCTCTTCAATTTTACCCAGCACCTGTCGAAGTTCAAGCTGTACCTCTTGACGAAGCCTTTCATTTGCCTGTTGGATTTCCTGTCGCAGACATTCATTGGCCTGTTTCATCTCCTGTTTCAGTCTCTCATGTGCCTTTGCCGTTGCTTTCTCATTAGCCTTCTCGCTTTTCTTTATATCTTGCCTGAGGTCAGCGAGCAACACTTTCAGTTCAGATAGCTCAAATGTGCCTTCTTGTACCGTAGATGAAGCAGCAGACTCTGCTGAAGCGGTGTCCCGCTGCTCCAGTCCAGCGTGATTGCGTAACTGAAGCCGGACCTCCCGCCTTTTCCAGTTTCAGGTAATCCTCTCCAATCGGCGAGCTATCCACATCTGCACTCACGATCGCACCTTCGCTCCCCTTTTCGCTCTCAGCGGCGATGTAGCGGACCGTGGTCCCGAGGAGTCTGTACTTTCGCCCATCTGATCCAGGTCTGTCTCTGAGAGGCCGTATCTCGAACTAGGGCTTGCTGATCGCAGCTTGGATGTAGCTTTAGTCTTCGATTCTTTCGGACCCCCCTTCTTGTTGGCCATGTTTATATGTGTTTACATATACTGTAGCGGTCCCTCTCGGGTTGAATTAATACAGGATTTTTGTATATACAGCAAAAGGCCAATATTTTTTAAGCTTGTTATGATGGTGTGATTTTTTTCTAATTTTTCCTATGCAAGAAGACAGCAGTCTTTTAATGTAATGAAACTCCAGCCTCTGCTTCTCATCTGTTATTATGTAAATTGAAGAATGTAACAGCCTTTCACTTAATTAGTTCTTTTTTTTTTTTTCTTAATTATTCTAGTGATTAAATAAAGGTGATTTTTCATGCCAGCTCCTAGAAAATCAGAGATTTGCATGGTCATTGCATTGGAGCTTAAATTGAATTTGAATAATGGCCAGTGGACTTTTGAAGCCCTGTAGTCAAAATCTATTCCTCTTTCGTTCTTAATTATTTGCTGTTTGTTTTCTTCATATTGCTAGTTCAGCAGGCAGACGTCTCGAGGTTCTCTGCTGTCACGTTTCCTTCCTAATTAGCACACAAAGCCCTCTGTTTTATGTCACATATTCATCATAATTGATGCAAATGACAGGTTGCATCTGCTACAACTTGACTTATTCCTATCAAGAACCCAACTCTGTGACTTTACTGTAATGAGACACAATCTCCAGGGATCATCAAGGGGGAGAAATGAACCAGGAGGTAGTGAGGAGATGCTGAAGGAACATCTGGAAATCGTAAAGAGAGAAGAGCTGCTCAGATTAAACAGGTTGACATCAAACAAATCACCAGACCCTGGTCATATTTACCCTCGAGATCTTGAGGAGGTTAACGAGTGCAGATCTAAACTCTTCATGCACATTTTGGAGAAAAATCCCAAGTGCTGGAAAATGGCAAATATGATCCCGTTATATGAAAAGGGTGACCAGGCAGATCCAAGCAACTAAAGGCCAGTAAGCTTAACGTGCACCCCAGGGAAATTAATGGAAGGAATTATTAAGGAGAAGATTGAGAAATACATGGCAAGAACAGGAGTTTGACGGAACAGTCAGCATGGGTTCAGAAGAAAGAGGTTGTGTTTTATTAACGTGATGGAATTCTATAAGGACGCAACAGAAGGATATGACCAGAGTGGAGCAGATGAGATTATTTATCATGAATTTCAGGAAGCATTTGATGAGGTGCCACACTAGAGGTTGGGCATCAAGCTGAAATAAGTTGCACTTCAGGGTGTGGTGTGTAGATGGGTGCAGAATTGGCTCAGACACAGCAAGCAGCTTAATCTTTGAAAGCCTCATGTCCTCATCTGTGGACATTGAGGTGACGTGACTTGGCCAAAAAGCTCCAGTTTTGCCTTATCTGTTCACGGGACTTTCTCTCAGAAGATCTGCAGCTTCTTTAGAAAATTGCAGTCTGGGCTTTTTGATGTTTTTTCTTTCAATGATGGAGTCCTTCTGGGTCTTCTTCCATTGAGCCCTCTGTCACTCAAAAAGTGACGGACGGTGGGATCAGACGCTGATGGACCCTCGACCTTGGAGCTCAGCTTGGGTCTCCTTGGAAGTCGTCTTTGGCTTTTTGTCTGCCATTCTCACTCTCCTTCTGCCCACAATGGGGGTCGATCCTCCTGTTGTGGCCGAGTCCAGGGGGGTGGGCTACAGTCTCAAGGACCTTCAACTTCTTCATAATATTTGCAACTGTTGTGACAGGAACATCAAGTGGCTTGGAGATGGTGGTCTTCTCGCCTTTGCCTTTAACATACTGGTTTTCCTGATCTCCTCAAACAACTCCCTCTTTTGCTTTCTCTGGTCCATGTTCAGTGTGGGAAACGCAATGACACCAAACAGAAGGGTGACAATTTGTCTCCATTTAAATTGGCTGAATGACCGATTGTAGATGTTTGTGATATGAATTCAAGAAAACAGGGAGTTTGAAAAAATTCCTCAAATCCAATTATTTAGGATCTTTTCTAGGGGTCCCAAACAAATGTGTCCAGGCTATTTTAGAAGATCTTTGTAAAATAAGCAGCACTTGATCTCTTGCCTTACTTGCTTTGCTTTACACGATGACATCTCGTAGCATGCAGGGACACAGGGGACACTGGCTTTTCATGTCATCCATTTTCAGGAGGTTTACAGCACTTTTCCAATAAATCATAAGGGGACCAACAAATATGTCCATGTCTGTTGATATTTCTTTTACATTTTGCTAGGTTGCGGTGGGCTGGCACCCTGCCTGGTGTTTGTTTCCTGCCTTGCGCCCTGTGTTGGCTGGGATTGGCTCCAGCAGACCCCCGTGACCCTGTAGTTAGAATATAGCGGGTTGGATAATGGATGGATGGATTTTGCTAGGTTGTGGCCATTTCTTGTGCTTTGTTTGAGGTTAACTTTCCATCTGCAACTTCTGTTGTCTGAAGCACGGTGGCTCAGTGCACCTGTAAATTAAACCCACTCTTGTTTGTTGGAAATACAGTCATATGAAAAAGTTTGGGACCCCCTCTCAGCCTGCATAATAATTGACTCTCCTTTCAACAAAAAAGATAACAGTGGTATGTCTTTCATTTCCTAGGAACATCTGAGTCCTGCGGTGTTTTCCGAACAAAGATTTTTAGTGACGCCGTATTTAGTTGTATGAAATGAAATCAAATGTGGGTCCCCTTGTCATTGTGCTGATTTGAATGCCTGTCACTGCTCAATGGTGCGGCACAGTGGCGCAGTGGGTAGCGCTGCTGCCTCGCAGTTAGGAGGCCTGGATTTGCTTCCCGGGTCCTTCCTGTGTGGAGTTTGCATGTTCTCCCCATGTCTGCATCGGTTTCCTCACACAGTCCAAAGACATGCAGGTTAGGTGCACTGGCGATTCTAACTTGTCCCTAGTGTGTGCTTGGTGTGTGTGTGTGGGTGTGTGTGTGTGTGTGTGTGTGTGCACGCCCTGCGGTGGGCTGGCGGCCTGCCCAGGGTTTGTTTCCTGCCTTGCACCCTGTGTTGGCTGGGATTGGCTCAAGCAGACCCCTATGACCCTGTAGTTTGGATATAGCGGGTTGGATAATGGATGGATGGATAACTGCTCAATGCTGATTACTTACAACACCAAACTGGTTGGATGAGCTCGTTAAGCCTTGAACTTCATAGACAGGAGTGTCCAATCATGAGTGGTCAAAGGTATTTAAGGTGGTCAATTACAAGTTGTGCTTCCTTCCCTTTGACTCTCTGAAGAGTGACAGACAGCATGGGATCCTCAAAGCAACTCTCAAAACATCTGAAAACAAAGATTGTTGAGTCTCCTGGTTTAGGTGAAGGCTACAAAAAGCCATCTCAGAGGTTTAAACTGTCAGCTTCAACTGTAAGGAATGGAATCAGGAAATGGAAGGCCACAGGCACAGTTGCTGTTAAACCAGCAGGTCTGGCAGGCCAAGAAAAATACAGGAGCGGCATATGAGCAGGATTGTGAGAATGGTGACAGACAACCACAGATCACCTCCAAAGACCTGCAAGAACATCTCGCTGCAGATGGTGTATCTGTACATCGTTCTACAATTCAGCACAATTTTCACAAAGAACATCTGTATGGCAGGGTGATGAGAAAGAAGCCCTTTCTGCACTCGCACCACAAACAGAGTCACTTGTTGTATGCCAATGCTCATTTAGACAAACCAGATTCATTTTGGAACAAAGTGCTTTGGACTGATGAAACACAAATGGAGTTATTTGGTCAGAACAAAAAGCGCTTTGCATGGCGGAAGAAGAAAACCGCATTCCAAGAAAAACACCTGCTACCTCCTGTCAAATCTGGTGGAGGTCCCATCATGCTGTGGGGCTGTGTGGCCAGTTCAAGGACTGGGGTCCTTGTTAAAGTTGAGGGTCGGATGAATTCAACCCAATATCAACAAATTCTTCAGGATAATGTTCAAGCATCAGTCACAAAGTTGAAGTCACGCAGGGGTTGGATATTCCAACAAGACAAGGACTCAAAACACAGTCGGAAATCTACAAAGGCATTCATGCAGAGGGAGAAGTACAATGTTCTGGAATGGCCATCACAGTCCTCTGACTTGAATGTCATCGAAAATCTATGGGATGATTTGAAGCAGGCTGTCCATCAAATTGAACTGAACTGGAGAGATTTTGTATGAAGAATGGTGAACAATACCTCCATCCAGAATCCAGACACTCATCACAGGCTATAGGAGGACAGCGTCTGGAGGCTCAAAGGAGCAAAAGGAGGTTCAACTAAGTATTGATGTCATATCTGTTGCGGTGCCCACATTTATGCACCTGTCTAATTTTGTTATGATGCATATTGCATATTTTCTGTTAATCTGATAAACTTAACGTCACTGCTGAAATCCTACTGTGTCCATAAGGCATGTCAGATATTAAAAGGAAGTTGCTACTTTGAAAGCTCAGCCAATGAGAAAGAAAAATCCAAAGAATTAAGTTCCCAAACTTTTTCATATGACTGTACCACCCGTTTTTTTGTGCCTGTGTGTGTCTCCAAGTCAGCTATCTCTCGATTCTGGTCCAGAACTTCAAGGCACCCACTGTGTAGTCTGGTGCCAACTTTGCCACTATATGGGTGTCACAGGCACAGACACCTCCTTCTGGGGATGTCTTGCTTTATAGGACTCTGCCTGGAAGGGGCGGAGTCAGGTGCCCTCAAAAGCTTCTGCCTGGAAGGGGTGGAGTCAGGTGCCCTCACTGGGCGTGTTCTCAGAGCTTTGAAGCTAATAGAAGATGATGATGATGTTAGAGACGGCACCTCCTCTCATGCCAGAGTGGTATTACATACCTCTGATGAGCCCAGAAGGTGATCTTCTGATGCGCATGCATGACAGCTCTTGGATCAAATCTTACATAACTATTTTTTTTTACACTTGTTTAGATGTTATATTTTAAAATATTTGAAAACATTTGACAATAGCAGGCCACTGAGCCCAACAAGCTCATCCATTCTGTTCAAAGCAATTGTCTAAAATATCAAGCAGAGACTGGAAATTTATTTAAATTCCTACTAAAGTTATCACTAGTGCTGATCAGCGAAGTATGCTAAGGTGTTTTTTCACAGCTAATTTGTTGGGTTCGCCATTGGCCTGTTCAGATAGATAAGAATGTCACCCGAAACATTCGCCGCGCAGCCGGATTAGACAAACTTTTTTTTTTCCACAGCGCCCTCTGCTGCTTTTGCGTGGACAGTGTGAGGCAAAATTGTATGAGACAGAAAGCGCTTACACAGGGTGAGCTGAAATGCACAACCACATTTCTCAAGGTTACTGCGCGAGGTAGAGGCAGCAAATTGAGTCGGTATGGGGGATCCTTTGATAAGCGATCCCTTTAAGTTTTCAGTCGCGTTGGTCCGGTGGACACCGTGCTTTCGCTGTCGAAGCGTTCTTCTAAAACGAATCCATCATCACTACGCAACGCGCCTTCCGAACGCACTTCAGCATTCCTCCTAACGGTGACGTCCCAAATCGGGAAACAGTTCTTAAGCGGGTGGCTATATTTAGACAGATGGGTACAACATTGAACAGAAAATCTCCAGGACGTCCTCGGATTGTATGAACGCCTGAAAACATCCAAGCTGTAAGGGCATCGATTTTGCCGTCTCCTAGAGGTTCAGCGCGCTTCTGCCTTAGGCATTTCCAGCACGTCTCTGAGAAGGATTTTGTATGAGGACCTTAATTTCAGTCCATACAGAATGATGGGAGTGCAGGAACTCACTGAGAGAGTCCGGGAGAGCCATGGATAGTCATTTTGCAAACCGTTCATCGAGATGCCATCATCATGCGCAGCGACAAGACACATTTCCGTTTGAATGGTTGCGTAAATAAGCAAAACTTTCGCTATTGGGCTGAAACCAACCCTCGTGAACTTCATCAGAGACCCCTGCAAAGTGAGCGGGTTACAGATTGGGGCGCCGTTGCAGACATAGACATATGCAGTAGACGGCGCATTCACTGTGTTGCCCAGTCGACACGATACGTCAGCGCGTCCACCACATTGCGAGTGGCAAAAGTGCCATTTAAACTGATACAAGTAGACGTGGAAACCGGGTTTTCTGATGAAAAAACAATAACGTTTAAAACAGTATCGTTTACATACAACAGATTTTGGCGAATCGTTTAAATGCAATTATTTATATCCATTTATATTCTAATAATGGCTATTATTATTATTATTTTATTATTATTATTAAAAAAATCCTCCCATATAAGTAACATTTCTTGGACTGCCTTCTTCCATGTCGTAAACACTTATGCAACACAGTACTGAAGTATCATTTAATGCCTGAGTCACCTCACATATAGATTACTGTAATGTTATTCTATCTGGCATCCCACAAAAACGTATCCATTGCTTACAACTTCTTCAAAATTCTGCTGCCAGGATGATAACCTGCTGTTCTTAATCCACTGAACATAACACACCGATTCTCTCTCAACTTCACTGGCTCCCTGTTCACTACTGAATACGATACACAATCCCGCTCTAACATTTAAATCTCTCCACACCTCACTGATCTCCAGACTGACACTCCTCTCGCTCACTCAGATCCTCGACTTTCTGTACCACACGTCAGACTCAGTGCTATGTGAGCTCGAGCGTCTCTCCTGGTCCTCCTCAACTCGGGAATTCTCTTCCCTCTCATATCCTGTACGTCAGCTCGACTCAATAACACATTTTAAAACTGCCCTCAAAACTTATCTTTTCAAACTGGCATACCAATTATGAATTTTGCCAGTTATCTTTGTTTGTTTGCTAATTATTGCCTTTTGATTCATCATTCTCTTGTTTTAATTTCACTAATGTTGTTTAATTTTATTTTTAAGGTGACCTTGAGTGCTAAGATTATAAAACAGGATTTTCTAATGGCCAAATAAAACCAAAACAATTGTTCAGCCTTACCTATGAAATGTAGACCCCCGGGATCTGGTTTGGAGCGTACAGCGATTTGTACAAGCCCAAGCAGCACATGCGTGAGGCATCTTTATCATTACTTCACTCCACAGCAGTGCCACTCGCAATATGGCAGCGATGTTGACGTACGATGCTGCTGGTCATGCGGCGTCTAGTAATTCTATATCTATGGTGCAGAAACTCACTGAGAGAGTCTGGGAGAGGCGTAGAGAGCTGTGTGCGCCAATATTCTGCAAACCGTTCATCGAGGTGCCATCGTCATGTGCAGGGATGAGACACATTTCCATTTGAATGGTTGCGTAAATAAGCAAAACTTTCCCTATTGGGCAGAGACCAACCCTCGTGAACTTCATCAGAGACCCCTGCAGAGTGAGCGGGTTACAGATTGGGGCGCCGTTGCCGTATTTGCCATTGTACGCCCTTACTTTTTTGAGGAGGCGGGGAAGCAACGGTCAGCATCACATCAGAACGTAACCTTGAAATGCTAGAGAACTGAAAGAAATGGATGCGGTGGATGCCTGGTTTCAACGAGAGGGAGCGACAGCTCATACGGCCTGCGTGGAGATCCATGCAAATTTTGCGGGGAAGCTGACCTCCCTGCGTGGCGATGTCATGTGGCCTTCACGTTTAATTTCTTCTCAAGTCGAAGGCATACACACACAACAACAACAACAACAACATTTATTTGTATAGCACACTTTCATACAAAAAGTAGCTCAAAGTGCTTTACATAATGAAGAACAGAAAAATAAAAGACACGGTAAGAAAATAAAATAAGTCAACATTAATTAACATAGAATAAGAGTAGCCCTCAAGGATGCTATTCACCATAAAATCGCCTTGAAATGACCGATTGAGTAATGCGAGTGTTCAGAAATCATCTTGAAGAGTGTATCGCTAATGATGGCCACCACCTTGAAGACATCACTTCTAAAACACAGTGAAAAAAATCTATTTTGTACTCCCTTTCTGGTGTCACAATGAAATTTATTTTATCTTGTAGCGTTTTTGTCGAATAAACGTTTGAAATAACAATAATACATTTTATTTGTATTGCACTTTACATTTTAGCAATCTCAAAGTGCTACAGAGTCAAAAATAAGAGTCTATAAAAATACTTTAACAAAAAGTCTTTCTAAAGAGATGAGTTTTTAAGTTTCGTTTAAAAACTTCAGTCGACTGTGGGGCTCTCAGGTAATCAGGGAGGGCATCCCAAAGCTTCTGTGCCACAGATTAAAAAACCCCGTCACCCATGCTGCTGAGCTTAGTTCTGGGGACGTGGAGGGTGTTTATGTGTACAGAGTGGAGGGTACATGAGGAAGTATAAGGAGTGATAAGTTCCTGTAGGTAAAGAGGAGTATGTCCATAAATGTACTGATGGGTGAAAAGGGACACCTTGTACTCTATTCTGAGCTGGACAGGGAGTCAATGAAGAGGTTTCAGGATGAGGTGATGTGATCGTGCTTTCGCACCCTCATCAGGATCCTGGCAGCGCGGTTCTGAATATACTGAAGTCTCTGGATACTCTTACCGGGAATCCCGATGAAGAGCTGTTTTATCTTGGTAGAGTAATACTGTATATACTGTAAATTGCTCCACTTTCCCCTATTGTATTATTAATATGTAGCCTTAGAATGCCTAATCTCACAGACTTACCACTGTTTTTAAGGTATTATTGTATACAGTATGCCTTATCCCCAACTTCCCTTCTATATCTATAACCTCAGGCAATTAGATGTAGTAAAAAGACAAACAGGAGTTAAGTTACACATAAAATAATGTATTACTGATAATATTCATAAATAATAACAAAATGCAAAGTACATTTGAATATTGGCAACCATACAACCTGATAAAATGGTGATGTGTAACTCAGGTGGCACACAGACTTGTAGTTACTTAATGTCTCTAGTTAAGGCATCATTGGTGCTCAGCTTTTAGCCACATGTCTGTTCAAAATGGCTGAAGCTGTGCTCTTCATTGTGTTGTCTTCAGTTCATGGTGTGATGGTCTTCTTCAGTTGTTAGCAAGAGAAAGATACTTCTGCATCATCACAAGTTAGCATGAGAGATGCTTCTTTCATCATATGTTGGTTAGAGAGAGACTGTGAGGTTAAGCACGTACATTTATAGATGTTCTGTCCGACCCCTACAGCCAATAGGACATCATGGTACTTAAAGGCCTGTGAGACAAGCCAATTCCAAACAGCCATACCTCAAATCCTGTCGTAAACGGGGGGGTTGCAAACACGAATGCCTCTCACCAAAGTAACACTAAATTACTTTGCTTCACCTAAATTATAAATAAAGACATTCAAAACATTCATCAAGTTATATGCAAAATCTTACATCACAACAGGAGCGCATTACAGTAATCCAGCCTGGAAGAGACAAAGGCATGGACGAGCTTCTCTGCATCTACCAGGGTGAGTGTTGGGCGTAGTTTGGTGATGTTCTTCAGGTGGTAAAAAGATGACTTACAGAGATGTTTGATGTGGGTGTTAAAGGTGAGTTGTGAGTCCATTTTAACACCCAAATTGGTAACAGATGTGGAAAGAGGGATATTTTGACCAGAGAAAGCGATCCTGGTGATAGTAGAAGAATGGAGATGGTGTGGTGTACCAACTAAGATGGCTTCTGTTTTTGAACTGTTGAGCTGAAGGAAGTGGAGCCTCATCCAAGCCTCTATCTCCTTCAGACAGGTAGTCAGTGTAGATATTGGCGGAGGAGCAATAGAGGAGGTTGGGGTAGCCCTGAGGTAAAGCTGAGTGTCATCGGCATAGCAATGGAAAGATAAACCATGTCTGCTAATGACAATTCCAAGGGGGAGCATGTAGATGGTGAAAAGGATGGGGCCTAGCACAGAGCCCTGTGGGACACCACAGGTGACATTGTGGGTGTGAGATTTTGCGCTGTCCAAGGCGACATGCTCAGTTCTGCCAGTCAGGTATAATGTGAACCAGTTGTAAACATTTCCTGAGAGTCCAATAGTGTATTGCAGGCGGTGAAGGAGGATGTTCTGGTCTATTGTGTCAAAAGCAGCTGTCAGATCAAGGAGAATGAGTAGAGAAGGGGAACCAGTATCTGCTGTCATCAGAATGTCGTACTTCTATGCAAAAGGACAAAGCCTTTAGAGTCCTGGTGCTCCCTGTTTGTGAGACATGGACGCTATCCAGTGACCTGAGACAAAGACTGGACTCCTTTGGTACTGTGACTCTACGGAGAATCCTTGGGCACCGCTGGTTTGACTTTGTTTTGCTCATGGAGTCCTGAAAGAGGCACATTACCTGCATTGTGAGGGAGCGTCAGTTAGGGCACTGCGGCCATGCGGCGTGTTTCCCCGAGGGTGATCCAGCTCGTAAGATCCTCATTGTTGGGGACCCGAGTGACTGGACCTGGCCAAGGGGTCGCCCACGTAACACCTGGCTGCGGCAGATAGAGGGTCATTTCTGGAGGGTGGGACTGGACTGCGTGTCTGCCTGGGGGTTGCCAACCGGGATCCTGAGTTGTTTCTTCGTGTAGTGTGTGTGGCAACATGCTGTACCAGTGCATGCCCCCCAAATTGAACTTGTACACCCTTTTTTGTGTCACAATGAAATTTATTTTAACTTGTAGCATTTTTTGTAGAATAAACATTTGAAATGTACTTTTTTTTTTTGGCTCACCACACTTAATCCTAGCAGGGGGCTAAATTAGTGGAAAACTTGCACATAAATTTAAACATAAAAGGTGCATGCAGAAGTAAACTGGAAATGTGTCAGTGTGTTTGTATCTTAAAGGTAAAGTCTTTTTGTATGGACTTGTATGTGACTTGTGTGTAGTACGTGAGCCGAACCCTTTAGCGGTTTTACCCAGAGTGCACAGCAGTTGATGTAAACAGGATGGAGTGAAGAATCCACGTGTTTTAGTTTTGCTGCTTATTTGGTAGCAGCGTCAGGGAATGAGCAAACGCGTACTTTTCCATTTGAGAGGGGTGAGTACCTGCTGTTGCAGGCCTGAATGAATTCATACATCCTGTGTGAAAGGAATTTTACAGTTCTGATATTTAATTCTATTCGTTTTATCTCAGGAAGGTGTGGTGGTGCAGAGGTTAGATCAGGTCACAGTTTTGCACTCTCGGCTTTAGACCCAAATGGTAAAAAGGGGCATTTGAAATGCTTTGGATGTGAGGATAAAGTCCTAAAACTTCAACATGTGACCACATACCAGAGAGCTGGGATGGCACACTAAATAAAACGAGTTTGAAACCTGAACCACTTAGTGCTGCCATGGGTGAGCATTCTGATCGCAGTACGTTCATAATGCAGTCTGAGGTAAGGTACCTTCATGCTGCCCATTCTCTGCACTAACCTCCATATATCTGTACTAGTCACGAGATGATGCACTTAACATTATACATTACGTATTGTTGTACAAGTGTCGCTGAACTGTGCATTATGTGAACATCAGACTAAATTTATATTGGAAAAAGTGTAAAATATAATAATTACCATTAAATCAATTAAACACACAAAATTGGTGTTTAAAAACCAGAAGAGATCCATCCATTATCCAACCCGCTATATCCTAACTACAGGGTCACGGAGGTCTGCTGGTGCCAATCCCAGCCAACACAGGGCGCAAGGCAGGAAACAAACCCAGGGCAGGGCGCCAGCCCACCACAGGGCACACACACACACACCAAGCAAACACACGGGTCAATTTAGAATCACCAATGCACCTAACCTGCATGTCTTTGGACTGTGGGAGGAAACCGGGGTACCCGGAGGAAACCCACTCAGACACGGGGAGAACATGCAAACACCACGCAGGGTGGACCTGGAAAGCGAACCTGGGTCTCCTAACTGCAAGTCAGCAGCACTACCCACTGCGCCACCGTGCCGCCCATGAAACTGAATGCAAAATGAAATTCTGCCCTATTCCTCTTCCGGGACACGCTTTCTGGCAAGCTAAAAGTCGCCTTCCCTTTCTAACTAAACACAAGTGCTGTCAACCTGAGGAACGTTTAACGGACTTTGTGATTCGCACCTTATACAAACTCTGGAAATTAACAACATTCTACAAACTGACATACTCAGCATTTATACTGGGTCTGGATCAGAGGAGCTTGTCCCTCTGGGTCGTCACAATACAATCCAATGTGCCGTGAACTACATATATGGAGAACATGAGGACAATCCGGACAAGAACAGGCTATTCAGCCCCATAAAGCTTGCCAGTCCTATCCACGCGATTCTTCTAAAATAACATCAAGTTGACTTTTGAAGGTCCCTAAAGTCCTCCTGTCTATACCACACTAGTCGGTCGCTTCTTCCAAGTGTCTGTGGTTCTCTGCATGAAGAAAAACTTCCTAATGTGTGTGCGAAATTTCCCCTTCACAAGTTTCCAGCTGTGTCCCCGTGTTCTTGATGAACTCATTTGAAAGTCACCATCTCGATCCACTGGACTAATTCACTTCAGAATGTTAAACACTTAAAGTCCTGTCTGCTCTTCATTTCCTGTAAAGGCTCAGCTCTTTCCTCATAACTCATCCCCTGTAGCCCTTGAATCACCCTAATCGCTCTTCTCTGGACCACTTCTAGTGCTGCTATGTCTTTATGGAGACCCAAACTTCACACAGGACTCCAGATGAGGCCTCACCAGTGTGTTATAAAGCTTGAGCAGAACCTCCTGTGACGTACTCCACACATCAAGGCGCTATATAACCTGACATTCTGTTAGCCTTCGTAATGGCTTAACACTGTCTGGAAGTTGATAGCTTAGAGTCCACTACGACTCCTATTTCCTTCTCATAAGGTGGACTCTCAGTTTTCTGACCTCCCATTGTGAACTCAAACCTCACATTTTTACTTCCGACGTGTAATGCTTTACATTTACTGACATTAAATTTCACCTGGCACAAATCTGCCTAAGCCTGTCTGCTGTCCAAGTCTGTCTGTGATGATTCAATGGATTCTCAATGATCTGATTGTCCACCTATCTTGGTTTCATCCACAAACCTATCCAGCTTGTTCTTTATATTCCTATCTAAATCATTTACAGATATTAACAATAGCAGTGGCCCCAGCACTGACCCCTGCTGGTCACCACTCCTAACATCGGCCAATTCTGATGAGGTCTCTCACACCATCACCCTCTGCTTCCTGTGTCTGAGCCAATTCTGCCCCCATCTACACGCCACACCCTGAACTACAACTTCTTTTATTTTGATGCCCAACCTTACACATGGCACCTCATCAAATACTTTTTGAAAGCCAAGATAAATAATCTCATCTGCTCCACTCTGGTCGTATCCTTTTGTTGCCTCCTCATAGAATTCCAGCATGTTAGTAAAACACGACCTCCTTCTTCTGATGCCATGCTGACTGTTCAGAATAACTCCTGTCTTTGCCAGGTGTTTCTCAATCTCCTCCTTAAATAAATTAATTTCCCTGGAATGCACGTTAAGCTTACTGGCCTTTAGTTGCTTGGATCTGCCTGGTCACCCTTTTCATATAACGGGATCATATTTGCCATTTTCCAGCACTTGGGAATTTTCTATCTATCTATCTATCATTATATGGTGCCTTTCACATCTATCTATCTATCTATCTATCTATCTATCTATCTATCTATCATATAGAGCCTTTCCTATCTATCTATCTATCTATCTATCTATCTATCTATCTATCTATCTATCTATCTATCATATAGTGCCTTTTACTTCTATCTATCTATCTATCTATCTATCTATCTATCTATCTATCTATCTATCATATAGTGCCTTTTACTTCTATCTATCTATCTATCTATCTATCTATCTATCTATCTATCTATCTATCTATCATATAGTGCCTTTTACTTCTATCTATCTATCTATCATATAGAGCCTTTCATATCTATCTATCTATCTATCTATCTATCTATCTATCTATCTATCTATCTATCTATTATATAGTGCCTTTTACTTCTATCTATCTATCTATCTATCTATCTATCTATCTATCTATCTATCTATTATATAGTGCCTTTTACTTCTATCTATCTATCTATCTATCTATCTATCTATCTATCTATCTATCTATCATATAGAGCCTTTCATATCTATCTATCTATCTATCTAATAATTCCTCCCATCAGTTTCCCTGTGATGCACATTCAGCTTACTGGCATATATTTGCTTAGATCTCACCGGTCCCCCTTTTTATATAATGGCATGATATTTGCCCTTTTCCAGTCCATCAGAATCTCTCCCAGTGTGCGGTGACTTCCTCAAAATATGTGTCAAAGGTCTCTATCTGCACTCGCTAGCATCATTGAGCACTCAAGAGGGTAAATGTCACCTGCTTGCCAGCCTACAGTTGCTTGCATCTTCCCAGTCCCCCTCGTGCCCACCATGAAGCTGATGCCCTTCATCTGGTGTTTTTTTTTCTGCTGTCTGAGTGTGTCCTGCCCCAGAAAACATAACTTTAAAAAACTGACGGATGCAATACGACCACTTGAAATTTAAAACAGCTGCTGGCAAAGCAAAGAAAAGGGCAGATTAATTTTCGAGTCAGTAGAATTGTTATTAAGTCTGAAATGGTCGCTCGTTCATCACTGTGTGTATCCCGCCATGGAAAAACGCCAGCCCCGCGGGTGTCGGCAAAAGGCCAGCGCGGCTGTGAATGCCATCGCTATTGTAGATTCTGTCTTTTTTTTTTTTTGGATGATGAGCAGGATAATTGCCGTCCATGTCAAATACAAAGTCGTCTCCTGTTCTTCTTTTCCAGGACGAGAAATTTTTTCCCACCTTTGAAGCTGTCATTGAAATTGTTAGCTTGAAAGGGCGGGCATTGAAACTCCTAACATGATGACAGGGCCATTAACTCCTCAAGTGTAACATATTCTTTATATTTGACATCCAGTATTACTGAATCAATCAACAAGAAATTAAAATAATTTATAACTCGATGGAAAAAAAATATATATATATCTGAGGATGGTCCTCAGGCGGGGAAGTCGGTGGACGAGGTTTGATTTCTTTCAGGTTCCACATAATGTAGAACTCTGTGGGTTGCATGGCAGGCATGGCGGCTGTGCCTGAAAGATTGTTTAAGCTAGTATGCATTGATTGAGAACTCCTTGTGACTCTCTTTATGGCATGTTAATCAATTCCGTCCATTGTTGCCAGTCCCATAGCTCATTGTCACGGGCAAAATTGCAGGAATGGCACATCGGCACAGTAACGATATAAAACACGGGCAAAATTGAAAATCAACTAAAAATAGCCCTACAATCAAACCGCTGTTATCTCACTACAGAAATCTATACTAATAAAAGGCAAAGCCCTCACTGACTCACTCACTCACTCACTCACTCACTCACTCACTCATCACTAATTCTCCAACTTCGCGTGTAGGTAGAAGGCTGAAATTTGTCAGGCTTATTCCTTACAGATCACTTACAAAAGTTAAGCAGGTTTCATTTCGAAATTCTACGTGTAACGGTCATAACAGTTGACAACGTCCGCCATGTTGAACTTTCTTATTTATGGCCCCATCTTCACAAAATTTGGTAGGCGGCTTCCCTGCGCTAACCGAAACCGATGTACGTACTTATTTTGGTGGTATGATGCCACTGTCCGCCGCCATATTGAACTTTTCAACGGTCTTTGTTATTTATGGGCCCATCTTCATGAAATTTGGTATGAAGGTTCACAAAGCTAACTGATTCCTACTTACGTACATATATACGTCCATAGCCTGCAGCTCGGTCACTGTGTGAGGCGGTGTTTGGTCCCCCATCCCAACGCCAACCACGTTGTTGGCTGCCTGCCTATATAAGGCCGTCCGTCACTCCAGTCTCTTCATTCCCTTCCTTGCTTCGCCACGGGATTCACGTCTCCCTGCTGATAACTGCAGCCTTTTTATTTAATCCACGGCTTCTCCGCTGTTTTATTGTTAGTTTATTATGATTATAGTTATTGTGTAGGTATTTTAGACTTACTTTACATTGTTCAGGTACCCATTTCCTTTATCATTCCAATAATACCCCCATTAACATGTCTATCGAGGTGATCACCATCGATCAAAGAACTGTCAATTAACGAGTGGTTTCCATGCCCGGAGATGGCACCTGCCTTTTCCATTCTCTGTGTTACATATTGCACGGCCATATCAGGCTCACTCTTGATATCCATTGTGTCTTATGTATTGAATGACTGACACAGCTTCAAGGTGTGGACTGATGACGGTACAGGAGATAATTAGACTACACAGGAGCACTAGAAGAGTGAAATGCTTAAGCCCTTCACCTATGGATCTGCATGTGAGTTGATGGCTGCCGCTGAATTGTTTGGTTGTCGCTTTCAAGTGTACCGAAATGGCCAAATATTTTACACCTTTCGACAACCGCCAATACCTTTTAAACATCTTAGATTGACAGGTGACGATTTCAGTAGTGGACACTTTGATGTTTATGAATGTTTAAACTCTCAAAAGCTGGATGTGAAGTTATCGATGAAACCGGTTGTGTGCTTACAACGCTTGACAGATGCTGAATGTCACTTCAACACAAGTCCTACAAATACTGTCATAATTGAAACAAACCATGAAACTCAAACCGATTACGACAGCAGCAATCCAAGCTGTGAGATTTGACACAAGATTACTGTTCACATGGCCAACTGTACGTTACATGCTCAAGAGTAAGCTCAGCGCACAGCTTGGTCATATTACAACTGGAGGGCTGAACTGACAACGTGGTATACAAAGAGATCCTTAACAAATAATTATTGGGATATTTTCCCTCAGCTTAAAAAGGTTTAATTTTCTACTTAATAAAAATTTTAAGGCAGTACTTCGCCACTGCAAAGCGCGGGTATTTTGCTAGTTCAGAATAAAAGCCTTTAGAAAATGTGAAAGTGGGAACATTAGTTAAGGATGGAGATGATGTGAGCCATGAATTTGAATATTTAGACAATCTGGACGAGAATGGGGCATTCAGCACCACAAAGCTCACCTGATCTATCCACTGAATTCCTCCAAAATAGCAGCAGGTTGAGTTTGGTGGGCTATGCAACAAAACATTAAAGGGTTAAGGGTCGTCCTATCATTTGTGTCCAAGCCATTGTCATGTGTGTGATTATTTGAAATATTCTGTTAAATCACAACTGTAAAGCAAAGTGATTTTTGTTACAATGTCATCATCCAGTCCAGTCCAGTCCAATCCAGTTTAGTCTAGTTTGGTCCAGATCAGTCCAGCAGTGGTTTAATTCACTCGTTCAGTCTAGTTTAGTTTAGTCCAGTCCAGTTCGGTCCAGTTCAGTCCAAATCGGTCCACCAGATCGATCGTTCATCTTAGTCGTCTAGTTCAGTCCTGTCCAGTTCGGTCCTGTTTTGCCCAGCGGTTCAGTCCAGTTTGGTCCAGTCCATTTCCAATCATGCAGTCATAGCTCCACCCCCTTCCTCAGTTGCTGAGTTCGGCACCCAGTAGGGGTGTTTATGAAGGGTCAGACGAATGGGGGTCTCTAGCCTAGGCCCAGCATTCAACAAAAGGAGAACAAGCAGGATAATTACCGTCCGTGTCAAATACAAAGTTAGCTCCGAGTCTTCTTTTCCAGGATGAGAATTTTCCCACCTTCAAAGCTGTCACTAAAATTGTTAGCTTCGCTCGCCAACCCCTGGGTGGGCTCTACGCGCTTGTCACTTCGCAGCCCTGCCGCTCACATATGTTGAAGCGGATGTACAATTTAAGCAGATTGTTATTTTCATGGGAATTGTTCCATATGCATAATAGGCCTAACTATTTTACATTACAGCGAGTAATTAACCATAGTAAAAAATAGTAAAACATAATAAATTGAAAGTAAATTATGTTTGAGTTTGCATTAGAGGTATTCGTTGTGTTATACGTTTTCATTCTGTTTGGCTTTGAAATTAACACACAAATACTTTATAAACTTACACTTTTACTGTAAAACTTCAGTAAAAACAATATTTGGAATTAACTTTTCGTCAATATCGTGTTTGAAGTTACATCCTGACAACGCAACGTATAACTGCCCGTGAGTGAATATCATTTCTTTCTCTCTAATTAATAAACCGACTTTTTCGAATGGTTTTTCACTGTGATTTGTTAATTGTATTTGTAAAAGCTATTCTAACAGGAAACTGTAAATGTTGTGATAGTAATGAGACTTCAGACATCATAAAGGTTTGGGGCAGCCACCTGCATATTATTTCCCAGCTGCAAAAGTTTAGTATTATTTGTTCACAAGACAGAGTCCAAAACAGAACTTATTATTTGGAGGTAAGTTGGCGGTTTTAAGGGCTGGGAAAGGAAATGATGTCATCTAGTCCAGAGCTGGAAATGACGTCATCAGAGGCGCCGGAGCCAGAAGTGACGTCATCAGAGGCACCAGAGCCGACAAGACAACACAACACAAGACAACACAATACAATGTCTCAATACAAGACAAGACAATGCAGTACAACACAATACAACTTCACAATACAAGACAAGACAATACAATGTCTCAATACAAGACAATACAATACAACACAATACAACTTCACAATACAAGATAAGACAATCCAACTTCTCAGTACAAGACAATACAATACAAGACAATACAATCCAACACAATACAACTTCTCAATACAATACAATACAAGACAATACAAGACAAAACAATAGAATAAAACACAATACAACTTCACAATACAAGACAAGACATTACAATACAATACAAGACAAGACAACACAATACAATGTCTCAATACAAGACAAGACAATAGAATACAACACAATACAACTTCACAAGACAAGACAATACAACTTCTCAATACAAGACAATACAATACAACACAATACAAGACATTACAAGACAAGACAACACAACACAAGACAACACAATACAATGTCTCAAGACAAGACAAGACAATTCAATCCAACACAATACAACTTCTCAATACAAGACAAAACAAGACAAGACAATACAATACAAGACATTACAATACAATACAAGACAAGACAATACAATACAATGCAACACAATACAACTTGTTTATTTGTCTAGTGCTCTCCACAGTGCAGGCGCAGAGTGCTGTGAACAATTCACAGTTAACAATACAAGCAGAGAGGATACTAACTACTAAACACAGAACTGGTACACATACGGGGCACCTCCATAATGTTTGGGACAATGACCCATTTTCCTGGATGTCCCCCTCTGCTCCACAGTTTAAAACTACAAATCCAACAATTCGGACATTGTGATTAAAGTACACAATGTCACAGCATGTAGAAAGGACAACAGGTTTTCTACAAGGTCCCCCCTTTTCAGGGCACCATAATGTTTGGCACAGTTGGTGTCACAAGGTGATTCCTCAGGTGGGTTTCATGGTTTCATTAGATACCTCGGCTTGTTTCTACCTTTTGGAGTCTGGAGTTGCTGTCGTTCAACATGAGGATAAGAACTGTGCCAATGAAAGTCAAGGAAGCCATCATGAGACTGAAAGACAAGAATAAAACCAATGGAGACATCAGTGACACCTTAGGATGACAGAAAAATAAACTGTCTGGAATATCATGAAGAAGAAAGGACACACTGGTGAGAAAGTATTCAGAAAGAGGGGCTGGTAGGCCAAGGAAGACCTCCACTGCTGAAGAAAGAAAAATCCTCACTATGGTCAAGAAAAAGCACTAAACGTCTGCCTGACAGATCAGTAACAGTCTTCAGAAGACAGGTATGGACGTGTCAGAGATGTCTATCGGCAGAACAGAAACACAGAGGACACACTGCAAGATGAGCACCACAAAAACAGGATGTCCAGATTACAGTTTGAGAAAAAGGACTTCAAAGAGCCTGCAGAATTCTGGGTAAAGGTCGTATGGACAGACGAGACAAAGAACAACCTGATCAGAGTGATGGCGAGAGCAAAGTGTGGAGGAGCTGCCCAAAATCCAAAGCAGACCACCTCATCTGTTAAACACGGTGCTGTGAATGTTATGTTGTGGGTGTGTATGGCTGCCACAGGTCCTGGCACACTTCTCTTCTTTGATGGTGGAGCTGCTGATGGCAGTGGGACAAGGAATTCTGAGACATCTGATGTGCTCAAGTTCTGGTAAAGGCCTCCAAACTCACTGGACGGTGCTTCGTCCTACACAAGATAATGAGCCATACAGACTGCTGAGGCCACACAGGAGTTTGTCAAAGCTACAAAACAGAAAAGTAATTAATGGCCAAGTCAGTCACCTAATTTCAATCCAACTGTGCAGGCCTTCTGTATGCTGAATAGAAAACTGAATGGGACAAGCCCCCAAAAACAAGCAGGAGCTGAAGATGGCCTGCATTAGAGGCTTAGCAGAGCATCCCCAGAGAAGACCCTCAGCACCTGATGATGTCTATGAATGGCAGTCTTCAAGCAGTCATTGCATGTGAAGGATCTGTGACAAAGTCCTAAATATGACAACGTCTTTAATAGACATGCCATTGCTGTGTACAAACATTAAACTGCCCTGAAATGGGGGGCACCGTGTAGAAAAAGTGTTGTGTGACTGAAACGTATGCAATCCCCTTAAATGAAAGTCTGCCATGTGCACTTGAATTTTAAACTGTGGAGCAGAGGGGGAAATCAAGAATTAAAATTATCTTTGTCTTAAACATTATGGAGGGCACACATACAGATGCTAACTTAAATCAAAACCATCACTATCCGTCCATTAGTTAACTGATGAACTGTGGCCAGTTGGCAATGGTGGAGTTTCAAATTGTAAAAGAGGAAGTTGGAAATTGATCACACCCTTCAAGTACCCTTCAAGAGAAAAAAATGTATCTGTAATTTCAACATATCAGAAGAAGAACATTATATGTATACTAGGGGGGCAAGCCCCTCAGCGGCCAACCCCCAGTTGCTGCCAGAATATTAGTACACTCTGTAAATGTACAAAATAAAAATTATTTATAATGGGTTGGCCCCCTGCTCGCTTCACTCACCAACCGCCCTGGCCTGCACTATGCGCCAGCCACTTTGTGTCAGTTGTGAAGAGGGGGACTGAACGCACCCCAAGGAGACGCTGTCACTCCTCCGAGACCCCCTCTTAAACGGTAATACAATGGGAAACAAATACAGGTTTTTTTTTTACCTCCTCTTTGCTCAATCAGCTGCTGGCTTGCTGCTACTGCCGTGCAGTGTGATCTGCATCTCCTGTGGCGCGTCGAACATTTAAAAGTATGTAGAGCAGCTGTCCTACTCTTTGTCTTTTATTTCCGGCCCTGGGTTTGGTTAAATCTCTAGGCAGACTCTTGGCAGTCTTGTCTTGCAGGACGTGAGTTCTTGATTTTTTTTTGTTTATACTTTACAAACAGAATAAGAATCTGAAAATCTAACATCACATTAAAGTTCGATAAATTCTGAAATGAAGGATACCAAACATATATATGTAGGTTTTAAAATAAGCCCGATTTAAAGCGTGACATAAAACATCATATAAAATTGTTTGCTCAAAATCGTTGCACTTTTAGGCTTAGGATTTTACATAGATAGATAGATGTGAAAGGCACTATATAATGATAGATAGATAGATAGATATGAAAGACACTATATAATGATAGATAGATAGATAGATAGATATGAAAGGCACTATATAATAGATAGATAGATAGATATATATGAAAGGCACTATATAATAGATAGATAGATAGATAGATAGATAGATAGATATGAAAGGCACTATATAATAGATAGATAGATAGATAGATAGATAGATGTGAAAGGCACTATATAATGATAGATAGATAGATATGAAAGGCACTATATAATAGATAGATAGATAGAAGTGAAAGGCACTATATAATAGATAGAAGGATAATATACTATACAACTAGGTGCCTACTTTCCCATCTGTCTACCTATCAATGCACCATACTGTGCATTTCCGTTGTACAAGTCTGTTAGATAAATAAACTGCCTTTCCTATCATCAATGCATTACACAGTGCCATTCATATCTACATATCATATATATATTAAAAGTGTCATTTCTATTTTGTATAGTAGTTTTCAAATCTATGTGTTGTGTACTGTATTTCCTTATC
This sequence comes from Polypterus senegalus, assembly GCF_016835505.1. Lineage (NCBI taxonomy): Eukaryota > Metazoa > Chordata > Cladistia > Polypteriformes > Polypteridae > Polypterus > Polypterus senegalus. The sequence continues at coordinate 312,790,963 of NC_053155.1, read as the reverse complement.
TATCTAACTGCATTTTTGTTACATAGATAGAGAATATACCATATACTTAACTGTCTCTCTACTTTTCCCATGTTTTATAGTGCTTTATATATATATATATATATATATATATATATATATCTATTTAAGGTAATGAAAGCTGGATAGATAGATAAAGTGGAAAGGCAGTATACAATCAATAGATAGACAGACTATAGCAGGTGCTCCAGTTCCCCAATCACCTGACTACAAAAAGGCATAGACACAAGTCTCAAGCACCCTTATACTCTTAAGCGTTTCCCATGCCACAACGAAGTATAGCACACAGCGGTACAGCACTCTGCAACTCTTTGTCTTCTTCTCTCACTCCCTCTCTCTGCCTCCTCTCTCTCACACAGGCATGTCCTCCTTCCTCCTCTAAATCTGCCTCCTGGAATTGAGGTAGCTGGCTTCTTTTATGAAGCACCCGGGAGTACTTACTGAAGTGTGGTCTGCAAGCCCAATTAAATAAGTCTTACCAGTCCCCGCAGCACCCCGTTGTGAGACCCACGGAACCAAACAAGGCTGTGCCAAAGAACTCCATGTCCCATTATGCCCTGTGGGAATTTGGGCCACTGATGCAACCCGGGGGGGCTGCCATGTAGCGATCCGGAGACAATGCCCTGTGCATGCTATCTCCCCAAGGTCCTTCCATCTCATGGGCATCCCAGCTGGGTAAGGGTCCCGGCCATCCACCATGTATGTGTATATATATATATGTGTGTGTGTGAGTGTGTGTATAAAAAATATGCGTGTATATGTATGTATATAATGTTAGAAAATTAGAACTGGACGACTAGAACAGGCCTTTGAGCCCAACAAAGCTGGCCAGTCTTATTCTCTTAAGTCCTTCAAAATAACATCAAGTTGAGCTTTGAGGGTCCCTAAGGTCCTACCGCCCACCACACTACTCAGTCACTTTTTCCACGTGTCTGTGGACACAGTGCCTGTTGCATGATTGTGTAGGTGATGGCCGACTGGGAAATCACTAGAGATTCTTCCGTTTTGCAAAAAGTCATTAAAATATGCAGCTACTGTATATCTTGCAGTGCTTTTCATTTCCTTCTGCTCATCGAGTTAAAAATAACCAAAGTGAGGATTTGCACCTCCTTCCCCGTCCACCGTATAATTAGGAGACACCAAGACTTTGACATCAATGCCAGGAACTGCTCGCTGGGCCACTCGTCGGAAGCACACCAAACGGGAGAGTCCTGTTGCTATGGTAACAGCAAATCCAACCGCGTGTGTAACATCTGCTCGGCTCTCTTTACAATACGAGTGCCTTTATTTTCGCATAAGTTTCCTTTGTTAACAGAGAATGGATGTCGTTGAAGAGGTTTTAAATGTACAATGACATTTACATTCATTTGTACCCTTAAACAAGCAGCACTCAAGCTTCATACACCTGGATTTGGGGATTCTCTGTCGTTCTTCTCTGCCAGGTTAGATAGAGACCATCGTTGGACTTTGATTGGCTAAACTGTTGGGGACACTCAGGGACATTCACCGAGTGATCCCAAAGCCACTCCTGCGTTGTCTTTGCTCTGTCCAGTTGGAAGGCGAACTTGTCCTCGCTGAAAACCCAACCCCACAGTGTGATGCTGCCACCATCATGATTCCCCATCAGAATGCCATTGCACAGATGATGAGGGTTGAATGGCTTCCTTCAGATGTTCCATCAGACCAGATGATCCTAGTTCTCAGAGTCCGGGAGTCCTTTAGATGCCTTCTTGCAAACTCCAAGGGGGCTTTCAGGTGTCATCTGGCCACTCTGTGATAGGGAAGGCCTCTTTATCCCCTGTTGTACTTCGACCCACATACATAAAAGTTTCCCCAGACTCCAGCTATGTATATGTTACGGCCAAAGCCCATAATTGGCCAAAGTGGGAAGTGTCCAACACAAATTGGGAAATGGCCAATGTCACTGTAAATTGACCAGCCAGTGTCCGATCTTTCCTTGATTTTGGGATTTGGTCAGCCAGTTTGCGAAATAGCATGGGGCGCTCGGCCAAAGTCGGAAGAGAAAAGGCACGAGCAGACTTTGGCGGGTCTGTATAATTTCATACTTTATACAATTTCTTTACTTTATGAATATCCATCATCACTTGTTATAACAAGATGAACTTTTATGACATTTTGAATTGCACAACAGTGTCTTATTTGTACATTTGCAGCGATTTCTTGATCATTTAGCAGTGCAACTGCATCGAATATAGCCTTGGCCGCCAGTCAGTGATTGGGAAGACGCGACGGTTCGTAGTGATTTTTCTTCTGTGCCTACGGATTCCAGTGTCAGCAGTTTCTCGTGCAGAATGGAAAACTCACTTCTGAATCTGCATCTGAAATTTTTAAGCATCTTCACACCTTGAACAGACAGTCTTACATCAGCACATCGAATTTTGGTCAGGGAGTTCTCGCCATTTCATGAAATGGCCGACCAAAGTAGCATACACACTGGTCATTTCTAGTAATTCAGGTTTTGGCCACACCTCTTGGCCGGCCAATTTGGGAACAGGCCGAACTTTGGGTTTTGGCCATAACATATGTAAATACAAGAATATAAATACAACAATATCTTTGGAGCACCCGATGTAATCCCGGAAGGGCGGCCCATTCTGTCTTTATAGGCTTTACAGGGTATGAATATACAGAAAGCATCTTTAGCATGTAGATGATAACATGTTAATCTGTGAAAAACACACTGCTCCGAAGAATTAAGGGGTCACTTAAATCACACATTGGATCTCAATGAATGACATATTCAAGTGGAAAAATCTTTACTGAGTAATTCTGTGAAATTCGTTGAGAATAAAATGACGTAACGACAGTCAATGGAAACCCAAACCACCAACCCATTGAGGGCCGCAATTCAACATGACACTGAAAATCAAAGTGAAAAATTGAAATATCAGGGCTGATCCAACTTGTGTGAATTTCATCAGGACCCCCATAATGTGTGTATGACCCCCCGCCCCCCTCCCCCACCCCACATGCCTGCACGCCCTCCCGACAACGTCTGGGTCTGTTCCTGATGAGATGGCACATGGTGTCCCAGACCTGAGCAGGGTGTCAGTGAGCTCCTGGGCAGCCTGTGGCCCTACTTGGTGGCATCGGATAGATAGATAGATAGATAGATAGATAGATAGAAAGAAAGAAGTGGAAGGCACTAAATAGATAGATAGATAGATAGATAGATAGATAGATAGATAGATAGATAGATAGAAGTGAAAGGCACTGTATAATGGATAGATGGATAGAGAGATAGAAGTGAAAGACACTATATAGATGATAGATAGATAGATAGATAGATAGATAGATAGATAGATAGAAGTGAAAGGCACTATTTAGATAGATAGATAAACAGACAGACAGATAGATAGATAGATAGATAGAGAAAAATGAAAGGCACTATATGATAGATAGATAGATAGATAGAGAAAAATCAAAGGCACTATATGATAGATAGATAGATAGATAGATACTTCATTAATCCCAAGGGGAAATTCACATAATCCAGCAGCAGCATACTGATAATAACAATATTAAATTAAAGAGTGATAACAATGAAGGTATAACAGACAGAGAATAATTTTGTATAATATTAACGTTTATCCCCCCCCGGGTGGAACTGAAGAGTCGCATAGTGTGTGACAGGATGCACTGATACGTAACATCCCAGAGTTTCTCTGTTGGATTCAGGTCTGGGGAACGTGCAGACCAGTCAATGGCATCAGTACCTTCCTGTGGTATAGCGGGCCCACAGCTCTGCAGAATAGCCCAGTTTTTAAATAGATAATCGCCTCACTCAAATGAATGAATTACTTAATGATTATACTGCTGCATACTGGTCTGGTATTTTAGTAGGGGAGGTATAAAGAATGAATTCATTTAACATTGCATTCTAACTCAGCATTTAAATAAGGGGTTATGGAAAATGAATGAACGTTTGATTTCAGGGTTGCATATTGAGTTAGCATTAAAGTAAGAGGATATAGAAAGTGAACAAATGTTTAATGTTGTATCATGGTCCATTGTTGAGAAAAGTAACATGATGAATGAATGAATGAACGAACTCAGTATTGCATACTGACCCATAATTTAAGTAAATTATATAGAAAATGAATGAATGTTTTTAACATTGCATACTATCCCATTACTGAGATTAAAGGTTACAGAAAACGAATAAATGATGGATTTTAGTGTTGCATACTGGCCTGTGTTTTAGTAAAATGATATAGAAATGTCTGCGGTGGGCTGGCACCCCGCCCGGGGTTTGTTTCCTGCCTTGCGCCCTGTGATGGCTGAGATTGGCTCCAGCAGACCCCCGTGACCCTGTAGTTAGGATATAGCGGGTTGGATAATGGATGGATGGATTAATATAGAAATGAATGAACAAATTTATTATTGTGTAGTCACTCGCTGCTTTGAATGAACGAATGAATGAAGGAATTAATTAATTAATTAATTAATTCAGTATTGCTTAATGGTCTAGTATTTAAGTAAGAGTATATCCATCCATCCATCCATCCATTATCCAACCCTCTATATCCTAGCTACAGGGTCACGGGGGTCTGCTGGAGCCAATCCCAGCCAACACAGGGCGCAAGGCAGGAAACAAACCTGGGGAGGGCGCCAGCCCACCACTGGGTGTGTAAGAGTATATCTCTCTATTATAACAAAAAAATCCAAGAGACAAGAGAAGACGTTTTAGCCTGGGACGAGATGAGACTTTTTCAGGAGATACTTTCACATCCTGCTGGATGACACTTTGTGCCAAGAGATTTAACCACACCCGGGCCAGAAATAAAAGACAAAGAGTAGATGACAAAGTAGAACAATCCAAGTCAAGTTGGGGACCATGCACTGGTACAGCACGTTGCCGCACCCACCACACAATGAAACAACTCGGGATCCCAGTTGGCAACACCCCAGGCAGACACGGCAGTCCAGTCCCACCCTCCAGGAATGACCCTCTATCTGCCGCATCCAGGTGTTATGTGGGTGATCCCTTGGCCTGGTCCAGCCACTCATGTCCCCAACAATGAGGATCTTATGAGTCGGATCACCCTCGGGTAATCGCGGCACACGGCTGTAGTGCCGTAACTGACGCTCCCTCACAATGCAGGTCATGTGCCTCATTCGGGACTCCATGAGCAACACAAAGTCAAACCAGCGGTAGCTAAGGATTCTTTGAAGAGACACACATGAAGGAGTCCAGTCTTCATCTCAGGTCACTGGATAGCGTCCATATCTCACAAACAGGGAGCAAAAGGACTCTAAAGACTTGGACCTTCATCCTTTTGCAGATACCAGGAGCGCCACACACCCCTTTCCAGCGAACTCATGGCCTCATGCTCTCCTAATCCGTCCACTGACTTCATAGGAAGAGTCACCAGACACATGAATGTCACTGCTGAGGTTAGTACTGTAAACCTCTCAATGATGAGGTCGACACTCTCTCTGCAGACAGACACACTGCTCGATGGCTCTGCCTAAGAGGTCATGCAAGGCCTGGCTCATTTGGTTTTTATCAGGACACTAACAGCATCGTCAGCAAAGTCAAGATTCGTGAATCCCTTTTTACCAACAGATGCCCCACAGCCACTGGACCTCACCACCCTGCCCAACACCCAGTCCATGCAAGCACTGAGCAGAGTAGGAGCAGAACACACCACTGACGAACCCCACAATCAACTGGGAAAAACACAGAGGTCCTGCTTCCACTCTGCACAGCACTCACAGTACCAGTGTACAGGCCGGCCATGATATCCAGCAACCTCGAGGGGATCCCGTGATCCCTCAGGATGTCCCACAGAGCCACAGCCCCATCAACTGAGTCAAATGCTTTACGAAAATCGAACGTCGTAAATAATTCAAAAACATTGGCGCAATACACATGCAGAGCAGGTTAGAGATAATGGAAGTACTAACATTCGAAAGTCTCAAAAAAATGATAGTAAAGATCGCATTAGCGCAAACCAACATAAATTATTACTCGGTGAAATAACGGAACAGCGAAAAGAGATCGAATATATTGTTCGGATTTATAGTTTAAGTCGAAGACTTGTAGGTCGTCTAATTTGTGTTGCCATCGGGGAAAAGTAGTGTTTCTTCCCAATGAAGAGGCCTGTCCGCGAGAATTAAAAGATTTGTTGTTTAGTGAAAGTGAAATCCATATACACGAGCGGCAGAGACATGAAGTGGCTGGTACATAGCACAGGCTGGCGCGGTTGGCGAGCGAAGTGAGCAGGGGGGTGAAGCCTCCTAGTGAACAATGTCAATGTCAATTTATTTATATAGCACATCTAAAACAACGTGGTAATGCTGCGGTTTAAAGTGCTTTACAATAATAGAATAAAAGAAAAAAACAAAAACAATAGACAATAAAACATAAATAGTAATAACATATATGAACATGAAATAAGATAGATAATAAATAGAAATAATGTTATATAATCACAAAGAGGAATCCATCAGTATTACTAAAGGTCATGGAAAGCAAGTGAATAGAAATGAGTTTTTAATCTCGTTTTGAATTGTAGACGACTCCTTTATGTGACGAGGTAAAGAGTTCCACAGGCGAGGGGCAGCAGCTGCAAATGCCCTGTCTATCCCCCTTAGTTTTACGCTTGGTACGAGGGACAACCAGAGACAACTGAACCGAAGATCTAAGCAATCTAGATGGCTGGTGTAAAGCACACAATTCAGATAAATAGGCAGGAGCGAGCCCATGTAAAGATTCAAAAACTAGCAGCAAGATTTTAAAATCTACGACGTATTTGAAAACTGACAGGCAGCCAGTGTAAAGAAGCTAAAATTGGAGAGACAGAGTTTACAATAAATGTTCTTATCTGGGTGGCACGGTGGCGCAGTGAGTAGCGCTGCTGCCTCGCAGTTAGGAGACCCGGGTTCGCCTCCTGGGTTCTCCCTGCGTGGAGTTTGCATGTTCTCCCCGTGTCTGTGTGGGTTTCCTCCCACAGTCCAAAGACATGCCAGTTAGGTGCATTGGTGATCCTAAATGGTGCTTGGTGTGTGGGTGCGTGTGCCCTGTGGTTTGCTGCCGCCCTGCCCGGGGTTTGTTTCCTGCCTTGTGCCCTGTGTTGGCTGGGATTGGCTCCAGCAGACCCCCGTGGCCCTGTAGTTAGGATATAGTGGGTTGGATAATAGATGGATGGATGTTCTTATCCTGGTTTTCTGGCCCATAATTGAGATAAGAGGCTGTGGAAAATGAATGAATGATTCATTTCCATATTGCATACTGGCCTCGTATTTTAGTTAGTGGAGGTTGCATGTTCTCCCCGTGTCTGCGTGGGTTTCCTCCGGGCGCTCCGGTTTCCTCCCACAGTCCAAAGACATGCCAGTTAGGTGGATTGGCGATTCTAAATTGGCCGTAGTGTGTGCTTGGTGTGTGGGTGTGTTTGTGTGTGTCCTGCGGTGGTTTGGCACCCTGCCCAGGATTGGTTCCTGCCTTGTGCCCTGTGTTGGCTGGGATTGGCTCCAGCAGACCCCCGTGACCCCGTGGAAAATGGATGGATGGCTGGATATAAGAAAAAATGAGTGGGTGCATTCACCATCGCATAGCTGATGATAGTTAAAATGATAAGGAGAGAGATATGGCAACAAACAAACAAACAAACGAACGAACGAATGAATCCTGATAAACAGCCCGGAAATGAGACGGCATGGAACGTGATTGAATGAAGTACTCGAGTAGCTCCTCCCCCAGTACGGGATCAATGGCTTACAGAGATGGAATGAGCCAATGGCTTTGTGCTGTCCCGCCTGTTGTTCCCTGCCCCGTTCAGAGATGGTGTACTGTAGTGATGGGAAGTTCGGATCATTTTACCAACTCGGACCTTTTGAGTCTCGTTCAGCAAAGTGAACGAATCTTTTTTCGAGTCATCTCGTTCATTTTAGCAAAATATAATTAAAATGTTATCTGTTACCTCCCTAACACATCTACTGCTTACACAAATGTTGATCACAATAATTAATCAATAATATATTTGTAACAGGATTATTTATTTATAAAATAACACACCACAGATCCTCAAGAAACAGTAACAAAATCATAGTGACAGAAATTGACAGCCCTTTTTTTATCTATAAGAAAATGTGTTTTAGATATTTTTGATAAGTTTATGATAATTTCTAAATATGATCCAACATACAACAAATGGAATTTTACGTTAGTATTTGAGGTACTGAGCCGGTAAGTGGTCACGTGACAAAAGAACGAACGACTCGAAAGACTCGAGGAATGAACTAATCGATTCTGTTTCCGGCTCAGACTGCATACTAGGTTAAGCTTATGGGGCTGTCACGTGATGAACGAACGACTCGAACCCGAAGACTCAAGAGATGAACTAATCAATTCTGTTTCCGGCTCAGACTGAGTTGGTTAAGCTTATTCCAATACAGGAACTATACGAAGTTGCGTGAATGCACATGCGCGACTGAACGAATCACTCCCACGAGACGACTCGTTCTTCCCGAGTCACATTAAAGATTCGTTCAAAATGAACGAATCGTTCAAGAACGACCCATCACTACTGTCCCGCCTGTTGTTCCCTGCCCCGTTCAGAGATGGTGTACTGTAAGCAGACTTGACTCCCCAACAAATGCGCACCCAAGCCAGTGTTGCGCACTCACGCTGCTCAAGTAGCGGTGAACGCCGTTAAATTCTGCGGCGTTCATAAACGAGCTCTCTCATAAAGACGGCTCATTAGCCGGGCTGGGCTGCACGTCACCGCCGTGTGTGTCATGCGGTCCGATTCCGAAGGTCTCCTGAGCGCGAGGGGTTGGTTGTCCGTGTAACGCAGCACTTCTAAGACATGAATCCGCGCAAATGGGAACTTGGCAGCGCTTCATTAGGATTCCGAGAGTTTTCTCCCAAACGGCAGATGGATGCTGTGCGGTATTTGCATATATAGTGCCACTAAATACAAAGTGAAATTTACTGCTAGTTAGTTTTAAAAACACAGCGCAGCACCCCCGCCCCTAACCACCATATCCCCCCGCCAGCCTTTTGTGCTTCTCTTTTATCTAAATGGCACATCGCCAAACATTTTGTAAATCTTCTCTGTTTTATAAATCATGATCTGCTACTTTGAATTCAAAGCTTTAGCTGAAGGCACAGAATATTTATTGGCAGAAAAAGAAGAGCAGAACTTTAGAAGGGGGGTTAAGGGGATACAAAAACGAGACGTTTTGATTTGATTTTTTACTTTTTTTGTTTCACGGGGTAGGACAACATGGAAGAAATCAGCACCCCTCCAAATCCCCCTCAACCGGGAGTCATTTCGTGTGGAGATTTCAGCTAAGATGCTTTTTTTAAATTTGTCTTTCAGAAACACAAGCTCATGAAATTCTCTGCTGTTTTCTGCTGGTGGTCTTTTTTTCCCTTTTTTTTTTAACTAAATTCTTAATTGTGTGAGTTTCCTGGAGTTGATATCGTATATACATACTCGTGTTTAAGTTCTCCAGCGGATAAGTCGGTGCTTGATTTTACCGTATAATTTATAATGTCGGTCGTATAAATCGAATGTGGAAAACTGACGCTGTTGGTCCAAGAGATTATGATATGCTAACGCCCACCTGAGAGAGTCACCAGTGAGCACACGGCCTTGTAGTTTCTATGTATTGTGCCTACACGTGAGCACGCGGTCAGGTCCGGATTAAGGTGGTTGCTATTCGCGCTGCAGCATTAGGCCCAGATGAAAACAGACGAGAATTTTCTGGAAGCTGAACAGTTTTCCTTTGCTACAGTTAGGTCCATAAATATTTGGACAGAGACGACTTTTTTCTCATTTTGGTTCTGTACATCACCACAATGAATTTTAAATGAAACAACTCAGATACAGTTGAAGTGCAGACTTTCAGCTTTAATTCAGTGGGTTGAACTAACCGATTGCATAAAAATGTCAGCCAACTAAAATATTTTTTGAACACAATCCCTTCATTTCAGGGGCTCAAAAGTAATTGGACAATTGACTTAAAGGCTATTTGATGGGCAGGTGTGTTCAAGTCTGTCGTTATGTCTTATCAGTTAAGCAGATAAAAGGCCTGGGGTTGATCTGAGGTTTGGTACTCGCATGTGGAAGATTTTGCTGTGAACAGACAACATGCGGTCAAAGGAGCTCTCCATGCAGGTGACAGAAGCCATCCTTAAGCTGCGAAAACAGAAAAAACCCATCTGAGAAATGGCTACAATATTACGAGTGGCAGAATCTACAGTTTGGTACATCCTGAGAAAGAAAGCAAGTGCTGGTGAACTGAGCAACGCAAAAAGACCTGGGGCCTCATGTATAAACGGTGCGTACGCACAGTAATGTTGCGTAAGAACTTTTCCACGTTCAAATCGCGATGTATAAAACCTACACTTGGCGTAAAGCCACGCACTTTTCCACGGTACCTCATGCCTTGTCGTACGCAAGTTCTTCATTCGGTTTTGCAAACTGGCGGCACCCAGCGTCAAAGCAGTGCTACTGTTCTTGTGTGATTACTCATTATTTTCATGACGCGGCTTTATAAATACACAGAAACTAACCGCATATTGTTTATTAGTGTAATGCATCTGATTGTAATTAACTCGTAACAATATAATGGTCCAGGGAACAGCCATAGTATTCCAAATACCAGAACTGCTTTAGCGTTGTTACTCTCACGTCTCCTTCTTCTTCATCTTCTTCTTCTTCTTCTTCTTCTTCTTCTTCTTCTTCTTTCAGCTCCTCCCGTTACGAGTTGCCACAGCGGATCATCTTTTTCCATATTACTCTCACTGCACCACTCGGAGTATTTATATCACTGTATCTGAGTGTGAATCACAGCAGCAGCTGATCGGAAAGAGAATTATCGGTATACAGCTTTATGGACACGCTGTCTCTGCCACTGCAAAACATTTTAAAGCCTTTCCTGTACGGACCTCGCGGTTCAGAAACAGTTTAATCCCAAGAACTTTAAATGCAGCCAATCAATTGCTCCTTGTAGAACTGTTGGTACTTATAAGTACAATCACCTCACGGTAAACTTGCACTACAGTTATAATATCTCACAACCTGGGCCACTTTATAAAGCGCGTATTTACATATGATGACGATATCATTTTTAAGGTGAAATGCAGCAAAATATGTTTGTTAAATTATACACATAAAACTTTAACTTCATTTAAATAATCTATATTCTTCACTGGGAGTGTCGTTAAGGATAGAATAATTAAACATGTACTACGAAGATATTTCAATGTTCTTTAAACGTTTTGAAGAATCGGCGCTAAGCTTACAGATGGCTTAACGTCTATTACAGAGCTGATTGTGTGGCGATCGGTTACTTGGGGAAAGAAAAGCAAGAACTGCAGTGGCGGCTACGCCAATATATATTGAATATAAAACAGAAAGAGAAAATAACAACACAGCTAAAAAAGCAGCGACAAATTTCGACAAAAGATAAATGCTTGTCATGAGCACGAGGCTCATGAAACACATGTTTAATAATGTGCTTTAGCTCCTATCATTATGAAAATGACATCACGTATACATCTCAGTATTTTAGTTATTCAGAGAGCTGTAATATCACAAATGTAATGGACTCTGTGTCCAGTTGGAGGAAGAGAGCCGGTTTAAGAAGCAAGTAGTGATTCACACACATAGAAGATCAAATACAAAACAAAGCATTCAACGTGCTACTTTAATTACGATGTGATTTGAGAAACTGGTTAATTAAACAATTTTAAGATGAAGTTTATGATGTTCTACTAAATGACAAAATAAACTACGTGATTAAAGTGGAAATGTCGAGATTGAAGTTGACATTTCGTGCTTTTTCCCCACCGTGTGCCTTTTTCTCTGTACCTAATAAACTTTCATATGACACTCAGACAGTGGGCTACAACTCCTCTTTTCACGGCGACTTTGATATGTGACTTCTTTTTTATTTCCGGCACTGTGCGATTTTGTGAACGTGAGCTTTCAAGTTTCTCCAACACGCTATGTCACTCGATCAACTTCATTTTGTTGATTATATCACGGTTTATTTGAACAAATAGTAAGTTTGTCCTTTGCCTCCACTTGGTATTCGCTGAAATTCTTATATTTTCCCCGTGCTTTTCCCATTGTCTTTTCACAGAAGGCTGCGCTTAAGGGCGATTTATATTGATTTGCATATTCAAATAGGCGTAATTCTGGGAGGATTTGGGGCGTTACATAATGCGCGTGCACGAGCGTTAGTTTTCACGCTGATCGGGATTTATATAGCGGAAGAACGTGGAAGTTGGAGTACGCACAGATTCCTGCATCTGGACTTTTCTGTGCATAAACACATTTCGGCTTTTGTTCTTACGCCATGTTATAGTGCGAGTTCTACGCACGGCGTTATACACGAGGCCCCTGGACGTCAACGGAAGACAACAGTGGTGGATGATCACAGAATCATTTCCATGGTGAAGAGAAACCCCTTCACAACAGCCCACCAAGTGAACAACACAGCTCCAGGGGTCGTGTTCGATATCCAAGTCTACCATAAAGAGAAGACTGCATGACAGTAAATACAGAGGGTGCACTGCAAAGGTGCCAGCCACTCATAAGCCTCAAGAATAGAAAGGCGAGATTGGACTTTGCCAAAGAACATCTAAAAAAGCCAGCAGAGTTCTGGAAAAACATTCTTTGGACAGATGAAACCAAGATGAACCTCTACCAGAATGATGGCAAGAAAAAAGTATGGAGAAGGCGTGGAGCAGCTCATTATCCAAAGCATAGCACATCATCTGTAAAACACGGTGGAGTCAGGCAGTGTGATGGCTGCCAGTGGCACTGGGACACTCGTGTTTATTGATGATGTGACACAGGACAGAAGCAGCCGAATGAATTCTGAGGTGTTCAGAGACATACTGTCTGCTCAAATCCAGCTAAATGATGTCAAATTGATTGGGCGGCGGGCGTTTCGTGATACAGATGGACAATGACCCAAAACATACAGCCAAAGCAACCCAGGAGTTTATTAAAGCAAAGAAGTGGAAAATTCTTGAATGGCCAAGTCAGTCACCTGATCCTCACCCAACTGAGCAGGCATTTCACTTGTTGAAGACTAAACTTCAGACAGAAAGGCCCACAAACAAACAGCAACTGAAAGTAAAGGCCTGGCAGAGCATTAAAGAGGAGGAAACCCAACATCTGGCGATGTCCAGGAGTTCAAGACGTCAGGCTGGCATTGCCAGCAAAGGGTTTTCAACTAAGTATTAGAAATGAACATTTTATTACTAGTTATTTAATTTGTCCAATTACTTTTGAGCCCCTGAAATGAAGGATTGTGTTAAAAATGCTTTAGTTGCCTCACATTTTTATGCAATCATTTTGTTCAACCCACTGAATAAAAGCTGAAAGTCTGCACTTCAACTGCATCTGAGTTGTTTCATTTAAAATTCATTGTGGTGATGTACAGAACAAAATTAGAAAAAAGTTGTCTCTGTCCAAATATTTATGGACCTAACTGTATATGAAACTCATAATAATTCTTAGAATGAAATTTGGAGTCCGACTTTCGGACGCCTAGACACAGCGTTACTTATTATACAGTTACTATTGTTCTTTGTGCTGTGATGTAACTATAACGTCGTCGTGTTTATTGTTAACTGAAGATTTCAAGTTAATCCTATCAATTTTATGTTAAACAGTTTACTTACTGATTTAGCTGAGTTTTTTGCAATATCTTGGGGATTCCTGCCACTTTATTATTATTCGGTAAGTGCCACATAGTCAAATTTTCACCTTGAAAGTTAGTTATGCAGTAAAAATCGATGGCTATTTAAATGGTTATCTGTGAAGGTAATGCTGGCCCGCGGGCCCAGCATGGATGTTTAGAATTTTTTAAATCCTCGACAGGATTCTGGTCTATTATGAAATTTAAATCGTGGACAAATTTTTACCCTCAAGAGCCTGAACTGAGTCACTTTGACCCAATGTCTAAGCAAATTCATTTTTCCTTACTCTGTTTCATAAGAGAATTGCGAAATTTTGTATATTTCATTGTTAGGTTTTCTGCATTAAGTGCACTTTTCAGACAGTTGCTATTGAATGTTGATGTTACATAGTTTGATGTTAATCTCGAGTTGTTACGACACTACGTCATTATTATTCATGTTCAATAAAGGCTGGCTGGTTGCGTCACAAGCAATTACGGCTCCTCGGTCGGTCTGAGTGCGCATGTACGGTGAGTGTCGAATGCACCAATGCCGAGAAAAAATAGGCCTCTTTTGCGCTTGCGGCAATTTCGTCTTAATCCGGCCCTGCAAACGGTAATAACCGAAATATTCCGCAGCGACGTTTGCACTGTTTTGTGTTTTTTGTATCTCGCACCCTCATATACCTTTATCGTAAGAGCATCTCATCTCTTTTAAATTAAAAGTCGTTGAAGTGGCAAAAAGAAATCGGTAACTGCGCTGCTGCAACAAAATTCGATGTGTCTGAGAAACTGATGAGAGATTGGAGGAGGAAAGAAGATGTAAAAAAAAACAGAAAATGTGTCGTATTTTTGAACGGGCATATAAGTCGGGTCTGATTTTATGATCGATTTTTTGGGTTTCAAGACCCGACTTATACACGACATCTACTTGCACGCACAGCAAAAAAAGCTGATTAAAAAATGGAACCGAAGTAAAAAAAAAAAAGAAACGTGCTTGTGCTTTCTCAGAATATACCATCAGAAATGCTTTGCACACAACAGACATACAGTATCTACAGGCCGATGACACCTGGGGGTGACACCTGAGAGTCCATGATGGGGACTCCTAGAAGAGTCTCTTATGGCTGGGATGTCTGCAAAGTTCAATTAAATGCTAGCTAAAGGAAGATATTTCTTATGAGAGCAAAAGAACAGCAGAAGGAGCTTCAGTCCTGCCAACTGCACCAAAATGAAGAAAAAGAAATGATAAAGATGCTAATGTGATGTTTGCTGTGAAAAATTGATAATTGAAGAGACCAGGAAAAGAAGCATCAACATGTACACAACAGACATATCCATAGGCTGATGACATCTGGGGTGACACTTGTGGTGACACCTGGGTTGACACTTGGGGCTCCCATGACAGACTCCTAAAGGAATATCATGGGGCTGGGATGTCTGCAAGTTTCAACTAAATGCTATCTAAAGGAAATTACTTCTTATGAGAGCAAAAGAACGGCAGAAGGAGCTTCAGTCCTGCCGACTACGCCAAACTGATGAAGAAGAAATGGTAAAAATACTCATGTGATGTTTCCTGTGAAGAACAGATAATGAAGGAGACCAAGAGAAGAAGCATCAAAATGTACACAACAGACATATCCATAGGCTGATGACATCTGGGGTGACACTTGTGGTGACACCTGGGTTGACACTTGGGGCTCCCATGACAGACTCCTAAAGGAATATCATGGGGCTGGGATGTCTGCAAGTTTCAACTAAATGCTATCTAAAGGAAATTACTTCTTATGAGAGCAAAAGAACGGCAGAAGGAGCTTCAGTCCTGCCGACTACGCCAAACTGATGAAGAAGAAATGGTAAAAATACTCATGTGATGTTTCCTGTGAAGAACAGATAATGGAGGAGACCAGGAGAAGAAGCATCAAAACACCAGAAAAACAGTCAACACATTTCTTTCATTGTACACAACAGACATAACTAAAGGCCAATGACACCTTGGGTGACACCTGGAGCTCCATAACGGGGACTCCTAAAGGAATGTCTTAGAGCTGGGATGTCTGCAAGGTTCAATTAAATGGTAGCTAAAGGAAGTTACTTCTTATTAGAACAAAAGAACAGCCATAGGTGTTCCAGTCCTGCCGACTACACTAAACTGAAAAAGAAGAAATGATAAAGATCCTGGTGTGGTACTTGCTGTGAAACATTGATAATTGAGGAGACCAGGAAAAGTAGCATCAAAATGTACACAACAGAATATATCCATAATGACATCTGGGGTGACACCTGGGGCTCCATGACAGACTACTAAAGGAATATCATGGGACTGGGATGTCTGCAAGGTTAAATTAAATGCTATCTAAAGGAAATTACTTCTAATGAGAGCAAAAGAACAGCAGAAGGAGCTTCAGTCCTGCCAACTACACCAAACTGATGAAGAAGAAATGGTAAAGATGCCCATGTGGCATTTGCTGTGAAAAATTGATTATTGAAGAGACCAGGAAAGGAAGCATCAAAACGTACACAACAGAATATATCCATAGGCTGATGACATCTGGGGTGACACTTGTGGTGACACCTGGGATGACACTTGGGGCTCCATGACAGACTCCTAAAGGAATATCATGGGGCTGGGATGTCTGGAAGGTTCAACTAAGTGCTATCTAAAGGTAGCTACTTAATATGAAAACAAAACAATGGCCATAGGTGCTCCAATCCTGCCGACTACACTGAACTGAAGAAGAAGAAATGATAAAGATCCTTGTGTGGTACTTGCTGTGAAAAATTGATAATTGAAGAGACCAGGAAAAGAAACATCAAAATGTACACAACAGAATATATTCATAATGACAATTGGGTTGACACCTGCGGCTCCATGACGGACTGCTAAAGCAATATCATGGGGCTGGGATGTCTGCAAGGTTAAACTAAATGCTATCTAAAGGAAATTACTTCTAATGAGAGCAAAAGAACAGCAGAAGGAGCTTCACTCCTGCCAACTACGCCAAACTGATGAAGAAATGGTAAAAATACTCATGTGATGTTTCCTGGGAAAAAAAGATAATGGACGAGACCAGGAGAAGAAGCATCAAAACACCAGAAAAACAGTCAGCATTCTTTTTCATTGTACACAACAGACATATCGACAGGCTGATGACACCTGGGGTGACACCTTGGGCTCCATGATGGAAACTCCTAAAGGAATGTCTTAGAGCTGGGATGTCTGCAAGGTTCAATTAAATGGTAGCTAAAGGAAGCTACTTCATATGAGAGCAAAAGAATGGCCATAGGAGCTCCAGTCCTGCCGACTACACTGAACTGAAGAAGAAGAAATGATAAAGATCCTGGTGTGGTGTTTGCAGAGAAAAATGGATAATTAAGTAGAGGAGGAAAAGAAGCATCAAAACACAAGAAAAAGAGTCAACACTCTTTTTCATCATTCACAACGGACATATCCATAGGCCGATGACATCTGGGGTAGCACTTGCGGTGACACCCAGGGCTCTATGACGAGGATTCTGACAAAAGAATGTCTTAGGGCTTGGGTACCTGCAAAGTTTAACCAAATGCTAAGTAAAGGCAGCTGCTTCTTACAAGAGCTACAGAATGGCAGAAGGAGCTTCAGTCCTGCCGACTACGCTACACTGAAGAAGAAATGGTAAAGATACTTGTGTGGTGTTTCCTGTGAAAAACAGGTAAAGGAGGAATTCCAGGAGAAGAAACATCAAAACACCAGGAAAAGAGCTGACACGAGAGACAGTCCAATATTTCATCAAACCAAATTACCAAACCTTGGATCAGGACTGTAAGTCCTCCGCTGCAGTCGATATTTGTCGTTGCCATTACGGTCTGGTAAAGTTTGCTTTGCTGTTGTATCCTGTTTTGCTGGTCATGACGACCATCCAAGGTCTTGAATTGTCAGATGGTCACAGTGTCGACATAGCCTAGCACTGGTCGTCTGAATGTGTGCCTAGTTTGCTCAGCTGCCGACTCCGACTCCTTGGTTTGTGGTACCGCCATCGCCGACTCCCCTGTTTGTAATGAGATGTTCTGTCTAAGCCAAGATTCCCCACCTGGCTGGGGTTCAACTGCCTTGATTGTGTCATCTTAGTTCATTATTGATTCTTTTGTTTGTGTTAATATAGCTGATTATTACATGCATTTTTTTTTGCTTTTGATTTTATTGATGTGTGTATGCCTATGTTGTGTTCCATGTGTTTTGTGGGTGGTTCCCCGAGGGGTGGGGCAACATGACCATCACCACAAGGTACTGCCCTCAGCCCTGCAATGATGGTGGGTATCCCATAGTACCTTGTGGTTCATTGTGAATGCACTTTGGAGTTTGTGAGTTCTTGTGTCATTTGCTGAGCTTTTTGATTTTCTGGATTCTTCCCGTTTTTCTTCTGTTTCATGACCTTTGATTCCACTTGGATTGCCTTGGTGGCTCCTCTTTTTTGCCTTTTTGTGCTCCACAGAGCTTCATTGTTTAACACAACCTTTTTGGAAAATAAATCTTTTATTTTACAAAAATTCTA
Source organism: Polypterus senegalus (assembly GCF_016835505.1). Classification (NCBI taxonomy): domain Eukaryota; kingdom Metazoa; phylum Chordata; class Cladistia; order Polypteriformes; family Polypteridae; genus Polypterus; species Polypterus senegalus. The sequence continues at coordinate 312,772,742 of NC_053155.1, read as the reverse complement.
CATGGCCCCCCTATGTTACTAGCCAGGGTTTTTAGATGGGATTTCCCCATCTAAGATAGATAGATAGATAGATAGATAGATAGATAGATAGATAGATAGATACTTTATTAATCCCTAGGGGAAATTTAGAAATCTAGAGGGCATTTTTGGAACTGTTAGGGCCTAACATGCCTTGAAACCCTCAAGCACATAACATTCGACTAATATATTTATTATGCTGATTGAAAGCACACAACATGCCAGAGAAAAGACATTTCATCACTGCCAAGTACGACTTCTAACACGCTTGGATGAAAATGCTGCAAGTGACTTTGAATTTGATGCCTTTCCAGGTGCATTTATTTTGGAATCTGTAACATTACTGGTTTTTGCATAACATACTTTTTCACCATCATCTTCTATAACATACCGACACTGATCATATATCTCATCTGTTGTGAATGTAAATAGCTGCCAGCTATATAAAAACTTTTTTACCCCTGGTGAATTTGTGCAAGGAGTTTGTGATGTTTGTGATGCGCCATCTGTTGGAATGACAAATGCAATGTAAATGTCTCTGCTATATACCATTTGGTATGGGATTAATAAAAGCAGTGTTAATGGTTGTGATGTGTCATCTGTTGGAATGACAAATGCATTTTTACTACAAATGTTTGTGATGCACCATATTTCTTTGGCGATGTGCTATTTGGTATGGGATTTGTAAAAGCAGTGTTAATATTTGTGATGCGCCATCTGTTGGAATTACAGTTGCGGCCCATTTTATTAGCACTAATGTTTGTTATGCACCATCTGTTGGAATGCCAGAGACATTTGTGAGCAGATGGACACACAGATACACAGACACACAGATACTCACCCTTTCATTTAGGTGAACTAGCTGTGTTACCAATCTAAGATGAGTTGCAATTGAAATAATTAATCTAGACTTTACTATTAACATTTGCAGTGCACCGTCTCTTGGAATGTATTTTGTAATGGATACTGTAATAAAACCAACAGATGATGAATCACAGACATTTGTTGTAATAAAATGCATTGCTACAAATGTTTGCAATATGTCACCTGTTGGAATGAAAAATACAATGCATATGTCTCTGCTATAAGCCATTTGGCATGGGATTCAGAAAAGCAGCGTTATTGTTTGAGATCTGTTGGAAAGATAAATGCAATGCAGTTTATTACTTCTAATGTTTGTGATGTACCATTGGTTGGAATTACAAATGCAATGCAGTTTATTTCTACACATGCTTGTGATTTGGCATTTGTTGAAATGACAAATGCAATGTATTTTATTACTACAAATGCTTGTTAAACACCATATGTCTTTACTATATGCCATTTGGTATGGGATTCGTAAAAGCAGTGTTATTGTTTAAGATGTGCTATCTGTTGGAAAGATATATGCAATGCAGTTTAATACTACAAATGTTTGTGATGCACCATCAGTTGGAATAACAGAGAAACAGGCAGACTCACAGATACACAGACACATGGCTACTTATCATTTTATTAAGGTGGATTTTAGTCAGGACATTTTTACCAACTCTGACCCCAGTAACCCATTCATTGCCAGACCTGGTCACAATCCTAAATCAGAATAAGCAGGTCCGGTCAATAAAAGTGTGTAATGGAGGAAGAGTGAAATATCCATCCATAGTCACAGACACTTGACGTAATTCAGGGTTGAGCCAATCCTGGCAGCATCAGGTGCACAGCAGGTACCAACCCTGCACAGGGCAGCAGACCTGAAAATACTAAGAGAAAAAGGGTCAGGCGCTTAATATGCTTTGTTGTGAGCAATGGCACCTTCCTCATAGAACTACTGCATGGAGGAGCTGCGATTTTATAGGCTTTAATCAGACGTGTATTGTAGAGGATGGCGCTGGGAGTCTGAAAAATGTCTCCTACTTTAAACAAAAAACACATTCCTCCAGCCAAAAGCTCATCTGTTGGGCACGTTGAGCGCCACGTGAATGCTGCAGTTTTTAGCTCATCTGAATGTTTTGTGTTGGCCGAGATCACATACCAGCACACGTGCAAAAAGAAATAAATAAAAAGAGCACCACTTTCAGTTCTGAGAGCTAATAGCCGAAGACAATGGGCTGTAATTTGTGGTTTTCACTGAACTGCCTGTTTAGTGCGCCGTAATTATCACATCAAGCCTTTCAATACATTCATATGCTTCTTATTTGAAAGTGGCGCTTGGAAGTGGCTTTCACCCTGAAACTTTCTTTTGCCTTATTTAATTATTATTAGTTTTAATTATCATTTAATTGTTTTTATTTTACTGATTCAGTTCCATAATATTCTTAGTACATGTGCTAATCAACACATAACATGTTGCCTCTCACCATTATTATTTAACATATGCAGAGAAAAGTTTCACTGTCTTCTGCACAGACATTTAAGCTTATGGTTTAATAAGTTGTTGACGGGTGAAAGGCAAGACCCAGACCTGAAGGGGGCGCCAATCCCACCCAGACTACATCAGTTGTTGTGACATTGCAGCACAAATGAAAAGGGGGAAAGATCATAAAAGGCACCAAAATACACCAAAAGAACAAACGTCAAAAAGAAGCCTCGCCTCAGGCAGCCAGACCCTAAACTCAAGAGGCAGGCTGTCAGGCTCAAAACATGGGAGTGAAATGGCGTGACAAGTACACAAAAAAAAAGATTTAAATACCCCAAATGTCCAAAAATGACTTTCAAGGCAGAGGAAGAATGTAAAGCTATGGCTTAAAAAGACAAAAGTCATCAAAGTGTCTTTATAAATAAAGAAATTAGGTAGGAAGTCACTATATGATAGATAGATAGATAGATAGATAGATAGATAGATAGATAGATAGATAGATAGATAGATAGATAGATAGATAGAAAATGCAGTATATAAAAGAAAGAAAGATAGATAGATAGATAGATAGATAGATAGATAGAAAGGCACTATATAATAGATAGATTGATAGATGTGAAAGGCACTATGTACTAGATAGATAGATAGATAGATAGATAGATAGATAGATAGATAGATGTGAAAGGCACTATATAATAGATAGATAGATAGATAGATAGATAGATAGATAGATAGATAGATAGATAGATAGATAGATAGATAGATACCCAGGGATCTTTGATGACCACAGAGAGCCAGGACCTCAGTTTTAAGTCTCATCTGAAGGATGATGCCATTTTTACAGCACAGTATCCCCCCGTCACTGCACTGGTGGTATGATGACCACACTTGGATCCCATGGTAAGCCTCAGGGAAATCCTTCCTCACCCCTCTGGATGAAGCAATAGAACAACTGCATACCAAAATCATAAAAAGAGGAACCTGTCCTGGTTACCACTCTAGTCTCTGCTGGAGTAGAGTTTTAAAGCACAGTAAACGGCATGATGTCCTAGTGCTACATTGTTTAACATATAATCACCTACAGTCATATGAAAAAGTTTAGGAACCCCTCTTAATTCTTTGGATATTTGTTTCTCATTGGCTGAGCTTTCAAAGTAGCAACTTCCTTTTAATATCTGACATGCCTTATGGACACAGTAGGATTTCAGCAGTGACATTAAGTTTATTGGATTAACAGAAAATATGAAATATGCATCATAACAAAATTAGACAGGACCATAAATTTGGGCACCACAACAGAGATATGACATCAATACTTAGTTGAACCTCCTTTTGCTCCTTTGAGCCTCCAGACGCTGTCCTCCTATAGCCTGTGATGAGTGTCTGGATTCTGGATGGAGGTATTTCTGACCATTCTTCATACAAAATCTCTCCAGTTCACTTCAATTTGATGGACAGCCTGCTTCAAATCATCCCATAGATTTTCGATGATATTCAAGTCAGAGGACTGTGACGGCCATTCCAGAACATTGTACTTCTCCCTCTGCATGAATGCCTTTGTAGATTTCCAGCTGTGTTTTGGGTCCTTGTCTTGTTGGAATATTCAACCCCTGCGTAACTTCAACTTTGTGACTGATGCTTGAACATTATCCTGAAGAATTTGTTGATATTGGGTTGAATTCATCCGACCCTCAACTTTAACAAGAGCCTCAGTCCCTGAACTGGCCACACAGCCCCACAGCATGATGGGACCTCCACCAGATTTGACAGGAGGTAGCAGGTGTTTTTCTTGGAATGCGGTTTTCTTCTTCCGCCATGCAAAGCGCTTTTTGTTCTGACCAGATAACTCCATTTTTGTCTCATCAGTCCAAAGCACTTTGTTCCAAAATGAATCTGGCTTGTCTAAATGAGCATTGGCATACAACAAGCGACTCTGTTTGTGGCCTGAGTGCAGAAAGGGCTTCTTTCTCATCACCCTGCCATACAGATGTTCTTTGTGCAAATTGCGCTGAATTGTAGAACGATGTAGAGATACACCATCTGCAGCGAGATGTTCTTGCAGGTTCTTTGGAGGTGATCTGTGGGTTGTCTGTCACCATTCTCACAATCCTGCTCATATGTCACTCCTGTATTTTTTTTTTTTTTTTTATTAATTTTATTGCAATCCACACAAATCAATCAAGTTTTTACAAAAAGAAAAATAGAGTTAAGAACAGATCGATCCCCACCCTTGAGAGAGAGAGCAAGCCAAACGGCATAAAAAATTTTACAGCTTTTAAACATACCTAAATTAATAAATTCTCTATGCTTCATGAACTTATTTTAAAATATTACTGATTAAATCCTGCCATGTTTTGAAAAATGTCTGTACGGATCCTCTAACTGAGTCACTCCTGTATTTTTCTTGGCCTGCCAGACCTGCTGGTTTAACAGCAACTGTGCCTGTGGCCTTCCATTTCCTGATTCCATTCCTTACAGTTGAAACTGACAGTTTAAACCTCTGAGATGGCTTTTTGTAGCCTCCACCTAAACCAGGAGACTCAACAATCTTTGTTTTCAGATCTTTGGAGAGTTGCTTTGAGGATCCCATGCTGTCTGTCACTCTTCAGAGAGTCAAAGGGAAGGAAGCACAACTTGCAATAGATAGATAGATAGATAGATAGATAGATAGATAGATAGATAGATAGATAGATAGATAGATAGATAGATAGATAGATAGATAGATAGATATGGAAGGCACTATCTTTATCTTTATTGTCATTGTCTCTTTTTCGAAGTAACAATGAAATTGGAGGTGCAGTCGACCAATTGATCACCTTAAATACCTTTGACCACTCATGATTGGACACTCCTGTCTATGAAGCTCAAGGCTTCACGAGCTCATCCAACCAAGTAATCAGCACTGAGCAGTGACAGGCATTCAAATCAGCACAATGACAAGGGGACCCACATTTGTGTACAGCCAATTTTAAACATTTGATTTAATTTCATACAACTGAATACTGCGTCACTAAAAATCTTTGTTCAGAAAACACTGCAGTACTCAGATGTTCCTAGGAAATGAAAGACACACCACTGTTATCTTTATTGTTGAAAGGAGAGTCAATTATTATGCAGGCTGAGAGGGGTTCCCAAACTTTTTCATATCACTGTATCTGCTCCATTCATTAAGTTGTAACGGCCGACTCCCTCTCCCTAACTGGCAGCTGCACCACCAAGACCAGTGTCCTGGGAAGCTGAGGATGTTAAACCCACAAGCCGTACTCCTTTCAAATAAACTTCCCCAATTGATGATCAAAGATAAACCAAAAGACAAACAATATGTAAAATAATAGTATATATTAATATAAAAAAGAAATGAAACAAACTCCACACAATACAGATCACACCCCAACCAGCCCCGACATAACACTCAACCCCAAAAGTGACTGGCAGAATGTAATAATACAGTGATGCAGCAAAAACTTAATATACTGTACAACACGAACCCTCCCTTAACCCCACACTGAACATGAAATCAATGAGATGCACAGAAAACAAGAAACGCACATAAATGTCCAGAAGATTAAACGGAAAATGAATAACGTTTGTGAACCTGGCTCAGCTGGAAAAAGTGTCTTACAGCAATGATATATGGATAAGAATGATGGCTCGCTACTCTCCCCATACAACAAGAAACAGTCTCGCCATGCTTATCCTCGCTACGTCAGCGTAGTCCAGAACTCTGGCGTTTTTCATTGCAAAGGTGAAGTTGTCAGGTGTTGAAAGTGGCAAGTAGAAAAACAGGTACCGTATATACTGTACTCACGTATAAGTTGGGTCTTGAAACCCGAAAAATTGATCATAAAATCAGACCCCGACTTATACGCCTGTTCAGAAATATGACATTTAAAAACCATTCGGTGATATGATTTTCCAATGCTGGCCATGAGGCAATGCCAGTTTACAGAGCACACTTTGTTAATACGTCTTCTTGCCTCCTCCAATCTCGCATCAGTTTCTCAGACACATCAAATTTTGCTGCAGCAGTGCAGTTACCAATTTCTTTCGCCACTTCAACGTCTTTTAATTTAAAACCAGCTTCATATATTCTTCTGATCGAACACTCCGTCATAGATAAGGGACGCTCTTACGATAAAGGTGTATGAGGGTGTGAGACACAAAAAACACAAAACAGTGCAAACGTCGCTTTGGAATAGTTCGGGTATTACCGAGTGATGTCGTTGGCACAATACATAGAAATAAAAAGGCTGTGTACTCCGTGGTTACTCTCTCAGGTGTCCGTTAGCATATTGTAATCCCTTGGACCAATAGCGTGAGTTTTCAGCATTCGACTTATGACCGACATTATAAAATAACGGGAATTACATGGTAAGGGCAACCTTACACTCAAGTATATACAGTAAATGATCTGGATCGCTGCTTTCTTCTGGCTATGCAATGAATTTTTTTTTTTTTGTCCTCCTGTTTAAATAGTGAATGACCTGGATGCAGGTGATCGGATTGACAGGACAAATTAGATAGATAGATAGATAGATAGATAGATAGATAGATAGATAGATAGATAGATAGATAGATAGACAGATAGATAGATATGAAATGCACTATATAATATAGATAGATAGATAGATAGATAGATAGATAGATAGATAGATAGATAGATAGATAGATAGATAGATAGATACTTTATTAATCCCAAGGGGAAATTCACAATTATCATGAAGGACCACAATTCCATGGTGTTATTCTTCCCCCTTTGTTTCCCAGGGAACGTATTTACAAAGACCCACAAAGACCTTGTAAACAGGACAACACTAAGAAAGACGCGACTTATAACAATACATTTAAGACGACGTTAATCGTGTAGCACTGCTACAAAGTCAGCCATGGTGCTTGTGTGTGTGTGTGTGTGTGTCTTAAAGTCTTGACCACACTGCTCCACTTTTTGGGTAACAGGCATGTCAATAACAGACTTCAATCAGGTCTCCAGTGCCACACGTTTCTTGCTCTGCTCCTGATCTCGTTCAGTTTCGCTCATGCTTCATATTGCGACGCGTCTCACTAGTGCATGGGCTGTAGGGGAGGTGAACGTGGAGGAGAAAAGGGACGTCTGGGGATCTGTGCTTAGACTGCTGCCCCCCGATCGACTCATAACTGGATAAGTGGCATTAAATAGGGATGACGGATGATCGGTGGCCCTGCTGTGTAAGACGGGAGGGTCAGATTAATCATTTACATTACAGGATAATCTGGGAAGATACATGTTAAAGACATCATTGATCATTGTGCTTGACTCGGGCCCCAAAGCAGCCTAATTATCCTGCAGTGTATGCCTGCAATTCGAAAAAAATGGATTTGGGCCCCCCCCCCCTCAGCCAGAAGCCCTTTCCTCCTCCTCCTCCATCTCTGCGACATCAGGCTTCGTTGAATTAGTGTCAATGCTGTCATCTTGTGGAGCCACGCCAACCCACATATGGTCTGAGCCAAGCACATCGGGCATCAGCCTCACGTGAAAAGCCTTTGGAAGACGGGCAGCTGAGCTGGGCGTGCAGAGGAATGAGGAATGGCTGAGGCCAATGAGAAGAGACGGCTGCCACCTCAAGAGTGACATTGGTTTGTCTCACCTGGCTGCGTTATTTGTTTGAGTCTTGCTGACTTAACAGCATCATGTGAGCCACTCACTTGTCAGAATTAGAACAAGAGAATTATTTTATAATTTAAAACCAACAAATTATAATTACCACTCTTGTCGAGAGGTTTACTTACTTCAGCAGTGACATTCATGTCTCTGGTGACTCTTCCTATGAAGTCAGTAGGTCAGATTGGGAGAACATGGACGGTCATGAGGTCACAGGAAGGGGGTGTGTGGCGCTCCCCATATCTCTGCAAAAGGACCAAGGTCCAAGTCTTTAGTGTCCTGGTGCTCCCTGTTTATGAGACATGGACGCTATCCAGTGACCTGAGATGAAGACTGGACTGCTGTGTCTCTTCGTAGAATCCTTGGTTACCGCTGGTTTGACTTTGTGTTGCTCATGGAGTCCAAAATTTAGGCACTTGACCTGCATTGTAAGGGACAGTCAGTTAAGGCACTACGGCCATGTGGCGCGATTACCTGAGGGTGATTCGGCTCATTGTTGAGGACCCATGTGGCTGGACCAGTCTAAAGGGAAGCCCACGTAACATCTGGCTGGGGCAGATAGAGGGTCATTTTTGGAGGGTGGGACTGGACCGCGTGTCTGCATGGGGGCGGGTTGCCAATCAGGATCCCTTGCTGTTTCGTAATTTGGTGGGTGCAACACCAGTGTATACTCCCCAACCTGACGTGAATTTTCATCAGCAGCTTTTCAAGGTATCTCTTCCATCTGTTCTTGATCTTGTCATGCTCAGTCAAGGCCACACTTAACATCCGTGCCAGCCTTCTTCCTAGTCTTCACTATTCTCATTTGTCTCCAGTTTTTTTATACAACTCCTCCAAAGTCTGTTCCTTGGCTCTTGCCACTGCCTTCTTTGCCTCCTTGTTTGTCTGCTTATACATTTTTCTGTCTTCCTCCCTTGTTAATTGGTACCAGGTCTTCTTGGTCTCCTTCTTAGCATTCATCACATTCTGCACCACTCTCTGTGTTCCTGTCGTCCTACCCAACACCTCTTCACGTACTCTCTGTAAAAGTTTGCTATTCTTCTCCCTTCAAACTCCTCATTCCTCTTCCTCCACACTCTCAAATGACTGCACTTCATCTAAAACATTTTCCCTAAACCTGTTCTCAAGCCTTTCCTCTTTTAATCTCGACCATTTTATCACTCATGCTGGTTGCTTTGGTTTGATTCACCTGCTGATTCTGATTGCCCGGTCCATCACCACCACACTATGCTGCAGTCATGTGAAAAAGTTTGGGAACCCCTCTCAGCCTGCATAATAATACACTCTACTTTCAATAAAAAGGATAACAGTGGTATGTCTTTCATTTCCTAGGAACATCGGAGTACTGCGGTGTTTTCTGAACAGATTTTTAGTGAAGCCGTATTTAGTTGTATGAAATGAAATCAAATGTGAAAAACTGGCTGTGCACGAATGTGGGTCCCCTTGTCATTGTGCTGATTTGAATGGCTGTCACTGCTCAATGCTGATTACTTGGTTAGATGAGCTCGTGAAGCCTTGAACTTCATAGACAGGAGTGTCCAATCATGAGTGGTCAAAGGTATTTAAGGTGGTCAGTCGCAAGTTGTGCTTCCTTCCCTTTGACTCTCCTCTGAAGAGTGACAGACAGCATGGGATCCTCAAAGCAACTCTCCAAAGATCTGAAAACAAAGGTTGTTGAGTCTCCTGGTTTAGGTGAAGGTTACAAAAAGCCATCTCAGAGGTTTAAACTGTCAGTTTCAAGTGTAAGGAATGGAATCGGGAAATGGAAGGCCACAGGCACAGTTGCTGTTAAACCAACTCAGGTCTGGCAGGCCAAGAAAAATACAGGAGTGGCATATGAGCAGGATTGTGAGAATGGTGACAGACAACCCACAGATCACCTCCAAAGACCTGCAAGAACATCTCACTGCAGATGGTGTATCTGTACATCGTTCTACAATTCAGCACAATTTGCACAAAGAACATCTGTATGGCAGGGTGATGAGAAAGAAGCCCTTTCTGCACTCAGGCCACAAACAGAGTCGCTTGTTGTATGCCAATGCTCATTTAGACAAGCCAGATACATTTGGGAACAAAGTGCTTTGGACTGATGAGAAGAAAATGGAGTTATTTGGTGATAACAGAAAGCACTTTTGCATGCCAGAAGAAGAACACCGCATTCCAAGAAAAACCACCTGCTACCTCCTGTCGAATGTGGTGGAGGTCCCATCATGATGTGGGGCTGTGTGGCCAGTTCAGGGACTGGGGCCCTTGTTAAAGTCGAGTGTTGGATGAATTCAACCCAATATCAACAAATTCTTCAGGATAATGTTCAAGCATCAGTCACAAAGTTGAAGTCACGCAGGGGTTGGATATTCCAACAAGACAAGGACCCAAAACACAGTTGGAAATCTACAAAGGCATTCATGCAGAGGGAGAAGTACAATGTTCTGGAATGGCCGTCACAGTCCTCTGACTTGAATATCATCGAAAATCTAAGAGATGATTTGAAGCAGGCTGTCCATGTTGGGCAGCCACCAAATTTAACTGAACTGGAGAGATTTTGTATGAAGAATGGTCAGAAATACCTCCATCCAGGGTGTGTGTGCCCTGCCCTGGATTTGTTCCTTCCTTGCGCCCTGTGCTAGCTGGGATTAACTCCAGCAGACCCCCGTGTCCCTGTGTCAAGATATCTTGGGTTGGAGAATGACTGACTGAAATAACTAATGGGCTTGAGTCAAGTTGATTAAAACTAAAGAAACAGAAGTTGATTAGCAGCAAAAGCTGGTCACTAATGAAGAAGATGGTTAGAATGAAAACCTGCAGCCACTGCGGCCCTCCAGGACTGGAGTTCCACATCCCTGATCTAGAAAGTGAAAAGTCCACTTTGCTTTTCCTTCCTCCACTGTCTGCCACCAGCCAATTTACTTTCTTTCTTTTTAACAAATGTGGTAATGATTACCAAATCAAAAGCCAGGCAAACATCTGCTATCCTCTCCCCATCCCCATTTCTCTCCCCTACTCCTCAACCCTGCATGTCCCCTCTCTGTCGTCTCTCTACTCTACTCTACTAACAACAATCACCCTGCCTCCCTCTGTACTCGAAGCTGTACTCTACTGCCCTATTTATTATCCATCCATCCATTATCCAACCCACTGTATCCTAACTGCAGGGTCACGGGGGTCTGCTGGAGCCAATCCCAGCCAACACAGGGCGCAAGGCAGGAAACAAACACCGGGCAGGGCGCCAGCCCACCGCACGGCACACACACATACACACACACCAAGTACGCACTAAGGACAATGTAGGATCGCCAAAGCTTTGGACTGTGGGAGGAAACCCACGCAGACACGGGGAGAACATGCAAACTCCACACAGGGAGGACCCAGGAAGCGAACCTGGGTGTCCTAACTGCTACCCACTGCGCCACTGTGCCGCTCCCCCCACCCCATTTATTGATTGATTGATTGTTTGATTGATTGATTGATTGATTGATTCATTCATTCATTCATTCATTCATTCATTTTAAATGGTGCCTTTCTTATTTATCAGTCCATTGGTTTTATAGTTCCTTTCATTTATATCTTTGTATTTTAAAGTGCTTTATATCTATTCTACAACATTTTCCACATAATCTATGTAACTTTTATATAGTGCCCTTCACATTATTATTTGTCTGTCCATTTCTCTATCTTTAATAGAGAGCTGTTCACATCATCATCTTTATTATTGTTATTATTATTATTATTAATGTCTATCGATCAATCTATCTTTTATATAGTGCCCTTCACATTATTATTTGTCTGTCCATTTCTCTATCTTTAATAGAGAGCTGTTCACATCATCATCATCATCTTTATTATTATTATTATTATTATTATTATTATTAATGTCTATCGATCAATCTATCTTTTATATAGTGCCTTTCACATTTGTCCTATATACTGTCGTTCATATTCATCAATGCATGTTATAGTGCCTTTCATTTCTTTTTGTTTTTTTTCAATAGGGTCCTTCACACATACAGTATCTTCCACATCGTACATTCCACTTTTATACGGCGCCCTTCACATGTGGTGGCTCTGAAGCTAGGGATCTGCACTGGTAATCAGAAGGTTGCCAGTTCAAATCCAGTAAAAGCCAAAAGTGACCCTACTCCATTGGGCCCTTAACCTGCAATTGCTCCGTCCTGGTGTATGATGTTAATCTGAATCCAGCCCTGCATGTCGGCTCTCCAGCCTGCAGGGAAAAACCTGGGGGTTGGTGGCAGAATTGGCACTCCAGCCACCATATCAAACCTCCCACTGGTTCCACTCCATCTGAACTAGTGTGGTGCTGAGGTGTCACACCTGCCTATCTATTGTTTGTTTTTTTATAGCGCCTTTTTATTCATACCTATGTATTTTATTGTGCTTCCAAATCTATTTTATGGTATCATTGACATCTTTTATAAAGTGCTCTTCCCATCAGTCTGTCATATCTATCTTTTCCATGTTAAAGTTCCTTTCGTTTCTGTCTGTCTGTTGTTTTAATAGTGCCTTTCCTTTATACCAATGTATTTTCCATTTTTTATGTCTGTTTTACAGCCTCTTTCACATCTGTCTGTCTGTCTATTTTTATAGTGCCTTTTATATCTGTCTCTTATATGGCCTCAGCTGTTGATCTCTCAATAATGATGGTGCCCACCTCCTGCTCCCTCTCATACCATCTGCCTTCCGGGGTCTTCTTCACAGCAGTGTCTCCTGATGGCTGGGTATTCACAATTCAGGCTGCAGTGCTGGCATTACATGGCAGTCGTGTCAGTTTTTAGTGCCAGGGCTTATTTGTTTTGGCCCTTCTAAACTCTAGTAGTCCTTACTGCCAAGGCTGACTTTGCCTTTAAAACCCGCGCAGAGACGCACAGTAGGAGCTCTTCATGTGCTGCCCACCAGGGCTTCCTCCTCACACAGCGAGATGCCAGACTTTTGGCATCCAGGCGTTGGAAATCCAACTGCTCCACATTTTCTGGCGATGGCTGCCTGCTGACCTTTAGTAAGGAGGCACAATGGATGGCAGAAGAGTCACCTGAGAAAAGAGGGCATCTACATCTGCTTTGGGACATTAACTATGGTGTGTGTTGACAACGATGTTTAAAGGGGTCTGGAATATGGCAGGGAAACAGCAAAGGAGCCACTTGGTTAAGTTAAGCATGTCTGCATCCCAAAAACCAGAGGTGGGCCACATAGATATCTGTAAGGTCTCTAGCGGGCCGCATCTGACAAAAAAAACTAAACTTACTAAATAATGAATGTTATTTTCACAGAAAAATACATTTATTAGTCATATACAGCTTTGGTATGCAAAAAAAAAATAAACAGCAAATAAAATGAACTTTTTGCTGCAATTCGCTTTCCGATCAATTATGTCCAGACTTACTGTGCTTAGTTTAAAATGCCTCTTCAAACTGAACTCCTTAAAAATTCAAGACGTTCATGGCATATTAGGCATGGTGATTTACTTTAAACATTTGGAGTAAAAAAATACTTGATAAAAACACAGCATTCATGTTCAATTGTACATTTTACATAGAAACACTCATTGTTAGGGATATCAAAATATGAAATATAACACAGCGACCGCACGACGACGGCCGAATTAATCCGAGCGATCCCGAACCACGCGCACGATCGCATCACGTGAGCTGACAGAGCACCCCAACCGCCGTCATCCCGACTGCGCACAATCAAAACGTCAGTGGGCGCATAAGGTTACATGCACGCAGTAGAAAGTCCGCCTTCTTAAACTCAGGCTCCTGCTTGTACACATGTAACGTTATAAACGAGCTCGCTCATTTGTTCACATGTTCCAAAACACGCACGGATTATAATGTATTTAATTTGTCATTTCTGTTAATAAAATCACAAAAGCAGATTAGAAAATTAGAATTACGGGACACTTAAAATCTCTCTTTATATATATCTATACTAATAAAAGGCAAAGCCCTCACTCACTGACTCACTCACTCACTCATCACTAATTCTCCAACTTCCCGTGTAGGTAGAAGGCTGACATTTGGCAGGCTTATTCCTTACAGCTTACTTACAAAAGTTGGGCAGGTTTCATTTCGAAATTCTACGCATAAGGGTCATAACTGGAGGCTATTTTTCCCCATATAATGTAATGGAGTCTTGAGTTGGAGATGGCCGCGGGGGGCGGAGTTTCGTGTGACATCGCCATTTCACAATTGAGAAGGCAGAAAAACATTATGAAGCAAATGATGCATACAAGCATATTCATAAGTACAGCTACTGCGGAAACAAAGCACGGCGTGAACCGTAAGTTTATATTAAATTAAGTTCATAGGCTACCACTAGCGTTTGTAATTTAGTGCCTGCCCATATAAGGCCGTCCATCAGCGGCAATCCAATACAAACACTGCCGGTAAATATTCACGTGTGAAGGACTGTGCTTATGCAGAGGAAGATGAGATGGTCAGGGTGGTGTTTGGCACAAACTCATTGAAACTGCGAGAGAAAGTTTTAAGTGCCGGGTCTTAGCTGACATTACGAGATGGCACCAGTACAGCTGGGAACCTTCGATGCAAGAACACCAAGCGGCTCACGTGAACTGGCGCAGTGCACAGACAAAAGCAACAGTTCCAAAGAGTGCTGAACAAAACCGAATTACACAATTGAGAAGGCAGCAAAAAAATATGAAGCGTCTTATACATAGAATCATATTCATAAGTGCAGCTACTGCGGAAACAAAGCACACGGTGGAAAAAGTGAATGTCCTGCTAAAGGAAGACAGTGTAAAAAAAAATTTGTCACATCACAGATAAAAAGGAAGACGAGCTGTTTATTGATGCAGTAAGGAACTAATCGATGAATGAAACCTCTTATCTTTACAACGATTGACAAACACGGAATGTAACTTGAACACATCCTACAAATACGAGCCTGATTGAAAGAAATAATGATAATCAAATCCTTGATGACAGCAACATTCAATAACACTCACAAAACAATTACTGTATATTGACAATCATGTTACGTTATTTTAAAATGTTCCCTTTTCTTTTCATAACTTCTACTTCTCCACTGCGATACGGGTATATATATATAAATGTATATATATACCCGATCTACAATACATACTTTAGCATAGACAAGCCACACGCTGTGGCTAATTGTAGAGTCTTAAGCCTCTAACGCCGACATTGAGGTTGATTCGAGAGGGATGTACTGACTATGTACGCTGCTACCGATTCAGTTTTGCCTTCGCATCTCTTTGGTTTGGGACGTATGAAAAATATTAGGTTAACGCAGAATCATGTTACGTTATTTTTAAAATTTTCCCTTTCTTAGCACAAGCACAGCTGAGAAGCTTCGATGCATGTACTCCATAACGCGTTAAAAAATAACGCATTTAATCACACTTTCAATTCCAAGCAAACGGGAACTTTTGTCAATGCATGATTTCCTGGTACATCCATTACACTGATGCACACATCACAGCTACAAAAATGTTAGAGTCGGAATAAAGCGCGTTCCTACGACTGATCATTTCGACTACCAGAAGCCTTGATAAAAGCGTGGTTTTGTGCACACTGAAAAGCAAGCAAAATTAGATGCATTACAGAAAGCGGACTTTGTGGCTCTTACTGGGGATCATTGGACTTCCGTGACCGTTAGTAATTCTAAATACATCTAATTACAAAATGTTCAATGATCACACTGTTTTAGCCTAATGTACAAAATAATTTTGGCTAATGTTACTCAGAGTTTAAAGAGTAAGCTGGTCAAATTACCTTTTATGTTTCTGACTTATTTTTTTGCGAAGAAAAACTGCACTTTATGGTGAAATTTTGGTTATTATTATTTAAAGACAATACTATTCTGAAAATGTACTTAAAGTACTTAAACTACCACTTTATTTTTAAGTCTGCCCAATTTTAACCAGGGATGATATTTTTGTTTCTGTTTTGAATTCAAATGCAGTTTAAAGGCTTTTTTTCAGAAATTAAAACAGCTTCAGTTTACAATATTCATGTCCATGTCTATTATTTGATTCTGTAAGCCCACTAAAACCGTTTTAAATAAAAAAAAACATTTGCGATTTGGGGCAAATTTACGTGTGCGATTACATACGATTAATCAAGATTAATTCTTACACAGCCTCTAATTAATTGGATTAATTTTTTTAATCGAGTCCCACTCCTAATATATATATGTAGATATATATGTAGATTTGTATATATATGTGTATATACAGTATATATGTAGATATGTATATGTTGTATATACAGTATGTATATATATGTGTGTGTGTATATATACAGTATGTGTATATATATATATATTTATATATATGTTTATATGTATATATATGTTTATATATGTGTCTGTGTGTGTGTGTATATATATATATATATATATATATATATATATATATATATATATGCCAGCAACACTCATATCAATGACAAAACAATTACATTAACAATCATCTTACGTTATTTTTAAAATGTTTGCTTTTCTTTTTCATAACTTCTTTAACACACTACTTCTCCGCTGCGAAGCGCGGGTATTCTGCTAGTATATATATATACCTGTATATATATATACACTGCTCACAAAAATTAAAGGAACACTTTTTTTATTGGGCCTGGCATTAAATCAATTAAACCTGTCTGATAATTTTCTGGTTGGTTAAGCAGCTGAGGTCATTGTTAATCACTTTCAGCTGTATTGGTGTTCATGGACTTAACGACAGGTGCACTAAAGTGGCAACAATTAGAAAACCCTCCAAACAGGACTGGTTTTACATGTGGAGGTCATTTCAAGTTTCTCCCTCTTGATCTTTTTTGGCTGGTTTTCCACTCGTGCTAGTTTTGGCTTGAGTAATCATCTCTGCTGGCAGTATGAGGCGATTCTTTAACCCTACAGAAGTTGCACAGGTTGTCCAACTTCTCCAGGATGGCACATCCACACGTGCTGCAGCAAGAAGGTTTAATGTGTCTCCCAGCACAATCTCCAGAACATGGAGGAGATTTCAGGAGACTGGCTGTTATTCTCGGAGAGCTGGACAGGGCCGTAGAAGGTCCTCAACCCATCAGCAGGACCGATACCTGCTCCTTTGTGCAAGGCGGAACAGGCTGAGCACTGCTCGTGCCCTACAGAATGACCTCCAGAGGGCCACTGGTGTGAATGTCTCTACCCAAACAATCAGGAACAGACTTCATGAAGATGGCCTGAGGGCCCGACGTCCTGTAGTGGGCCCTGTGCTCACTGCCCAGCACCGTGGAGCTCGACTGGCATTTGCTCAAGAACACCAGAATTGGCAAGTCCACCACTGGTGCCCTGTACTTTTTACAGACGAGAGCAGGTTCACCCTGAGCAGCTGTGATAGACGTGAAAGAGTCTGGAGAAGACAAGGAGAACGATATGCTGCCTGCAACGTCGTTCAACATGACAGGTTTGGTGGTGGGTCAGTGATGGTCTGGGGAGGCATATCCATGGAGGGACGCACAGACATCTACTGCGTAGGAAATGGTGCTCTGACTGCCAAAAGGTATTGAGATGAAATCCTTGAACCCATTGTCAGACCCTATGCTGGTGCAGTAGGTCCTGGTTTCCTCCTAATGCACGACAATGCCCGGCCTCATATGGCAAGAGTATGCAGGCAGTACCTGGAGGATGAAGGAATTGAAATAATTGAATGGCCTTCACGATCCCCTGACTTAAACCCAATAGAACATCTGTGGGACATTATGTTTCGGTCCATTAGGCACCGCCAGGTTGCTCCTCAGACTGTACAACAGCTCAGGGATGCCCTCATACAGATCTGGGAGGAAATGCCACAAGACACCATCCGTCGTCTCATTAGGAGCATGCCCGACGTTGTCAAGCATGCATACAAGCTCGTGGGGGCCACACAAGATACTGAAAAGCATTTTGAGTAGCAGAAATGAAGTTTTTGAAAAAATGGACTAGCCTGCCACATCTTCATTTCACTCTGATTTTAGGGTGTCTACACAATTGAGCCCTCTGTAGGCAGAAAACTTTTATTTCCATTAAAAGACTTGGCATCCTTTTGTTCCTAAGACATTGCCCTGTCGTTATTTGTATAGATATCCAACTTCATATTGAGATCTGATGTATCTAATGTGTTTCTTTAAAGTGTTCCTTTTATTTTTGTGAGCATATATATAAATGTATGCATTCCCCCTACACACCCAGTCCAATATATTTTACTAGCTGAAGCCCGGCGGTGTAAGAATAGGAACAGAAAACGGTGAGAAAGGAATTCAGTATAGCAAAGGCTTAGGAAACCACCATCGCAGTATAACGAAAATAGCAAGGAGCGAAACCAATGCCAATGGTCGAGAGAGTACCTTCCTGTAGCAGGCTACGGAAAACATACACATATATAGATAGACGGCACATTCACTGTGTTGCCCAGTAGGCACGATAAGTCAGTGCGTCCGCCCTATTGCGGGTGGTAAAAGTGCCATTTAAACTAATACAGGAGTTCTTCCAGAGGGGCTTAAAGTGGAGAAGGACAAACAAATTGTGATTGCATTCACTACACTGTTGGCACGCAGACTCATCCTGATAAACTGGAAGAATCCAAACTCTCCTCTTTTAAGTCAGTGGGAAACCGATGTGTTATATTATTTGAAATTAGAAAAAATCAAATGCTCAGTTAGAGGATCCGTACAGACTTTTTTCAAACCATGGCAGGATCTAATCAGTAATATTTTAAAATAAGTTCATGACGCACAGAGAATTTATTAATGTAGGTATGTTTACAAGCCTTAAATTTTACGCCATTTGGCTTGCTCTCTCTCTCAGGGGTGGGGATCGATCTGTTCTTAACTCAATTCTTCTTTTTGTAAAAACTTGATTGCTTTGTATGGATTGCAATAAAATTAATAAAAAAAAAAACCAAAAAAAAACTAATTCAGGTAGATGTGGAAGCCGGGTTTTCTTATGAAAAAACAATAACGTTTAAAACAGTATCGTTTAAATACAACAGATTTTGGCAAATCGTTTACATGCAATTATTTATATCCATTCATACACTAATAATGGCAATTATTAAATAATAATTATTATTATTAAATAATTCCTCCCAAATAAGTAACATTTCTCAGACTGCCTTCTTACATCTCCGAAACATTTCTAGACCTCGTCCTGTTCTTACGCAACACAGTACTGAAGTATCATTTAATGCCTGAGTCACCTCACGTATAGATTACTGTAATGCTATTCTATCTGTCATCCCACAAAAACGTATCCATTGCTTACAACTTCTTCAAAATTGTGCTGCCAGGATGATAACCTGCTGTTCTTAACCCACTGATCATATCACACCGATTCTCTCTCAACTTCACTGGCTCCCTGTTCACTACTGAATACGATACACAATACCGCTCTTAACATTTAAAGCTCACCACACCTCACTGATCTCCTCCAGACTGGCACTCCTCTCACTCACTCAGATCCTCATCTGACTACCGAAATGGAAAATTAAGACTTTTAAAACTAAATGAAAATAAGGAGGACTTTTACATCAAAGTTTTGGATATTTTCATGGAGAAGGATAGGCACATGGACTTAAAGGTAAGACCAGCATTTCTCAACCTTTAAGTGTTTGCGACCCAAGTTTTCATAACAGTTTTAATCGCCCCCATGGTTTTTTTTGAACAGAGCCCATAATACCAATTTGTTCTTTTTTAATTAATGATATATCATAGATGCATATTTTATTATACCTACTTTTTTCAACATTTATCTAACTTTATATTTCTTTTTCTAATATCAGAATATAGTTTAAGTTAATTTGTTTTGGTTTCAATAGATGTATTTTTCATATTTTTGATTCTTTTTGTCACATCTTCGCGCCCCCCTTTTTGTTACTTCACGCCCCACAGTTTGAGAACCACTGGATAAGACCATAAACAGTTTTCAATTTTATAAAAAATGGGATCAGACTAAGAAAAGAAAAATCCAATATTTAAGAACAAAATAAAATATTCTTTTGTTTTTCTTGTTATCCTTTTGTTGAACCGTGTGTGTTAAAATTGATAAAAGCATCAGAATTAAAAGCTTTTACAAACAACTAAATATTGCAATTAAGGTCAGAATTGAAATCCGTTTTTTTGTACGCCACTCTGTACTTTCGTTTGTATTGCAGTGATGCGGGCTCTGCATCAGTCTGTCGTGGTGAAAAAAGAGCTGAGCCGTAAGGTAAAGCTCTCAATTTACCAGTCGATCTACGCTCCTACCCTCACCTATGGTCATGAGCTATGGGTAGTGACCAAAAGAACGAGATCGCGAATACAAGAAGATGAAATGAGTTTCCTCCGCAGGGTGTCTGGGCTTTCCCTTAAAGATAGGGTGAGAAGCTCAGAGTAGAGCCGCTGCTCCTCCACATAAGATAGTCAGATGAGGTGGCTCGGGCATCTGATCAGGACGCCTCCCTGGTGAGGTGTTCTGGGCACATCTAACCGGGAGGAAGTCCCGAGGAAGACCCAGGACACGCTGGAGGGATTATGTCTCCCGGCTGGCCTGGGAACGCCTTGGGATTCTCCCGGAAGAGCTGGAAGAAGTGGCCGGGGAAGAGGGAAGTCTGGGCATCTCTGCTCAAGCTGCTACCCCCACGACCCGACCTCGGATAAGCGGAAGAGGATGGATGGATGGACTCTGTACTTTCGTTTGTATTGAACGAGTCGGAATTGTGGAATTGCAACGGCAAATTTAGAACCCATGGAGGGTGAGGAGCAAATGTGCTCTCTTCGCTCTCTCTCGCCGCTATAAACGTAACGTTCTTTCTTTGTCAAATATACGCCTTACCTGTGTGTGTAAAGAATGCTGGTGAGATTTGAAACATAACCAGTAGTCAATGTGCCAGTTAAATAGTGAATCCGCTACTCTTTGGGGTTCACGCGTGTATATCAGTAAATCTGATTCTGAAGGAGTCACCAGCCATGACTCTCACCACACGTCACTGCACGAAAGTTTTAAACGTAGGCGGGCTGCCCAGATTGACGTCGCTGTCATTTTTGTTTCCAAAATCACGCAGGGTTTACATTTGTTGTGTGGACCCCACAAATTGACATCGCGGGCCGAAGTTTGTCATAAACAATGTCTCAGAGAAAAGACACCTCAGGCGGGTCACAGAGGAGCCATCAAGGGGGTGACGGCCATACAGCTCACCAGCCGTGTCTTGTGAGACTGAGCTCATCTCTTTTGGTGGAAGATGGCCTCATACAGGGGTCCAATGTGGAGGTTTTATTTATTGTGTGTAATTATTAGAGCTATGCCCCCCACCCCTCAAGCCTTGACACTTAAGTCTTCTTTTATCTTTTTCAGTTCTGCGGCTGCTGAAGGATGGCGCGGACCCCAACACGTTAACTTCATCTGGAGGCACACTGCTCCACTTGGTAAGAGACTGGCTGCTTTATACCACATTGGTGGGTAGGGGAGGCTGGCTGATTATAAAGGTAAATGATCGATGGTGTGATGCTAATGCCCAACGGTGCCACTGTGCCAACCAATGTTTTTACTGGACAGAGGGCACGGCACCCAGAGCATATGCTTTAGAGGTATCTGATTAAAGAGAGAGCTGGCAGCCATCACACACAGCAATGCAAAGCACATCCAGTCTGTCACTTTGACAGCCAACACCCACGGAAATTGTTGAAAAGCAGAGAGCCCACCCCTAGCTGCTGCATGCCCACTTTGCCAGTGCCGCACTGTTTTTATTATATTGTGTTGTCATCGACTCTATGCTTTGGCTGATTTTCTTTGTTCTTCTCAGTTTTGGTGCTTCGGGCTACAGTAGATTGCATCCTGCTCATTTTTTTAAATGTCCTTCTGGAACAGATTTAAGGGTACGATACACAAATAGAGGTAGATTGACTGTAAAAGGCATTATAAAATGCATGGATAGAAAGGGGTTTATAAAAGATAGTGATAGTGAAAGGCACTATATCACACCATCTGTTGGATAGCAGTGACATAACAACCCAACAGACACATGTCCAAAATGACCTTTAGAAGCGGATGGTCAGAGGGCACAATGGATGGCAGAAGATTCACCAAGTAAAGAGGATATCTACATCTGCCTTGGCACATTGACTATGGTGTGTGTTGACAACGATGACCCCTTGTTGACTCCCAGTTTGCAGTGCAGTGTGTCCATCCAGTTGCTGTGTCTCTGTTACGTATGAGGTTCATAAAGGAAGTGCTAATTTATGTGATGCGCCATCAGTTGGAGACTAGAGATTTGTAAAAGCAGTGCTAACTTATATGATACGCCATCTGTTGGAGAGCAGTGATTTGTAAATGCTGTGCTAACTTTTATGATGCACCATCTTGGAAAGCAGAATTTTTTAAAAGTAGTGATATTTTTTGTGATATGCCATCTATTGGAGAGCATAGAGTAATAAAAGTAGTGGTAATTTTTATGAGACACCATTTGCTGGAGAGCAGTGACATAGTAACTGGAGGGACACACAGACACTTGTCCTTTTATTAAAGTGGATTACTATTCCAGAGCATGTAATTATATGAATTGTATAAGTTCTTAATGAGATGTAAACAATCTATTTATCATTAGGTCCCAGTTTGCAATGCTTTGTGTTTGTGAGGTTGCTTTGTCTCTCTTACATAATATTTAGTATGATATTTTTAAAAGCAGTGCAAATTTCAGTGATGTGCCATCTGTTGGAGAACAGAGATTTGTCAAAGCAGCACTAATTCTAGTGCTACACCATCCGCTGGAGAGCATATATTCATAAAAACAGTGCTAATTTTTATGATGCACCATCTGTTGGAGAGCAGTGATTTGTAAAAGCAGTGTTAATTTTTGCCATATTCATCTTCTTCTCCTGCTGTGCCCCCCTTACTGCTCACGTCTCAGCTACACACATCACTGCCAGTCCTACCACTGTCTTCAAAACCTCACCTTTAACCTTCACCTTAATTGTTCAATCTTACCATACCCATGAAATCTTCTCCCACTTGTTACATTCACACTGCACTCTGTGGGTTATTTCTGCATGTAACTTCCCATCATCTTCTTCTTCTTCTTCTTCTTCTTCTTCTTCTTCTTCTTCTTCTTCTTCTTTTATGTGAGGTTTATGTACTTGATCAGCCTTCTCTATTCAGTTCAGTTCCCCAGTCAGACCCTTTACCTTCAGATCTTCTACTTTATCCATCCTCCTCCCCTTTGGCCTCCCTTGCTTTCTCTTTCCCACATCCATCGCTCTTTTGCCAACATCTTCATCATGTTTCACTTGTCCATACCGCTTCACCCTACTTTCCAGTACTTTCTTAGCTGTCTCTCCCACTTTGGTTGTACCTCCGATTGTCTCATTTCTTAAACTCCACACCTCCATCTCCACATTCTTGTTTCTGCCACATCCACCTTCTTCTCCTGCTGTGCCCCCACGTCTCAGCTCCACACATCACTGCTGGTCCTACCACTGTCTTAATAACCCCACCTTTAACCTTCACCTTAATTCTTCAATCACATGACACTCCTGATACCTTCTCCCAGTTGTTCCATCCGCACTGCAGTTTGTGAGTTGCCTCTGCATCTAATTCTTCATCTAGGGCTATCATGTCTTCTTCTTCTTCCTCTTCATCTTTTCCCACTTCTATGTGGGGTCAATGTGTTTGATCAACCTTCACCATACAGCTTGGTCCTGCACCTCCTCGTCAGTCAAGTTCTTTTCTTTCAGATCTTCTACTTTATCCATCCACCTTCACTTTAGCCTCTCTTGCTTTCTCTTCCCCATGTCCATCACTCTTCTTCACATGTCCATACCACTTCACTCTGCTTTCCAGTACTTTCTTAGCTGTCTCTCCCACTTTAGTTGTACCTCTGATTGTCTCAGTTCTTACACTCCACACCTCCATCTTCACATTCTCATTTCTGCCACATCCACCTTCTTCTCCTGCTGTGCCCCCCTTACTGCCCATGTCTCCTCTCCACACATCATTGCTGGTCCTACCACTGGCTTACAAACCTCACTTTTAACCTTCACCTTAATTCTTCAATCTCATGATACTCCTAATACCTTCTTCCAGTTGTTCCATCCATGCTGCACTTTGTGGGTTATCTGTGCGTGTAACTTTCCATCTTGGTCTTCTTCTTCTTCGGCCTGCCTTGCGTTTCTCCTTCTCACGTCCATCCCTCTCTTGCCCACATCTTCATTGTCTATCCTCTTCACATGTCCACACCACTTCATCCTACTTTCCAGTACTTTCTTAGCTGTCTCTCCCACTTTACATGTACCTCTGATTGTCTCATTTCTTACAACTCCACACCTCTATCTCCACATTCTCATTTCTGCCACATCCACCTTCTTCTCCTGCTGTTCCCAATTTACTGCCCAAGTCTCAACTCCACACATCATTGCTGGTCCCACCACTCTCTTCAAGTCCTCACCTTTAACCTTCGGTCACACGATACTCCTGATACCTTCTTCCAATTGTTCCATCCCAAACTGCACTCTGTGGGTTTATAGCCACATCTTATTCCCCATCACGGTCCACCACTGATCCTCGATATTTAAACTCCTTTTCAGTTGCTCTCCTTGCTGACTACCTTCTGAATCCTGATCACCACTAAACCTCCGATATTCCATCTTCTTCTTCTTGTCTGTCTTCCAAAGCCCTTCTTCACTCTTCTATCTTCCTCTCCATTTCCTCCTTTCTGTTGCTACGCAACACCATGTCATCATTGCAAAGCCCGCACCAGGGGGATTGGTCTTGTACCCAACAACTCCACACCTAACCATAATCAAAACAAAGTTATGGACTTCAAGAAGACCCTCCTCTCCCAAGGTGCATTACCTGCTAGGCCGGCCTTCTAATTATGAAACTGATTTGGAATGAAAGCCTACAGCCGCTGTGGGCCTCGAGGACTGGAGTTGAGTACCCCTGCCCTAAACCCTAATTATGGTGGGCTGGCTCCTCCAATGTTATGTTACTCCTGCCGAATCGAGTTGAAGGTTGACATGTTCACATCTCAGCTGGTGAAAGCCACACAGACACATCTGATTGATGGGAGTATTTTTCCCTAAAGGGATTATCGCACACTGGGGACCCTCAATAGAGTGGCCAGGATGTGACTGTCACCACGGGCCGAGCAAAACGCATCGCAGTCACAGTCGGCCACGAAGGCATAGTAACGAGTTGCTAAGAGAGGGGGTCCGGTAGGCTCAGGCTGCCTGGACAGGATACAATATGTCATTCAGCGCTGCGCCTTCTAAAGTTGAAAAGATTACGTGAGGGGGGAACGTGCGGCCGTGTCCCCCTGTGTCTTATCGTGCTCTGTCACGTGCTGTTACTTCCTGTGGGTGCCTTAACGCCATTTCTCTTCCTTGCCGCAGTGTGCCCGCCATGACAATGTGTTTGCTGCTGAGATTCTCATTGAGAGGGGCTTGAATATGAACCAGCAGGATGAGGATTTGTGGACCGCCCTGCATGTGGCCTGTGCCTGTGACAATGCCGATATTGTGCTGCTGCTTCTGCTGGTAAGCCCCTTTTTTTCCCACACTTCCAAATAAAAAAAAAAAAGGAAAAAGAAAGAAAAAACACACTCAAGTGGGTTGGAGGAACTTCAAACAAGCCACACTTCTCCTGTGTGCTTTGGCAAACTGACGCTTCTCTCATCTCCTGTTATGATGCTTTTTATCAATGACAAAAATATCCCATTTTGTTACATGTGCATTTTCTTTAAATATGGTGGCCTGTTTCAGCTTGGCATTGCTATGGTCTCCAAGTCCCACTCACCTCCACCCACCCATCAATCCACTTCCTAAATCTACTTAATGCCCAAAGTGTGGCTGAGCTTATCCTGAATTTAATTATGATTTAAAAGCACAGGTAAACACACATACAGTATATCACATATACTGTATAAACTCAGAAACACGTCCGACAGGGTTTGACTAAGGTAAACTCTGGGCTTGCTGTTGCTAATGGTATCATTTCTTTCACCCCCACTGCCCTGAGAAGAAGCACCCAATCAGGGCTCATTAACACTTACAGTAATGCCCAGAGTAAGCCACGCCCCTTCCGGTTTAGGACATCCTTAAAATAGACGGCACCTCATAAGATAGTGTATCAGTGGCGACCTGCAATTGAGTCCAAGTGAGCCCCTTAGTGAAACCCTCGAAACCTTAAACACGGTAGACATCCCCACATTGGCTGATCTTGTTGTGCGGCTGCAGACCCTATTGTTTACTTTTGTGTCAATTACGCAGTGACCACCGGGTTAGTACCCCAATGATTTTTTAAATTCTTAACTGCTACCCCTACTGCTATTGAATATATATTGTTAACACTAGGGGTCGCTGTTGCCCCATTAACCCCCAATAGACAGATGCACTGGTTACAGGGTAAAAGCACCAAGAAAATATTTAATTCTTTTTCTTCTAGGAATAGTGCCCTTAGCACCACAGCCACCACTAATACAGGCAAGTAGACACAACAGTAATCACAATAAAACACAATTCTCTCCCCCACACCTCCCAGCAGGCATTGTCTACTACCTCCTGACTCTGGCTCCTCTGGACCTTTTACAGCTCCTCCTGGCGGCACCCATGGTACCCAACAGGGCTGAGAAACCAAAGTCCAAGTCCCAGGATGTCTTGCGTGAATCCGGGGCACCGCTACACTCTGCCATCTAGCGTTTTAGGTGGGGGGGGGTAGTGTTCAAAAATATCTGCCTTCCCCCATCCTTCCATCCTAATATATATATATATATATATATATATATATATATATATATATATATATATATATATTTATACTGTATATATATACTGTAAATAAATATATATAATGTGTTTATACATATTATTGGGTGCCAAACAGGCAATTACAATGATTTTCGGAATATATAAAGTCAAAACTTGAATATATAGTCAGCATCAGAATATATAACCTCATTCCTGAATATATAAATTTAAAGTCAGATTATATTGATATTGATTGAAATGATTCAGGCACATTTTTAGTAAACTCAATGAGTTCCTAATACAATGTAATGAAATAAGTTAACAAAAAATTAAAAAAAAACACTGTTCAGTTATTGTATTCAAAATGATGTATGTGCCAGGCATTTTGAACACTATATTTATTTATTCTTTTTGTATGGATGTATTGTTGGACGAACCTCACAAGCCCGATCGACTCTGAAGTTCACCTTTCACTAGTACAAGTGAAATGACAAGCATGGAAATTAGACAATATTTGATGGAACTAGACCATTTTATTTGTGAATTGTCCTAATTTTATATATTCTGGAATGATATTATATATTCCGACACTGACTTTATATAATCAGGTGGTGTTATATATTCAGAGCACTGACTTTTTATATTCCGAAAATCATTATATGTGCCTGTTTGGCACCCCATAAAATATATATATATATAGGTATTTTTAAGACCGTTTCTACCCTGGAGTGACAGTGGGCAGTCCGCTCGGTTGGCACTGTATCTGATCATGTTCAGGTCTGATGGGAGAGCGTCCCCGACATGGGTAGAAAAGCACGTGACCGTGATATCCCTGCCAATCAGCAGCTACCCTCTGAAACACACATAGCTGTGATCTCTCTCTCTCTCAAAAACATCAAACGTTACTCCTTAATAATCCCTAGATGATAATGTCTGCTGAAAAGCGGAGAGACATA
This sequence comes from Polypterus senegalus, assembly GCF_016835505.1. Taxonomy (NCBI): domain Eukaryota; kingdom Metazoa; phylum Chordata; class Cladistia; order Polypteriformes; family Polypteridae; genus Polypterus; species Polypterus senegalus. The sequence goes on along the minus strand of NC_053155.1, from coordinate 312,745,073 downwards.
CAGACGGATGTACAGACGCTAGATTTTATATATATAAATTGTTCCTCTAGCATGTCAGAGGATCAAATTCCAGGCTCATCAGAGGTATATGATGCCACTCCAGGATGAGAGGGCGCTGTCACTAACAGTATAACCTGCTTCTGCCTGCACATCTCTAAGAACACGCCCAGTGAGGGCAACTGACTCCGCCCCTTCAGAGCCAGGTCCCATAGAGCTGGGCGTCAATGGAAGGAGGCATCTCAGTTTGGCTCTAGCCAGAGTGGAAGATGGAGCTCAACCGAGCAACATTCATAAAGCGAGAAAAAGAGAAGGCAATGGTCTACATTTCGATTGTTTGATGACATCATGCGTTTGTTTTACTTTCAGTTTATTTGCTGAATTAAACGGGACGTCCTAGCTGGTGTTACGTCAGTTTTTTTGGTCCCGATTTGACCACTAAACACATACTGTAAATACGCACACACATGCATTCTCAAATGTACTAATTTGTTAATGTTTAAATGTACAGTATGTTTGTGTGCAGGTATTTATACTTCATCTTATTTTATTTTTAAATCTTTTTATCTGTAAATCAGCTGAGCTATTTCTTTGTGATGGGCATCATAGTAGAACAGTTTTAACTGCGTGTTAATATTTTCATCTCATTATTCATTTTCATGTCCTTCTTTGATGTGTTGTATGATGCAGGCCGGAGCAAATGTGCTGCTGCAGGACATCAATGGCAATATTCCTCTGGACTACGCCATGGAAGGCACTGAGTCCTGTTATATTCTTCTAAGACATCTTGAAGACAACGGTAAGCACATTCATCATCAGTAGAAGTTATAGAGTCAGTCATGGCGAGACGCATTTGGGGCACAGCTGAGACCCAGAGGGTATAGTGGACAATATGGGTGACAAGCCAGGGAAAAGATCTTTCTAGAAACTGTCTTAAGAGATGGGAATTGAGTCTCTGGAATGCCATTTCCATTATGGTGTGTGGGGCACATCAGAGAAGAATGTTTGTCCCGGGCTTCTCTATTTTAAGGGTGGCATAATAAATTATGAGTGATACTGTGCATATTGTGAATGATTGGAGTTTCATCCTGTTTGCTTTGTCTTTGGGTGACTCTTTGGATTCCTGCTTTGGTACTTTGTTTGCTTTGGATTGCCTTACTGTTTTAGGTGACTCCATTCTGCTCTACTGAGCTTCATTCTTTTTGAAAAGCATTTTTGTGAGAATAAATCTTTTACTTAATGAAGATTCAACAAGGCCTTTTTTGTTTATAGCTGGGGTTTTAGATGGAATTTCCCCCTCTTCTGGGTATTTTTGGATGTATTTTTGGGACTTCTAGTCATAACAACTGTAATGCACAATAATATTCAGTCCAGTACATTAATGTATACACTCACCTAAAGGATGATTAGGACCACCATACTAATACGGTGTTTGACCCCCTTTCGCCTTCAGAACTGCCTTAATTCTACGTGGCATTGATTCAACAAGGTACTGAAAGCATTCTTTAGAAATGTTGGCCCATATTGATAGGATAGCATCTTGCAGTTGATGGAGATTTGTGGGATGCACATCCAGGGCACGAAGTTCCCGTTCCACCACATCCCAAAGATGCTCTATTGGGTTGAGATCTGGTGACTGTGGGGGCCATTTTAGTACAGTGAACTCATTGTCATGTTCAAGAAACCAATTTGAAATGATTCGAGCTTTGTGACATGGTGCATTATCCTGCTGGAAGTAGCCATCAGAGGATGGGTACATTGTGGTCATGAAGGGATGGACATGGTCAGAAACAATGCTCAGGTAGCCCGTGGCATTTAAACGATGCCCAATTGGCACTAAGGGGCCTAAAGTGTGCCAAGAAAACATCCCCCACACCATTACACCACCACCACCAGCCTGCACAGTGGTAACAAGGCATGATGGATCCATGTTCTCATTCTGTTTTACGCCAAATTCTGACTCGACCATTTGAATGTCTCAACAGAAATCGAGACTCATCAGACCAGGCAACATTTTTTCCAGTCTTCAACTGTCCAATTTCAGTGAGCTCGTGCAAATTGTAGCCTCTTTTTCCTATTTGTAGTGGAGATGAGTGGTACCCGGTGGGGTCTTCTGCTGTTGTAGCCCATCCGCCTCAAGATTGTGCGTGTTGTGGCTTCACAAATGCTTTGCTGCATACCTCGGTTGTAACGAGTGGTTATTTCAGTCAATGTTGCTCTTCTATCAGCTTGATTCAGTCGGCCCATTCTCCTCTGACCTCTAGCATCAACAAGGCATTTTCACCCACAGGACTGCCGCATACTGGATGTTTTTCCCTTTTCACTCCATTCTTTGTAAACCCTAGAAATGGTTGTGCGTGAAAATCCCTGTAACTGAGCAGATTGTGAAATACTCAGACCGGCCTGTCTGGCACCAACAACCATGCCACGCTCAAAATTGCTTAAATCCCCTTTCTTTCCCATTCTGACATTCAGTTTGGAGTTGAGGAGATTGTCTTGACCAGGACCACACCGCTAAATGCATTGAAGCAACTGCCATGTGATTGGTTGATTAGATAATTGCATTAATGAGAAACTGAACAGGTGTTCCTAATAATCCTTTAGGTGAGTGTATATGTAGTAGGTAGTTTAACCACAAGGAGGCACCAAAGCACACACACAGTAATACCCAATACGATTCCAGATTTAAATAAACACACTCTTCATAGGAAAACCAGCAAAAATACAAAATCTGTCCTCCTCCTAGAGAGTGTTGCCCACTGCCTCCCAACTCTCATTCCTCTAAGTGTGGCCGCAGTGGGCTTCCTTTAAAAGTCAACTCGTGGACTTCTTCTGGTCTCCTGTCCAAGTTGTCCGGGGTTGTGAGGAAACCAGGCAGTCCTTCCCCAGCAGTGTACCCAAAGACCACCAACAGGGATGCTTTTCTGGACTTCAAATCCCATGCCACCCTTCAGGTGTCCTGATCAGGTTTAGAACACTGCCACCTGTTGTTTAGGGGAAAGACCTGCATGCCCAGCATGCCCATTCATTCAGTGCATCTATTATGGCCTCCTGGCCGGGCAGGAGACCTTCCTTTATCTTGGCTGTCCTCCCTTCCTGGCACCTACAGTACACAGATAAAAGCTGAGTCAAATAAACAACTTGAATAGTATTTAACATCAAAGTCTGTGGAGACTCCTGTCTGACCTCATCTGTCAACCTGTCCATCACTAAAGCAAACAGAAAAGGGCTGACAGCCGATCTTTGATCTAATCCCACTGTCACCTTGAACCTGGCTGTCATTCCCAATACACACTTCACTGCAGTCACACTGCCATCATACACATCCTCCAGCACCCTCAGGTACCTTTCTGCTACTCCCGACTTCCTCATTCAGTACCATAACTTACATGGACTCATAACGCCTCATCACTAATCAAGAAAGCCCAGCAGAGACTACACTTCTTGAGGCGGTTGAAGCGAGCAAGTTTTCCACCTTCCATCCTCACCATGTTCTACAGAGGCACTATTGAGCGCGTTCTGACCAGCTGCATCACACACTCTAGACGAGAACAGGCCATTCAGCCCAACAAAGCTCGCCAGTCCTATCCACTTGTTTCTATCAAAAAAACATCAAGTCGAGTTTTGAAAGTCCCTAACGTCTTACTGTCTACCACACTACTTGATCGCTTATTCCAAGTGTCTATTGTTCCTTGTGTAAAGAAAAACTTCCTAATGTTTGTGTGAAATTTCCCCTTCACAAGTTTCTAACTGTGTCCCCGTGTTCTTGATGAACTCATTTTAAAATACATGTCTCGATCCACTGGACTAATTCACTTCATCATTTTAAACACTTTAGTCAGGTCTGCTCTTCATCTCCTGTAAAGGCTCAGCATTTTAAATCTCATCACCCTCATCACTCATCCCCTGTAGCCCTGGAATCAGCCTGGTCGCTCTTCTCTCGACCACCTCTAGCGCTGCTATGTCCTTTTTGTAGCCTGGAGACCCAAACTGCACACAGGACTCCAGATGAGGCCTCACCAGTGTGTTATAAAGCTTGAGCAGAACCTCCTGTGACTCGTACTCCACACATCAGGACGCTATATAACCTGACATTTTGTTAGCCTTCTTAATGGCTCCTGAACACTGTTGGGAGATCGATAGCTTGGAGTTTACTATGACTCCTAAATCCTTCTCATAAGGTGTACTCTCAATTTTCTGACCGCCCATTGTGTATTCAAACCTCACATTTTTACTTCCTATGTGTAATTCTTTACACTTACTGACATTAAATTTCATCTGCCACAAATCTGTCCAAGTCCTTCTGTGATGATATAACGGATTCCAAATTATCTGCTAATCCACCTATCTTGGTTTCATCCACAAACTTAAGCAGCTTGTTCTTTATATTCCTATCTAAATCATTTATATATATTAAAACTATCAGCAGCCCCAGCACTGACCCTTGCTGGTCACCACTCTTAACATCACCCAATTCTGATGACGTTCCTCACACCACCACCCTCTGCTCCCTGTGAGCCAATTCTACACCCATCTACACACCACACCATGAACTGCCACTTCTTTTAGTTTGATGCCCACCCTCTCATGTGGCACCTCATCAAATGCTTTCTGAAGGTCCAGATAAATAATCTCATCTGCTCCACTTTGCTCGTATCCTTTTGTTGCCTCCTCATTGAATTCCAGCATGTTAGTTAAACACGACCTCCCTCTTCTGACCCCTTGCTGACTGTTCCTAATAACTTCTGTCCTTGCCATGTGTTGCTCAGTCTTATCCTTATTAATTTTCCTGTTATGCATGTTAAACTTACTGGCCTATTGTTGCTTGGATCTGCCCTGTCACCTTTTTTATATAATCTGATGATATTTGCCATTTTCCAGTCCATCAGAATCTCTCCAGTGTGCAGTGACTTCCTACAAATATGCGTCAAGGGTTTATATCTGTACTCACTAGCCTCCTTAAGAACACGAGGGTAAATATTATCTTGTCCCGGTGATTTGTTTGATTTCAGTCTATTTAATCTGAGCAGCATTTCTCCCTCTACAATTTTCAAATCCCTCAGTACCTCCTTAGTAGTCCCTGTTACTGCTCTGAGGTTATCCACTTGCTGACTTGTAAACAGCTCAGAAAAATGTAAGTTTAGGGTAACCGCTATGTCACTGTCTGTATCTTTTAATCCCCCTTTATTATTTCTGATGCCCTTCACCTCCTCCTTGACTGTTCTTTTACTACTAAAATACTGAAAGAATCTCTTAGGGTCGTCTTTCACCTCATCTGCTATATTCCTCTCCAACTGTCTGTTAGCTTCCCTGATATCCTTCTTAATGGTTGCCCTCATGTTCTCATACGCTCTACGATTCACTTTGCAATCATTAGTCTTATACACTGTATAAAGCAGTTTTTTCCTTTGCAATTTCTTTTTTAAATCTTTATTAATCCAAGATCAGAGCCAGATCTGCCAGGCTGCAGGAGAGGTTTTACCCCCAAGCTGTCAGACTCCTTAACAACATGCTGCCCCCTGGGGTCTTCCACGCGGCCCTAACCACCTCTAAAAACTGAACTTTTATACATGCAAGCCAGTGTCCTGTGAAGGCGAGTGTGTAGGTAGAAAAGAACTGAAATTAGGGTTAGGGTTAGGGTTAGGTTTAGGGTATCTAGATTGCATAATACCATACATTGCATCAATGTTCATATTGCTTACTACACGTTAATATTGCTGCTACTTCTTTGTCTTTTCTTGTTTGTGTTTTAATTTAAATTTTAATTTTAATTTTGTTTTCAATTTAATTTACATTTTTTTATTTGCACTTCATGTTGTTACACTGTGGACCCTGAGCTTTGCAATTTTATCTATCTGTATACTTGTATATGGTTGAGATGACAATAAAGTTTGCTTTGACTTTGACTCTTGGCACTTCTTTCCAAAACTTTCTCAAAGTCCACAAACACACAATGCAATTCCTTCTAACCCTCTCTGTACTTATCCATTAATACTCTTAAAGCAAACATCGCATTTGTTGTACTCTTTCCTGGCATAAGACCATATTGCCACTCACAGATCGCCACCTCTCCTCTCAGCCCAGCATTCATCGCTCCTTCCCATATCTTAATGGTTTAGCTCAGTGGTTCTGAAACTTTGGGGTGGGAACCCCTGGGGGGGGCGCGAAGTAACAAAAATAAAACAGAAATCGAAAAAAATGAAAAATACATCTATTGAAACCAAAACAAATTAACTTAAACTACATTCTGAAACTAGAAAAATAAATGTTAGATAAATGTCGATAAAAGTGAAGTAGGTATAATAAAATATGCATCTATGATACAGTATATCATTAATTAAAAAAGAACACATTGGTATTAGTGGGCTCCTTTAAAAAAAAACGTGGGGGGGGGGGGCGCGATTAAAACTGTTATGAAAACTCGGGTCACAAATACTTAAAGGTTCAGAGACGCTGGTGCAGCCGATCAGCTTTATAGTTTCCACAGCTCTGCACATCTCCCATATTCCTGAAGACTGGTTCTCCACTCCTCAGGCATCTTCTCGCTTTTCAAGAGTTGGTTAAACAATCTAGTTAGGACCTCTACTGCCATCTCACCTAAACATCTCCATGCCTCCATTGGTTTGTCGTTTGGGACAACTGCTTTTCCACTTTTCATCCTCTTCATAGCTTCCCTCACTTCAGCCTTGCTGATCGCCAGTACTTCATGATTTACTACGTATCTCCACTTCATCACACCTACACTCTCTCTCATCTATTTATATTGTCACAAACTCCACAAAGAGCCATAGCAAGATTTGGGGCAGCCACCCGTATATTTGGTTTCCTGACTGCAAACTGTCGTTTGAAATGATAGCACTGCTGTGCACAGAATCGAGTCCAAAACAGAACTGAGGGAATAGGGAAAAGGTGGAGGCTTTTAAAGGGGAAGACAGGAAGTGAGATCAAAGGGGCCAGGCTCATGAAGGTCTTCAGCCATAGGCTCGAGCCCGGAGATGACATCACAGGGGCCGGAGCCGGCAAGGTCTTCTTCCATAGGCTCGGACCTGGAAGTGACGTCAAGAGGTCCAGGTGGAATCTCCCGTGAGTGGTCTGCAGGAAAGGGAGAAAAAGAGTCAGTGCACTCTGCCACATCCCGGTATGACTCGGAACTGCCCTAACTCGAGCTCTTTAGCTGCCTGCCATGCGCACGTGTGTGACAATATGTATATATGCTAGCTGTGTAAGCCCGTGCTGTAAAAAGCCTATAGAAATGGTCAAAAAAAAAATTGAAATGTAAAGATGTCAGGTAATTGAAAGGAATGACTCCGGGCATCTCTCTCCTAGGAGGATTTGTTTTGCCGATGTGCTTATCTCGCTTGTGTTTTAGCGGCTAAGTGAGTTTCTCTGTTTTCTTGGCAGTTTCACTTTGGCGGCAGAGTCGCCTTCTTTGAGCTTCATGCTGTAGCCTCGCACTTCCGGGCCAGACAGACAAACAGACACACACACTTCAACACTTTATATATAAGACTTAGTGGGCTTCACCCCCTGCTCACTTTACTTGCCAACCCCTCTGTCTGCACTATGTGCCAGCAGCTTGACGTCTCTGCCGCTCGTCTATGTGGATTTATCAGCTTTACTCTCTGCTGCGATCTGAAAAATGGAACCACACTCTCTTCTTGGCTTTAATTCTTTTTTGTAACTATTATGTTTTATTTCAACTGCTCAGAGACTGGCTCTTACCCACTGAACAGCTTTGGAATTAAGTATCATTGAGCAGACCTATGGGAGCTGGGGTCTGGGAAGAGCCAAGAAAACTCAAATATTATTTTGATACAGTTCTATTTTTCATGCAAAGTTTATATCTATTTAAAAATATTTTATATTTTGTATACTGTTTCCAAGAGTATGGTTCTTTGCAAATATAAGGTGTTCCAAATGTGCCCTTTCTGCAGCATTTTTGCCATCTCAGAAGGTACGCTTTTGCTCCATGTTTTAAATATTGAAAGTAATTTCCTAGAGTGCCAAACTGGCGCGCTGTAGCAATGATTTGGGGGAAAATAAAGACTAAACATCCATTATCCAACCCGCTATATCCTAACTACAGGGTCACGGGTGTCTGCTGGAGCCAATCCCAGCCAACACAGGGCGGAAGGCAGGAAGCAAACCCTGGACAGGGTTGCCAGCCCACGCACACGGGACAATTTAGGATCGTCAATGCACCTAACCTGTGGGAGAAAACCCACACAGACACGGGGGGAACATGCAAACTCCACGCAGGGAGGACCCGGGAAGCGAACCCGGGTCTCCTAACAGCGAGGCAGCTGCGCTACCCACTGTGCCACTGTGCCACCCAAAAACTAAAGAACAAATCTTTTAATTCTCGCGGATACGCTTCTTCATTGAGAAGAAACACTACTTTTCCCTGATGGCAACACGAATTAGACGATCTACAAGTCTCTGACTTAAAGTTTAAAGCCAAACAATATCTTCATACTTCTGTCATATCACCTACAGTATGTCCATATATTCGATCTCTTTTCGCTTTTACCTTTTCATCAATATCGCATTGAATTTTGATTCCGAGTTTGGAATTACATTGTGACAACGCAACTTATAACTGCCTGTGAGTGAATATCGTTTTTTTCTGTCTACAAGAACTGTCTCTGACAATAGCAATCACACAAATGAGTAATGACTGAGCCGTCTGCGTGGCTGTAAATGTTCTAGATGTGGGCAGGACTTTCCCAAATCTCTTTGCTTAAAGTCTTGTCTCGCGGGGCTTGAAAATTTCTCTCGCATGATTTCACTTTCACCAAACAACAAATCTTTTAATTCTCCTGGATAGGCCTCTTCATTGGGAAGAAACACTACGGATGGCAACACGAATTAGACGATCTACAAGTCTCCGACTTAAGGTTTAAATGCAAACAGTATATTCCATCTCTTTTCGCTGTTCCGTTATTTCACCGAGTGATAATTTATGCGATCTTTACTATTACTGTATTTGTTTGAGACTTTCGAATTTTCATACTTCCATTATCTCTGCATGTGAATCGCACCAATGTTTTTGAATTCTTTATGACGTTCTACTTTGTCATCTACTCTTTGTCTTTTATTTCCGGCCCCGGGTGTGGTTAAATCTCTTGGCACAAAGTGTCGTCTCGTGGGACTTGAAAGTATCTCTGTGAAGAAGTCTTGTCTCTTCCCGGGATTTTTTTATTATTAAATATTGAAATGGTCAAAAAAAATTGAAATGTAAAGATGTCAGGTGATTGAAAGGAACGACTCCGGGCATTTCTCTCCTAGGAGGTTTCGTTTTGTCGATGTGCTCGTCTCGCTTGTATATTAACAGCTAAGCCAGTGTCTCTCTCTTCGGAGGTTTCGTTTTGTCGATGTGCTCGTCTCGCTTGTGCATTAGCGGCTAAGTGAGTTTTTCATTTCTTGGCACTTTCACTTCGGCGAAGGAGTTGCTTTCTTTGAGCTTCACACTTCCGGGCCAGACAGACAATTCCTCACGTAGACATTTATATATAAGACTAGGGGGCTTCACTTCGCTCGTAAACCCCCGGCCGGCACTACGTGCCAGCCACTTCGCGTCTCTGGATTTCACTGCCTCGCAGTTAGGAGACCCGGGTTCGCTTCCCGGGTCCTCCCTGCGTGGAGTTTGCATGTTCTCCCCGTGTCTGCGTGGGTTTCCCCCAGGTGCTCCGGTTTCCTCCCACAATCCAAAGACATGCAGGTTAGGTGGATTGGCGATTCTAAATTGGCCCTAGTGTGTGCTTGGTGTGTGGGTGTGTTTGTGTGTGTCCTGCGGTGGGTTGGCACCCTGCCCAGGATTGGTTCCTGCCTTGTGCCCTGTGTTGGCTGGGATTGGCTCCAGCAGACCCCCGTGACCCTGTATTCGGATTCAGCGGGTTAGAAAATGGATGGATGGATGGATAATAGTACTGATACAGATGGACACAGCAAATGATACCAATAATAAAAATAATAATAATATCCTTCAGCTGCAAAAAACAGCTTCTGTTATCAAGGGCTTGAAGGGCTGCCAATCAGACGGAGATTCGGTTTAAAATGAGCGTCATTCCATTTGCAGGTGTGGATGTCAACTCTCTGCAGCACATGAAGGTCCAGCGGCCGTCCACCATGTTATCAGATGTCAGACTCCTACTAGCAGCTGGTGGGAGCGTCAACCAGAGGAATGAAGAAGGTGTCACTCTGGTAAGAGGATCCCGTCATGGCTTGACTCTGGGGGCGATGTGTTAAATGTCGGCAGTTACCAACTGATGCTTACAAGTCAAGTTGAGATACAAGGGGCAGAAGTGTACAATGCCCCCTATGCTATGGAGGGGGGCCTTGATGTAAAAATGTTGGAACAGCTGCTTTTCAGAGTTTTTTAGGTACATTTTGTGGTCGAATGCCAAGCCGGTCTGTCCAGCGAGGTTGGCGAGGCCCTTGTGATTAATGATGCTGTCCTCCTTTATCTACAGCTGCATATGGCCTGCGCCAGTAACTATAAAGAAGTGGCGTCGCTGCTTTTGGACAATGGAGCGGATCCACAGATTGCTGATAACAACCACTGGACGCCCCTCCATCTGGCAGCAAAATATGGCCAGGTAAATATTGACACATTAAAAACAGAAAAGTTACGATCATCCATGTGTAACATCTTCTCCAAAACACAATTCTTTATTTCTATGCCATCATTTTAAGGAAAAAAAAACAAAAAAAAAACAAAAGGTGTCCCTTCTTGAGCAGAGCCAGCTGTTGCTATGCCAACCACAGAATGATTGATTTACTAAAAATGAGTCTGCGATTACCAGCAAGGGCGCCCGTTAGTGTGATGAATCGGGGCCACGGAAGCCTGGCGCCTTGCTTGTCTTGATAACTCAGTGAGCGAGTCTCTTTTATTCTCTCTCAGCAAGCTTCTAATCAAGCCGTCCCTTCCCCATATGCTTCTGCTGTACTTTTATTTCAAATATTGATTGTGTTTTTATATAGCGTCCTTGTAACATGAACAGGCACTGCATGTTGTATGGACGTAAACTTCACTTTAAGTACATTCAGTTTATTCTTACAGTGTGGACGTTTACCTAAACACTTAGTGCAGCATAAAATATTAATAAAATACTCATAGCATCATATACAATTCTTAAACTCACTTAAACAAGTTTAGGGTTATAGTAATTGGGGATGGGAACAGGGATGGTGTTGAAGCCCATTCTGACAGCACTGGACATAAGACAGGAACCAATATGATGGGGGGCCGGTCCGTTACAGGACCTGCTCAATGGACACATCAACAAGGGTCCAATATGGAGATACATCAGTGGGACGTGAATGGAGAACTGAGGCCCCTCAAAAGAGAAGACACTCAGATACCAGGAGAAGATTAGATTCGATTAAAGTAGACAAACATTACTAATCTCATGGGGACATTCAGTGTTCCAAACATGCAAAGCTAATCTATCAAGCAGTAATGTCGCTGTGTCTGTCTATCTATGATATAGTGCCTTTCAAATCTATCTATCTATCTATCTATCTATCTATCTATCTATCTATCTATCTATCTATCTATCTATCTATCTATCTATCTTATATATATATAATGGAGTGAACTGGCCAAACCCCATTTAATTTCAATTAAAAAAAACAACAACTTGGTGCTACAATAAGCCAACAGCCTCTTTTTGCCCTCTGCTGGTGTTTCAAGGTATGGCTGGTTTGGAGCTGTCCCTGACAGTGAGGATCTCAGTTCCAAATGAGACACCACCTTCTGAGCAAGGAGGTTTCTAGAATGCACCACATCCCTATCCACCCACCCAGAGTGGTACCACATACCTTAAAGTTGACCCTCTGGCCCTCTGATTTATCTATGAAATAGTGCCTTTCATATCTATCTATCTATCATATAGTGCCTTTCACTCTATCTATCTATCTATCTATCTATCTATCTATCTATCTATCTATCTATCTATCTATCTATCTATCTATCTATCTATCTATCTATCATATAGTGCCTTTCACTCTATCTATCTATCTATCCATCTATCTATCTATCTATCTATCTATCTATCTATCTATCTATCTATCTATCTATCTATCTATCTATCTATCTATCTATCTATCTATCTATCTATCTTGTGTCTCCCACACCTTTTATTCCAGTTTATCTTTTAATTGCATGTAAAGGGCACTTTTTGTCATCTTTCCTATCTATCCCCTCTTCTGTTATATAGTGCCTTACAGGTCATTTGCATGTCTTGTTGTACTGCTGTGGTGTGTCATTTTGGTGATGCAGAGTGATTGAATGTTTCCTTGTGTTACTTCAGCTGCTTCTTTCTGGAGTTGTTAAAGTTGGAGGTACATTTTTGTAGCCATGTTGAGTTTGAATTCCGCTCTGTGCCATTGGCCATTGAAGTCCACTCAGTAGTTCACGCGGTGTTTTCCTTTTTTTTTCATTCTTTTTCGGCTCAATTACTTCTTACTTTGCCGTTCCTCTAATGTCCTAATGATTTTTTATCATCCATCTGCTTTCTCTCCCTCTCTCTGTTAACGCCCTTCAAGGCAAAATTGATTCCTGTAATGTGGCTTACGTGTCTCATTAATCACAACCGTGGGCTGCATTTACATTCCAGGCTTGTGCTCTCTAATTATTCATAGTGATGCGCTCAAGAAGAACAGTGCTTTTCAAATATTGAAATTATTTACAATTAAATATTGTCTCGGCTTATTTACTCATTATTGCTATGTCAACAATATTTTTCATTCGTGATAGAATAAACAGGCAAAATAAAATAAACTTTAGAAATGTAACCTGTAACTCTTCTTGATGTCTACAGTTTCCCTCATTTCTCCTTTTCTCTTACTCTCTATCTACCACATGGCATACGGTGTATTTCAGATCTTTCTTTTCTATATTGTGCCCTTCATACACGAAAAAAGTATTGCCCCCCTCCCCCTCCAAATTCATTAAATTCAGGTGTTCCAGTCACTTCCATGGCCATAGGTGTATAACATCGAGCCCCTCCGCATGCAGACTGCTGGCCTCTACAAACACTGGTGACAGAATGGGTCGCTCTCAGGAGCTCAGTGAATTCAAGCCTAGTACCATGATAGGATGCCACCTGTGCAATAAGTCCAATTTTGAACTTTCCTTCCTGCTAAATATTCCATGGTCATGGTAGTGATAATATAACAAAGTGGAAGCAATTGGGAACAACAGCAACTCAGCCACGAAGTGGTAGGTCATGTCATATCACAGAGCAAGGACAGCGCATGCTGAGGTGTGCAGAAGTCGCCAATGTTGTGCAGAGTCGATAGCTACAGACGTCCAAAAGCTCAAGAACAGTGCAGTGTAGAGAGAGAGCTTCATGGAATGGGTCACCATGGCCAAGCAGCTGCAGCCAAGCCTGACATCACCAAGTGAAATGCAAAGCGTCTTATGCAGTGGTGTAAAGCCCAGTGCCCGCCACTGGACTCGAGAGCAGTGCAGACGTGTCCTCTGGAGTGGCGAATCACGCAGTCTGATGGACGAGTCAGGGATTGGCGGTTACCAGGAGAACAGGACTCGACAGAAAAACAGAATAGAACTGTCCACTGTGGACAGATAACCCCCAGATACATAGAGTGACAGCATCCAGCAGCTGGTGATCCCTATGGAACACCTGGAGGGCAACCTGGGAGCTGTAGTCCTATTGTGCAACCAAGCTAGGGTACTTGGGGACCACCATGCAGAGCTGAAATGGAAATCATCTTTTGTTTAAGGACATCACTCTGCACCTGGAAGTACTTCCCTGGCATGATGTTAGGACACCGGAAGTACTCATGGGTCCCACATAAAAGGTGCCGCTTCGCAAAATCACAAGGAGTGTTAGTTGGGAGAAGGAGGACAAGCTTGTTGAGATGTGAGGAAGAAAAAGGGAAACACACAGGGAAGAGAAACGGGGGACTTTCTGTTGTGTATTGTGAGCAGAAGCCTGATGAGAGATACCTCCTTAATCATAAAATGGTTATTTAATCTATCTATCTATCTATCTATTATATAGGGCCTTTCAGATCTATCTATCTATCTATCTATCTATCTATCTATCTATCTATCTATCTATCTATCTATCTATCTATCAATCATATAGTGCCTTTCAGATCTATCTATCTATCTATCTATCTATCTATCTATCTATCTATCTATCTATCTATCTATCTATCTATCTATCATAGAGTGCCTTTCAGATCTATCTATCTATCTATCTATCTATCTATCTATCTATCTATCTATCTATCTATCTATCTATCTATCTATCTATCTATCTATCTATCTATCTATCTATCTATCTATCTATCTATCTATCTATCTATCTATCTATCTATCTATCTATCTATCATATAGTGCCTTTCATATCTATCTATCTATCTATCTATCTATCTATTATATAGTGCCTTTCATATCTATCTATCTATCATATTGTCCCTTTTCTGTCTGCTAAATGGCGCCTTTCATATTATTCTATATTTTTAACAAGAGATTTTCATGGCCAGACACCTTTATGTGTTTTGTGGTTCAATGACCTCTAAAGCTCGTCTTTCTTCCTTTCTCTGTTTTTGTCTTTTGCAGGCCCACCTTGTCATGCAGCTCTTGAGTCATTTCGCCAACCCCAATCTCCTTAACTGTAATGCAGAGAAGCCCTCAGGTGGGTATCACCGAGTCGTGAATGTTTTGTTTCAGTGCTAATTAAAATGCTGAGAGTTTTAATTTCCCCCAGCAGTGTCTTCATTCTTTCGGTTTTAGTTTCATTTGGCTGATCATTCAGTAAATGACCAGAGCATCCTTGGTTGGGGGGCTTTGGAGTAGTAAATAAAAGATTCCCAAATACAAGAACGGTTTGGAGGAGGGTGGGCCGGTCACCGTGACGGCTTGTCCTCTTCACCGGCCGTTGCCATGGCGAGTGTTGACCTGGCGGTCCCTCAGTTGACTTTGACGTTGCCCAGGTGGCGTTTTTTTTCCCGTAGGCCGACACCAGAGGGTAAGCCTTGTGATCAAATTTTGAAATCGAGTTGTCAGCAGGTTTGCGTGTTTCAGTCGTCCCTGAGCACAGTTTGATCCTCTGCGTGATGCGTTTGTGTGTGAAGACGCGAGTCTGTGGTCTGTGAGCTTCCTGCTGGTAATTCAATCCGAGTGAAACTTGGCAGAGCCGCTAGCCTTGTGAGGAGCTTCAAGGCTGTTGTTGCTCCAGCAGATTTTTGCCCTGCAGAGATGATAAGCGTGATTTTTTTTTTTTTTACTGTTAAAATCACCGCCTTACAATATGTGGGGAAAATCATGTACTGAATGAATTAGACTTTTTAATGTATGTTAGTTTAATTTGCACTTTAAAAGGCTAAATAATTAGACTCGCTCCTTCTGTTGAACGGTTCCCTTTACTAACAAAGGCATTTTATTTTTTATTAATGTCTTAGTGGGTTATCAGGAACTGAGATGTCATTTCAATGTAGTGATGCAAAATGTTATTTCTCCCCTTCTGATATTCAGTCAGGTCCATAAGTCTTTGGACGGTGACACGATTTTCATAATTTCGGCTCTGTATTCCACCACAATGGACTTGAAATAAAGCAATCATTATGTGACTGAAGTGTCGACTTTCAGCTTTAGTTTAAGGGGTTTATCAATAATATTATATAAGACGTTTTGGAATGAGAACCATTTCTCTGCAAAGTCCCCCCATTTCCAGGGGCTCAAAAATATTTGGACATTTGACTGCCAAGCTGATCCATAGTCAGGTGTGAGCAGGTCCCTCATTATTTCATTAACTATTAAAATAGACAGCCGGGACTCTTATCTAGCTGGGTCGCCTTCTTAAGAGAAGGACTGGAGGAAGACCTTGCAAGGAGAAGAACCTCCTCCAGGACAACAGAGGGCAGTCCCCCTGGCTTGCTATGGTGCCACGGGTTTGGAGCATGGACGCTTAACTGTGCCGGGGCCAGTGGTCACTGCCAAAGGGGCACATGGGACACAGCTGAGCCCATCTGCACTGGACTGGTGAATGCGGAAGGAGATGATGGGACACCTGAAGTATTTCTGGTTGCTCTTTAAAAGGTGTCACCTCACTCCATTTGAGGAGCCAGAGTCGGGAGGAAATGGACGAAGTTTGAGGGAGGAGTGGAGGCAGAAGAGAGAGACAGAGAGAAGGCAAAGTGCTGTGTGCTTCATTGAGCTTTGTACTGAGCATTGGTGGTGGGGAATGAAGGGAAAGCGTTTCCCGCACCACAGTAAAGTCTTGTGTGTGGGTATTGTGGAGCTGGAGCCCCCTGGTGGTCACCCTGTTTAGCAGGTAGAAGGACTAGAATTGATTCCAAGATGGAATTTGCATTTGGAAGTTGTCACTGTGAACTCTCAATATGAGGTCCATGCAAGTAAAAACAGGCGGAGAAAACAAAACAAACCCACCAGAGACAGAGTAGAAATACCAGGAGTGGTCAATTCAACCGTTAGGTAGATTCTTAAAACGAAGGAACACACTGGTGAGCTCAGCAACACCAGAAGGTCTGGACAACCACAGAAGACAACTGTGCTGGATGACTGCAGAATTCTGTTCTTGGTGAAGAAGAACCCCTTCACGATATTTAGCCAAACCAAGACCACTCTCTGTAAGGTAGACCAATCATTGGCAAAGTCTACAATCAAGAGAAGACTTCATGAAATTAAAGACAGAGGGGCTACCACTGGTAAGACTGAAGCATAAGAAGGACAGATTGGACTTTGACAGAAAATATTTTTTAAAAGCCTGTCCAGTTGTGGAACAATCTTTGAACAAAGGAAGCAAAGATCAATATGAACCAGAATGATGGATAGAGAAGAGTGTGGAGAAGAGAAGGAACGGCTCATGATCTGATGAATACCACATCATCTGTGAAATATGGCGGAGGCCGTGTTATGGCCTGATCACACATGGCTGCCAATGGAGGTCAGTCACTGGTGTTTATTGAGGATATGACTGCTGGCAGAAGTTGCAGGATGAACTCTGAAATGTAGAGGGTGCTGTACTGTCTGCTCAGAGTCAGACCAATGCTGCCAAAGTGACAGGACGACACTTGACAGTACAGATGGACAATGAGCCAGAACTCACTGAGACAGCAAACCAAGTGCTTCTCAACACAAAGTAGTGGAATATTCATCAATGGCCGAGTCAATCAACTGACCTCAACACAACTGGACACGCAGATCACTTACCGAAGACAAAACTGAAGGCAGAAAGTCCTACAAACAAGCAGCGCCTGACGACAGCAACAATGAAGGCCTGGCAGAGCATCACTTAGGTGGAAACCCAGCACTGGGAGATGGCCTTGGGTTCAGACTTCAGACAGTCATGGACGGCAAAGGATTTACAACCAAATATTGAAAGTGATCGTTATATTCATGATTATGTCAGTTTGTCCAAATACTTTTGAGCCCCCTGAAAGTAAGGGGACCATGTAAAAGAAATGGCTGTCTTTTCTAAACAGGTCATGCAATATTTTTGTTAAACCCTTTGAATTACATTATTATTATCTATCTATCATATAGTGCCTTTCAGATCTATCTATCTATCTATCTATCTATCTATCTATCTATCTATCTATCTATCTATCTATCTATCTATCTATCTATCTATCTATTATATAGTGCCTTTCATATCTATCTATCTATCTATCTATCTAATCTAGTGAAGCCATGTGGTCTTGGAAGAAAGAGGTGGGTTTGTTGGTGGAAGCGGAAGTGACATCACATGTCCTCATGTTTTCGGTCTACCATTCTATTCACACCTGTGTGGCAAGATATATATATATATATATATATATATATATATATATAATATACTAGGGGGCTCTTCCCCCTGCTTGCTTCGCTCGCCAACTCCCGTGTTTGGTTTACCAGAGATACAATTTGAAAAGATTGTTATTTCATGGGAATTGTTACATATGCATTCTTTTCACTTTTACTTTAAAACCTTTGTAACAACAATACTTGTCCTTTATTTCCAGCACCAGGTGTGGTTATATCTCTTCTTTTGCGGGACGTATAATGCTGCTCGCATTGTGAAGTGGGGCAGCTGAACGCACGCTAAGGAGATGCCGTCGGATCATCTGCTGTCTTTCTCCTGCTGCTGCTGGCGAGCAGCCTGCTGTGTTTGTCTTGCTGCCCGTCGATCATTTAAAAGCCTGTACAGCAGCTGTCTTTTTGCCACTTTGCGTCTCTGCCACTCGCGTTGTGAGGGGGGGCTTAACACACGCTAAGGAGAAGTGGTCGGATCATCTGCTGGCGACCTGCGTGTTCTGCTTGTCGTTGTTTAAAGAGCTGGAAGCACATGAAGTGTGTCTGTTCCAACAACTGCTAGGTTAGATGTGCGTGAATTTGTTTTAAATGTTGTCTCACTGCTTTGTCTCGCGTGACATTAAAGTGTCTCTCGCAGGATGTCAAATTGTCTTCTGAGAAGATCACGTCTCGCCTCCCTAGTTTTTTTATAATACAGATATATATATATAGGGGAGCACAGTGGCACAGTGGTAGGAGACCTGGGTCCGCTTCTCAGGTCCTCCCTGCGTGGAGTTTGCATGTTCTCCCCGTGTCTGCTCAGGTTTCCTCCTACAGTCCAAAGACATGCAGGTTAGGTGGATTGGTGATTCTAAATTGTCCCTAGTGTGGTTGTGTGTGTGTGCCCTGCGGTGGGCCGGCACCTTGCCCAGGGTTTGTTTCCTGCCTTGTGCCCCATGACCCTGTAGTTAGGATATAGCGGGTTGGATAATGGATGGATATATATATAATTATAGTAAAAGAAATCAACCTCGGACACACAACTGATTTGGTGCAGCCACCCATATATTGTACCTAGCTGCAATTGTTAATTGAAATCACACTGATGTGTTCAGGACGAGTTCTCAACATGAACTGATGAGTACTGGCAAAGATGGCAGCTTTAAAGGCCATCAAAGGAAAAGGTGTCATCTTATGTCAGAACCCGAAGTGATGTCATTCTTGGGGCCGGAACTGGAAGTGACGTCTTTTTGGTTGTCGGAACTGGAAGTGATGTCATATATGAGAAATCAGGCAGGTTTTCTCATATCTGGTCTGCTGAGAAAATAGAGAAAGGTTTAATGTATCTGGCTGCCCCTTGGCCTGGCATGGAATTACCTTCTTTATAATAATGGTAATGGATGGATGGATTACTTTTGTGTTCTGTTATTGTGTTGGCATCGACCAAGGGAACACATAGGAACACACACGTCCAACAAAGAGATGTTGGGGCACCAATGAGTCACCACTTTTAATCTCTCTATATATATACACTCACCTAAAGGATTATTAGGAACACCTGTTCAATTTCTCATGAATGCAATTATCTAATCAACCAATCACATGGCAGTTGCTTCAATGCATTTAGGGGTGTGGTCCTGGTCAAGACAATCTCCTGAACTCCAAACTGAATGTCAGAATCGGACAGAAAGGTGATTTAAGCAATTTTGAGCGTGGTATGGTTGTTGGTGCCAGACGGGCCGGTCTGAGTATTTCACAATCTGCTCAGTTATTGAGATTTTCACGCACAACCATTTCTAGGGTTTACAAAGAATGGTGTGAAAAGGGAAAAACATCCAGTATGGCCTTGTTGATGCTAGAGGTCAGAGGAGAATGGGCCGACTGATTCAAGCTGATAGAAGAGCAACTTTGACTGAAATAACCACTCCTTACAACCGAGGTATGCAGCAAAGCATTTGTGAAGCCACAACACACACAACCTTGAGGCGGATGGGCTACAACAGCAGAAGACCCCACCGGGTACCACTCATCTCCACTACAAATAGGAAAAAGAGGCTACAATTTGCACAAGCTCACCAAAATTGGACAGTTGAAGACTGGAAAAATGTTGCCTGGTCTGATGAGTCTCGATTTCTGTTGAGACATTCAAATGGTAGAGTCAGAATTTGGCGTAAACAGAATGAGAACATGGATCCATCATGCCTTGTTACCACTGTGCAGGCTGGTGGTGGTGGTGTAATGGTGTGGGGGATGTTTTCTTGGCACACTTTAGGCCCCTTAGTGCCAATTGGGCATCGTTTAAATGCCATGGGCTACCTGGAGCATTGTTTCTGACCATGTCCATCCCTTCATGACCACCATGTACCCATCCTCTGATGGCTACTTCCAGCAGGATAATGCACCATGTCACAAAGCTCGAATCATTTCAAATTGGTTTCTTGAACATGACAATGAGTTCACTGTACTAAAATGGCCCCCACAGTCACCAGATCTCAACCCAATAGAGCATCTTTGGGATGTGGTGGAACGGGAGCTCCGTGCCCTGGATGTGCATCCCACAAATCTCCATCAACTGCAAGATGCTATCCTATCAATATGGGCCAACATTTCTAAAGAATGCTTTCAGCACCTTGTTGAATCAATGCCACGTAGAATTAAGGCAGTTCTGAAGGTGAAAGGGGGTCAAACACCGTATTAGTGTGGTGTTCCTAATAATCCTTAGGTGAGTGTATATATATACAGCAGACAGCTTGTGATGTTATCAGCTCAGCTTAATTTTTGACCTCATCTCTTATAGTGTTCTCATCATACAAATTCTCTTACTTTTATCAACAGCCATAACATACCCAGACTGTAGAAATATGGAAAAACTTTTACCCTTACTCTGTATGCGTGGCTTTGAATGTTCCAGCTGAGTAAATCAACTTAACTTCGGAGTGTATGAAGCTCTCCCAAATCCCTTCCAAAGCTATAAGTCAATATTTATTTTTCTCTCTTTGGAAAATCATGTTTAGTGCCAGCTCATTTTCCAGATTGTCCTCTCCTCTTGGGTAGATTTATGGCAGATGAAATTTAATGTCAGTAAGTGTAAAGTATTACATGTAGGAAGTACAAATGTGTGGTTTGAATGCACAATTGGAGGTCTAAAAAGGAAGGAAGTTTTTCTCCACACAAAGAACCACAGACACGTGGAATAAGCAACCAAGTAGTGTGGTTGGCCAGAGGAAGGACTTTCAAAACTCGACTTGCTGTTATTTAAGAATTAAGTGAGTAAGTCTGGCAAGCTTTGTTGGGCTGAATGGCCTATTCTCATCTTAATTGTTCTAATGTCCTCCAATTTCTACCGCTAAACTGCCTGTGCGTGTTTATTGTGGGCACTGGTTTGGCTGCACTACACTCTCATGGGAGTGACCTATGTTGCTTCTCACAAATGTGATTTTCTGTTCTTTTTAGATATTGCAGCTTCACGTTTTATTCGAGAGATGCTTTTAAAAGCTGAAGCCACATGGGAACAAAGAGCAGAAAACTCTTCCACCCCCCTTCTGACACCAGAGGAGACCTATGAAGAAATTGTTGAGGATGTTCTAATGCCAGCAAAAAGACTGTAAGTGGAGAGAAGGGTATGGGCAGACCAAACTGGGCTGTAATATGTAAAGTATTATCTACGCCTCAGTTGTCAAACTCAATATTTCTCAATGTTTTTTGGTGTCGTGACCCACTTTCTTCTGTGTCTTCACAACCCAGCAAAGGTGCGACTGCCTCGGTGAATCGAGTGAGAGTTTTTGAGCAGTGACCCACTGCGAAGTGAAAGGCACTATAAGATTGAAGTGAAAGGCACTATATAATAGAAATGAAAGACACTATATGATAGATAGATAGATAGATAGATAGATAGATAGATAGATAGATAGATAGATAGATAGATAGATAGATGTGAAAGGCACTATATAATAGATAGATAGATAGATAGATAGATAGATAGATGTGAAAGGCACTATATGATAGATAGATAGATAGATGTGAAAGGCACTATATGATAGATAGATAGATAGATAGATAGATAGATAGATAGATAGATAGATAGATAGATGTGAAAGGCACTATATAATAGATAGATAGATAGATAGATAGATAGATAGAATTAAATGCACTCTATAATAGTCTATAATTCAGTATGCTTTATTGAAATTCCTTGGTTAGAATGGCACTTTGTTTATTTACCATTTACCTTATCTTATATTTTATATTAAAATATAAATTTTAATTTAATGGCTTGCGCCACCACCATCTACTCAAAGCACCGTGATGTTCCAACAGTGATGGATGGATTAAAAGCCAGAAGTCTGTATGACCATCAGCATCAAGTGACTCCGTGAGAACCCTAACTACAAAGAGGACTGTTTCATTTATGTGAGGTAGAATGCCCAGAGGGGACTGGGCGGTTCTGTGACCTCTGAACCCCTGCAGATTTTTTTCTTTTTTTTTTCTCCAGCCGTCTGGAGTTTTTTTTTTTCAGTCCACCCTGGCCATCGGACCTTACTCCTTTTCTATGTTAACTAATCTTGTCTTATTTTAATTTCTTATTTTGTCTTTTATTTTTCTTTTCTTCATTATGTAAAGCACTTTGAGCTACTTTGTGTATGAAAATGTGCTTTAGAAATAAATGTTGTTGTTAAAGTTTACTGCCGCCCTATGCCTACTGCTATCGTTTCCTTTGTTTTTATGTCTTTTAATGCTTTGCCTTACCTTTCTTATCCTGCAGTAATCCGTTCACTCTGCCCATCTCCAAGCAAGACAGCCTACTTGAGAAAGATGCGATGTTCAGAGACTCGTCTTCGTCTGCATCTCGACAGCCTTCTCAAGACAATGGATGTGACAGCCCTTTGGTGAATGGCAGGCACAACACAGAACAGGTAAAACATTTCACTAGTCTATGTGCCCAGGTGTAGCAGTGCGCCTGTGGGCAGTTTATTTAATTTGAAGAACTAACACTAAATATTCCAATGGTAGGCGGTAATGCTAGTTTACAGTAAATGGACGCGGCCCACTCTGCAGTGTCCTGACACGATAGATGTCCTAATATTCAGGAGACTTGGTTAGTTGGTTTGAATGTCGGAGCATTTTTACATTTTCTAGTCACTTCACCCAAGAGTTCATTGTCCCATTTTTGTCAAATACTATTCTTGTCACAGTGAGTCATATTCAAAACTAACAGTGACAACAGAATGTAATTACATGTACTAGTAATGAACATGAAGTACGTTTTTAACATCATTTTACCATATAGTGTGGCTGAAGTTGCCTCTGGTTATGTGAGGATTCCTTTGCTGTTGTTAGTTTTTTCAGGTTGGGGGTCTTGTGAATTCTGTGTGTTTAGATAGATAGATAGATAGATAGATAGATAGATAGATAGATAGATAGATAGATAGATAGATAGATAGATAGATAGATAGATAGATAGATAGATAGATAGATAGATAGATAGATAGATAGATAGATAGATAGATAGATAGATAGATAGATAGATAGATAGATAGATAGTTTGTTAATCCCAAGGGGAAATTCCCATACTCCAACAGCAGCATACTGATTAAAAACAATATTAAATTACAAAGTGATAACAATGCCGGTATAACAGACAATAACTTTGTATAATATTAACGTTTACCCTCCCCGGTGGAATTGACGAGTCGCATAGTGTGGGGTCTCCTCAGTCTGTCGCTGAAGCTGCTCCTCTGTCTGGAGATGATCCTGTTCAGTGGATGCAGTGGATTCTCCATGATTGACAGGAGTCTGCTCAGCGCCCGTCGCTCTGCCACGGATGTCAAACTGTCCAGCTCCGTGCCTACAATAGAGCCTGCCTTCCTCACCAGTTTGCCCAGGCATGAGGCGTCCTCCTTCTTTATGCTGCCTCCCCAGCACACCACCGCGTAGAAGAGGGCGCTCACCACAACCATCTGATAGGACATCGGCAGCATCTTATTACAGATGTTGAAGGATGCCAGCCTTCTAATGAAGTATAGTCGGCTCTGTCTTCTCTTGCACAAAACATCAGTATTGACAGTCCAGTCCAATTTATCATCCAGCTGCACTCCCAGGTATTTATAGGTCTGCACCCTCTGCACAGTCACCTCTGATGATCACGGGGTCCTTGAGGGGCTTGGGCCTCCTAAAATCAACCACCAGCTCCTTGGTTTTGCTGGTGTTCAGGTGTAGGTGGTTTAAGTCGCACCATTTAACAACGTCTTTGATTAGGTTCCTGTACTCCTCCTCCTGCCCACTCCTGATGCAGCCCACCATAGCAGTGTCGTCAGTGAACTTTTGCATGTGGCAGGACTCCGAGTTGTATTGGAAGTCTGATGTATGTTGGCTGAACAGGACCGGAGAAAGTCCAGTCCCCTGCGGCGCTCCTGTGCTGCTGACCACAATGTCAGATCTGCAGTTGTGGTTCAAATTTCTTATAAAACATAACATGTTTCAATGGAGTGCCCAGTCTGTGCTGAATTTTCAAGCTGAAATTGTTGGCCACATCCAGACATGAGAGATCGCGGATGATTGCTGCACTTTGCCAGTTAACTATAGTGCCAGATAAACGTTCAATCCTTATCATTATAATGGGCAAACTTAACATAAATTACACAATGACATTATGATACGTCCTTCTTTCAACAGTAATTCGGCCGGTGTTAACGGTTGTAGATATTTTTCAGGATATTGTAAATTGATGTTTTCATCTTCTGCACCATCACCACCAACTGTTTCAGCAGAGTCCATTGATACGTATTTAACTAATTTGCTGTGTAACCGATCATCAGTTTTCCCGTTAATTCATTTGACTTCATCGTTTCTTGGTACTCATTTCTTCTGTTGATAACCCTTCGGGATGAAATTCTTCAATGAGATTTGGACATAATAAGTCTTCTTTAATTGGGAACTTAAAGTGAAGAAAACGTTAAAATTTATAAGAGCTGAGAGTGCAGGAAGTGTGTCTGACAAAAGTATTTACACCAATGAGAGGTGAGAAGGCCGTGGCGTCCCGTCTCAAGATTTTCTTTTATAATAGAGAGATAGATTACTCTACTTTCCCCTTTTGTGTTATTAATGTGTAGCCTTTGTCAGAATGCCTCAAATCTCACAGACTTACCCCTCTTTATCAGGTATTGTACTTTATAACTTCTCTCCATCTTCCCTTCTACATTTATAACCTCAGGCAGGTGGGTGTAGTAAAAGACAAGCAGGAGTTAAGTTACACTTTAAATAATGTATTGTTGATAATATTCATACATAATAACAAAATGCAAAGTACATTTGAATACTGGCAACCATACAACCTGATAAATGCTGATGTGTAGTTTCATGCGGCACACAATCTTGTTAGTTATTTATAATGTCTCTAGTTAAGGCAGCGTTTCTAGTCCGCTTTCTTCAGAACAGGCCGCATGCCTGTCTCAATATGGCCGCCGAGCTGTGTTGTCCTTTTCAGTTCATGGTGTGTGAGATGCTCCTTCATGATGATGGTGTGTGTGTGCGTGAGAGAGAGAGAGAGAGAGGGAGGGAGGGAGGAAGGGGTAAAGCAAGCAAATGTATCGATTTTTCTGTCCAGCCCCTACAGCCAATATGGCATTGTGGTACTTGAAGGCTTCTGATACAAGCCAATTCCAAACAGCCACACTTCAGACCAATGGGGCACAGAATACCTTCACACCTGCCCCCCAAAGCCATTTGTTAAGGTTAAGCTTGCCAGCTAGATAGTCGGCTTCCCCAAGCAGGGGCTGACTGAGAGAGTCCCGCAGAGAATCATATGCCAAACTGGTTTGAGGCACTTGCCCTAACCCTGCCGTCAAATTACAAAAAGACTTAATCCTAAATTGGGGTAGGGGTACTTAACCATACAAATAAAGACATACAAAATATTTATCAACTAACTAAAAATGCAAAATTTCACATCACAACAGAAAGATAGATAAATAAATAAGGTGGGCTGGCGCCCTGCCCGGGGTTTGTTTCCTGCCTTGCGCCCTGTGTTGGCTGGGATTGGCTCCAGCAGACCCCTGTGACCCTGTAGTTAGGATATAGCACGTTGGTTAATGGACGGATAAATAAATAAATAAATAGAATGTGTAGATTCACTTGTGATCGGGTTGATCAAAATACATACAAAGGTGGTGAGAAATGATTAGCAGTGCCCTGTGAGACGAACGATCACACCCCCTAATCTTATACCACGAAAGGGATGGCATTCCCTACATAGGGTCCTTCTTCGGAGGCACATACTTAAATGTTCCAAAATGAACATTAACAACGAATATTTACAGCAATTAAGATGACAGACATGTTATATGAGATAAACTAAATTATGGCGGCTATGGGAGAGTAAATATGTGCCATCTTGTGCTGTGTTCCGTTTATCTCAGACTAGCTGTGCCCCGCGGTTCTGCCCGTGTAGTAGTTAAACAGGACAAAGGTTAACGATTAACAAACAAACAGGTATGGCTAGCTAAGTGGAGGCATGGTGCGATCCAACACATGGCAAGAGGTACCCTGACTCGAATGGTTGTTGGCACGTGAGCGAGGAGGGCACCCCACTCCTGATGTCATGCTTCCCCCTGCCCTTGGCCCGCAGTATCTCTCTTAGATATGTGCAAATAAATTGCTGCTGCAAACAAACTATGATACTTAGTGTGATGAGAGAAGTCGCAAAATCAACTGGAATGTTCAAGCAAATTATAGTAAAAAACCTGATCTCTTTCGCAAGCTAAGTGGAAGCAAGGCACGCTCCGAGGCTGGCGTGTGAGTGAGGAGGGCCCTGCCCAGCTCACCACTCCTGATGTCACTCTTCTCTCTCAACCTCGGCCCACCGGCACTGTCTCGGTTTAGCGCAATAATGTGCTACTCAATTAGCGGGAATAAATCACTCCTGCAGGAGAACTAGGATACTTAGCTTGATCAGAGAAGTCACAAAATCAACCAGAATGTTCAAGCAAATTCTAGAAAAGAACCCGATCTAAATCTATTATGTAGTTCTCTCGTGAAAAGCGGACAGACATACAGACAGTTATTGGATTTCATATATATATAGAGAGAGACGATGATCAAATTTGTAAAATACAAACGTTTCCTTTTTCACCCCCTCCGGGGTGGAATTTGGAAAAATCCTTTCTTAGTGGGCACCTATGTCATAAAAGGAATATATCTTCCAAATTTCATATTTCTACAACCAATGGTTGAGGCTGGGTGTTGATATGTCACCCAGACAGTCACCGTACTCTTTTATATATACACTCATCTAAAGGATTATTAGGACCACCATACTAATACGGTGTTTGACCCCCTTTCGCCTTCAGAACTGCCTTAATTCTACGTGGCATTGATTCAACAAGGTGCTGAAAGCATTCTTTACAAATGTTGGCCCATATTGATAGGAGAGCATCTTGCTGTTGATGGAGATTTGTGGGATGCACATCCAGGGCACGAAGCTCCCGTTCCACCACATCCCAAAGATGCTCTATTGGGTTGAGATCTGGTGACTGTGGGGGCCATTTTAGTACAGTGAACTCATTGTCATGTACAAGAAACCAATTTGAAATGATTCGAGCTTTGTGACATGGTGCATTATCCTGCTGGAAGTAGCCATCAGAGGATGGGTACATGGTGGTCATGAAGGGATGGACATGGTCAGAAACAATGCTCAGGTAGCCTGTGGCATTTAAACGATGCCCAATTGGCACTAAGGGGCCTAAAGTGTGCCAAGAAAACATCCCCCACACCATTACACCACCACCACCAGCCTGCACAGTGGTAACAAGGCATGATGGATCCATGTTCTCATTCTGTTTACGCCAAATTCTGACTCTGCCATTTGAATGTCTCAACAGAAATCGAGACTCATCAGACCAGGCAACATTTTTCCAATCCTCAACTGTCCAATTTTGGTGAGCTCATGCAAATTGTAGCCTCTTTTTCCTATTTGTAGTGGAGATGAGTGGTACCTGGTGGGGTCTTCTGCTGTTGTAGCCCATCCGCCTCAAGGTTGTGCGTGTTGTGGCTTCACAAATACTTTGCTGCATACCTCGGTTGTAACGAGTGGTTATTTCAGTCAAAGTTGCTCTTCTATCAGCTTGAATCAGTCGGCCCATTCATTCTCCTCTGACCTCTAGCATCAACAAGGCCATACTGGATGTTTTTCCCTTTTCACACCATTCTTTGTAAACCCTAGAAATGGTTGTGCGTGAAAATCCCAGTAACTGAGCAGACTGTGAAATACTCAGACCGGCCCGTCTGGCACCAACAACCATGCCACGCTCAAAATTGCTTAAATCCCCTTTCTTTCTCATTCTGACATTCAGTTTGGAGTTCAGGAGATTGTCTTGACCAGGACCACACCCCTAAATGCATTGAAGCAACTGCCATGTGATTGGTTGATTAGATAATTGCATTAATGAGAAATTGAACAGGTGTTCCTAATAATCCTTTAGGTGAGTGTATGTATATAGAGAGATTAAAAGTGGTGACTCATTGGTGCCCCAACATCTCTTTGTTGGATGTGTGTGTTCCTATGTGTTCCCTTGGTCGATGCCAACACAATAACAGAACACAAAAGTAATCCATCCATCCATTATCCAACCCGCTATATCCTAACTACTGGGTCACGGGGGTCTGCTGGACACAATTCCAGCCAACACAGGGCAGGAAACAAACCCTGGGCAGGGCGCCAGCCCACCACAGGGCACGCACACACACACACACACACACACACCAAGCACACACTAGGGACAATTTAGAATCGCCAATGCACCTAACGTCCATGTCTTTGGACTGTGGGAGGAAACCCACGCAGAACATGCAAACTTCACGCAGGGAGGATTCGGGAAGCGATCCCAGGTCTCCTAACTGAGAGGCAGCAGTGCTACCCACTGCGCCACCGTGCTACCCCACAAAAGTAATCTATATATCTAAAACTCTTTTCACGTTTGAAATAGAAATTACGTATGACCACAGAAGATATTATAGTGCACTCGCGCACGTATAACTACAACAGTCAGGTTACACAGAGAAAGTGAGACAGAAGCAGATCGAGAGAGAAGACTCACAGGCTCGCTGGTCAACGTATACGACAATCACAATTGAGGGGCTCACAAACACCTGAACAACGTGCTGAACAGAATCGAATTCGACGGATGCAGTATTCACAGACTACCACGTCACACAGGCGTCAGGGTCTTTATAGGGAGGGATTCAATTATAACATTGAAAAAGATTATTGCTTACATCCAAAAGTTACAATAGGAGAAATGGACATCATGTGTGAGTACTGCCAAGCACAGAGGGTTACATTTGAATCACGTGGGATGCGTTGTTCAGATGGCATTAATGGCGTTGCCTCATGAGAGCCACAAAATGTTCCCTTCCACTCAGTGAGCGAACCCACTGGGTAATCTGCTAGTATGAAACATAAAATGAAATAAATCTAGCCAGGGATTGGTGGTTTATCCCCATCTAGTGGGCATTTTTGGAAGTGTTTTGGAAATTTTTGGGACTTAAGCGCTATGAGCACTCCAAGCTCAGAAAAGAGTTGTATTTATTAGGGACAGGGCTTTGGAGGTTCTCTTCTCCCTTTTCTGGGCTTTACCTTTTCCATGCTTTTTTAATGATAGTTTTAGACCTCAGACCTTTCTGAAGGTTGTAGGCCTCGGGCCTTACTTTAAAATCTAAGGACATGAGGCCCAACTCACAACAGCGATGTCCTCTTGTTTGTCAAACTTCTCATGTGAAATGTCTCGGTGACTTGCTCACGCACCACCAAATTCGCTAGTCTCAAACATCGAACTCAAACTGACAAATAGATTCTTATCTTCTTCTCATTGCAGATGAAACTGATGCCTCCAGCGCCCAATGATGACTTGGCCACTCTGAATGAGCTGACCGACAGCAGTTTACTCTACGAAATGCAAAAGCGCTTTGGAAATAACCAGATCTATGTAAGTACAATGAAGGAGTGCTCTTTGGCACGTGACACGTCGCCCATTTGCTTTTACAGGCCCATCAGTTTTCTGTGGGATCTGAAATGATCGGCCTTAACCCTTTCATGAAATGAACGTACTTGAATGTCTCCCAAAGACAAGGGACTGCTGATCAGTGAAACAGCCAGTTCTTGATTGACATATCGTTTTGTGAAACGGACACTAATATTTGTTTTACTGGCAATCTTGTAATTGTGAAACGTAAAATGTAAACATTTTTTGGAGATTTTAAGGTTTTTTTGTGGTGTTTAGAATAGGCAGGCATTCACGTATGGCTGTGGTTCATAGTAGAGCACCAAAACTGAAGTAAGCTGGATGGAGACCTGCCACCAGTTTGCAGTTTCCATGTCAAATGGTTGTAGGCTGGAGGTCTTTTCCAGCCTAGGTGTGGATGTGTTTCATTTTTCCAGATGACAGCAACTGCAATGGCACTGTGGGCTGGAGTGGTGGAATCCAGTCATGCGTCATGGCAGAAAACAGAGCTGTTAATGGGTGATGATATCCTTGATGGGTTTCTAGGTGGTGAGGGAGATGACTTTGGAGTTATGCACTTAGTCTCAATACTAAAGCGGGAGTGTCTGGTGTTAGCCTCACAATTGGAAAGACTCAAGTCGCTGTATGTCGGAGGCCAGCATGGTCCAGAGGCTCTGAGTCACACAGTGGGAACTGGCTCCAGAATTGTGTAGTGACCATAATGGCAGAAGAAGAAAAGTCGGTTCAGTATATGATGTCTGGAGAGCACCTGCTTTCAGAACTTAGTAAATTCCACAGGTATGGGAATTCTGAGACCGATATTTATAGACTGCTGTCCAGATTGTTCACGGCACCCAAGATCAGATAAGTGAATTGCCCACTTTGAGTCATGTTAATTTGTAATAGATAGATAGAAAGATAGATAGATAAATAGATAGATAGATAGATAGATAGATAGATAGATAGATAGATAGATAGATAGAAAAGGCACTATATGACAGATAGATAGAGTAATATTATGACAGTGAAAGAACAGTAACAAGAAATCTCATTAGATAGATAGATAGATAGATAGATGTGAAAGGCACTATATAATAGATAGATAGATAGATAGATGTGAAAGGCACTATATACTAGATAGATAGATAGATAGATAGAGATGAAAGGCACTTTATACTATATAGATAGATAGAAAAGGCACTATATGACAGATAGATAGAGTAATATTATGACAGTGAAAGAACAGTAACAAGAAATCTCATTAGATAGATAGATAGATGTGAAAGGTACTATATACTAGATAGATAGATAGATAGATAGGAAAGGCACTATATACTAGATAGATAGATAGATAGATAGGAAAGGTACTATATACTAGATAGATAGATAGATAGATAGGAAAGGCACTATATACTAGATAGATAGATAGATAGATAGATAGATAGATAGATAGATAGATAGATGTGAAAGGCACTATATACTAGATAGATAGATAGATAGATAGATAGATGTGAAAGGTACTATATAATAGATAGATAGATAGATAGATAGATAGATAGATAGATAGATAGATAGATAGATTGGAAAGGCACTATATACTAAATAGATCTCATGAAACTTTTCACTTAGTCACCACATTTTTTACCAGGTCCTCTACAGCTCCCTAGACTTTTTATCGGCTCCTTGGACCTTGCTGGACTTGGTGTGGTGCCGTCACCATGTACGAGTGATCCCAGATATTTCAATGTTTTGACCTGCTCAATTTGGACTCCGTCTAGGTCAGTGGTTCCCAAACTTTTTCGATTCTCGGCGCCCTTGATGTATCCAGGTGTATCCAAGGCCTCCTCTCCCATTAAATTCTAATTTGTGAAATAGCCAATATTTTTTTTTAGTTAAAGGGTTAAGTAAAAATAAATAAAACACGTATCTATACTAATAAAAGGCAAAGCCCTCACTCACTCACTCACTCACTCACTCACTGACTCACTCACTCACTCACTGACTCATCACTAATTCTCCAACTTCCCGTGTGGGTGGAAGGCTGAAATTTGGCAGGTTGATTCCGTACAGCTTCCTTACAAAAGTTGGACAGGTTTTATATCGAAATTCTACGCGTAATGGTCATAACTGGAAGCAGTTTTTCTCCATTTACTGTAATGGAGATGAGCTTCAACGCCGTGGGGGCGGAGTTTCGTGTGACATCATCACGCCTCCCACGTAATCACGCAGTGCATAGAAAACCAGGAAGACCTCAAAAAAGCGCTCAAGAAAACATGCATTATATAATTGAGAAGGCAGCGAAACAATAAGAAGCGAGTTCTGCTACTTCGGAAACAAAGCACGATGTAAACCTACACTTTAAATTAAGTTCATAGACAGGCTGCCGCTGGTGTTTGTAATTTAGTGCCTGCCCATATAAGGCCATCCGTCAGCGGCAATCCAATAGCAAACTGCCACGGGTAAATATTCACGGGTGAAGGACTGTGCTTATGGAGAGGAAGATGAGATGGTCAGGGTGGTGTTTGACACAAACTCAGCGAAACTGCCAGAGAAAGTTTTAAGTGCCAGGACTAAGGTAACATTAAATAAAGCTATGGACATAGCACGAGATGGCACCAGCACAGCTGGGAACCTTCGATGCAAGTACACCGAGTGGCTCACGTGAACTGACGCAGTGCACAGATAAAAGCAACAGTTCCAAAGAGCTGAACAAAACCGAATTACACAATTGAAAAGGCAGCAAAAAATATGAAGCGTCTGATAAGCATATTCATAAATGCAGCTACTGTGGAAACAAAGCACACGGTGGAAAAAGTCAATGTCCCGCTAAAGGAAGACAGTGTAAAAAAACCCGTGCATGCAGTTTGTCACATCACAGATAAAAAGGAAGACGAGCTGTTTATTGATGCAGTAAGGAACTAATCGATGAATGAAACCTCTTATCTTTACAACGATTGACAAACACGGAATGTAACTTGAACACATCCTACAAATACGAGCCTGATTGAAAGAAATAATGATAATCAAATCCTTGATGACAGCAACATTCAATAACACTCACAAAACAATTACTGTATATTGACAATCATGTTACGTTATTTTTAAAATGTTCCCTTTTCTTTTTCATAACTTCTACTTCTCCACTGCGACACGGGTATATATATATAAATGTATATATATACCCGATCTACAATATATACTTTAGCATAGACAAGCCACACGCTGTGGCAATTGTAGAGTCTTAAGCCTCTAACGCCGACATTCGAGGTTCGATTCCCGAGAGGGATGTACTGACTATGTACGCGCTACCCGATTCATTTTACCTTCATCTCCTTGGTTTGGGACGTATGAAAAATATTAGGTTAACGCAGAATCATGTTACGTTATTTTTAAAATTTTCCCTTTCTTAGCACAAGCACAGCTGAGAAGCTTCGATGCATGTACTCCATAACGCGTTAAAAATAACGCATTTAATCACACTTTCAATTCCAAGCAAACGGGAACTTTTGTCAATGCATGATTTCCTGGTACATCCATTACACTGATGCACACATCACAGCTACAAAAATGTTAGAGTCGGAATAAAGCGCGCTCCTACGACTGATCATTTCGACTTCCCGAGCGAAGCCTTGATAAAAGCATGGTTTTGTGCACACTGAAAAGCAAGCAAAATTAGATGCATTACAGAAAGCGGACTTTGTGGCTCTTACTGGGGATCATTGGACTTCCGTGACCGTTAGTAATTCTAAATACATCTAATTACAAAATGTTCAATGATCACACTGTTTTAGCCTAATGTACAAAATAATTTTGGCTAATGTTACTCAGAGTTTAAAGAGTAAGCTGGTCAAATTACCTTTTATGTTTCTGACTTATTTTTTAAGAAGAAAACTGCACTTTATGGTGAAATTTTGGTTATTATTATTTAAAGACAATACTATTCTGAAAATGTACTTAAAGTACTTAAACTACCACTTTATTTTTAAGTCTGCCCAATTTTAACCAGGGATGATATTTTTGTTTCTGTTTTGAATTCAAATGCAGTTTAAAGGCTTTTTTTCAGAAATTAAAACAGCTTCAGTTTACAATATTCATGTCCATGTCTATTATTTGATTCTGTCGCCCACTAAAACCGTTTTAAATAAAAAAAAAAACATTTGCGATTTGGGGCAAATTTACGTGCGATTACATACGATTAATCAAGATTAATTCTTACACAGCCTCTAATTAATTGGATTAATTTTTTTAATCGAGTCCCACCCCTAATATATATATGTAGATATATATGTAGATTTGTATATATATGTGTATATACAGTATATATGTAGATATGTATATGTTGTATATACAGTATGTATATATATGTGTGTGTGTATATATATATATATATATATATATATATATATATATATATATATATATATATATATGCCAGCAACACTCATATCAATGACAAAACAATTACATTAACAATCATCTTACGTTATTTTTAAAATGTTTGCTTTTCTTTTTCATAACTTCTTTAACACACTACTTCTCCGCTGCGAAGCGCGGGTATTCTGCTAGTTTAAGATAAAAATCAAATGTACCACTGGTTGACAGTGTGCCGTCTTTATTTGTTTCACCCTCACAACGCTAATTACCGTTTAGTAAAAACCGATCCATTCTTAAAAATACGTAAGAGAAGAAATATTTCAAAACTTCACTTGACTTAATCACACCAATTTACAGCTGATACAATCTCCGACAACTAATTCAACAGCAAGACTGCACTAAACCGACAGCTATTTATATACGAACACAAAGTACCGAGAAAGTTTGACAAACTACTAAAGCAATCGAGAAACTGATTGTAGAGCGCAATCTGGTTACCATTTGTAGAGGCTTTTCGCAAACAGTTACTACTAAGTGAGTTTCCGGTTTGCACGAGGTCCTGCAGATGCCGCGTCCTACTGTATTACACGGAATTGAAAATGGAAATAAAATTATGAACATTTTATAATATTTCGCGGCGCACACTTTGGGAATCACTGGTCTAGGTAATCTGTCGCCTGTGATCCATCTGTGGCCATGATCTTGGTCTTATCCACATTGATCCTTAAGCCAGAGACTTGGGCGATGTCAGCTATATCGTAAAGTGTATCAGCAGCCACTGTGTCGGTATCGGTGAATATGGCGCTGTCATCTGCGAATACCAAGTCGGTCATGAATTTGTTCACATCATATTGTATTTTGCGTTTGCCCGTGAATACTTTTCGCATAATATCGTCATTCACAATATCGAAAAGTAGAGGTGATCACTCTGGTGATCTCCAGTTTGGATACAAAATTCGTGGGATCGATCATTCTGGATGCACAAGCGGCATGTTGAGCTGTTAGGCCAGGTTTATACTTCACGCTCCAGTGGCCGCTCCTGCCACGCAAACGTTGTACTGTTTATATTTGCGCACGTTTTTTTTTTTTTTTATGTGAATCTGGAAGAATCCTCCAGATGGCAGTGCGAGATATCATAATGGTTAAAAAAAAAGGTTCGGCTTCGCAGTGTTGTGTATTGCCTTGAACAGCCATTAAATTCCGATGACACCTTACCGCAATATCTCTGAAAAGAATAATTAATGATTAAACCCATCAATCCAGGGAAGCGCCCGTTTCAGCTAGCATTGGGCACAAGGCAGAAACAATCCCTGGATGGGCATCAGCTCATCGCAAGGTGAATACAAGCACTCACACACACTGGCGTCATTTTTGTGTCACCAAATCTGCATGTCTTTGGAAGGAAATGTGGAATCCCAGAAGGAAAACATGAAAAACTCCAGGCATAGGATACCAGGGACGTGACTCCCTGCGAGACAGTCAAGTCAACTTTATTTATAAAGCACTTTACCTACAACAGCCGCTGACCAAAGTGCTGAACATAGACTAAAGTAAATTTTAAACAAAGAAAAAAAGAATCAATAAGTAGATAAAATACAATAAATACAGCATTAATTAAAACATATTAAAAACAACTAAACAGAGTTTACACAGAGTAAAATCAACTGCTCACACAGGATCAAATGCCAAACCAAAAAGGTAAGTCTTAAGAGCAGACTTAAAAATGGGCAGTGAGGAGGCCTGTCTAATGGGGATCGGCAGTGAATTCCAAAGCCGTGGAGCCACAACGGATAACGCCCTATGCCCCCTGAGCTTTCCTCGGCACATCCAGAAGCAGCCGACCAGCAGATCTGAGTGAGCGGGAAGGAGAGTGCATATCAACAACAACAACAACAACATTTATTTCTATAGCACATTTTCATACAAACAGTAGCTCAAAGTGCTTTACATATTAAAGAATAGAAAAATGAAAGACACAATTATAAAACAAAATAAATCAACATTAACATCGAATAAGAGTAAGGTTCAATGGCCAGGGGACAGAAAAACAAAAACTCCAGACGGCTGGAGAAAAATAAAATCTGCAGGGATTCCAGACCATGAGACCGCCCAGTCCCCTCTGGGCATTCTACCTAACATAAATGAAACAGTCCTCTTTGGATTTAGGATTCTCACAGAAGGGCTTGATGAAGATGGTCACGTAGACTTCTGCCTTTAAATCCGTCCATCATTGTTGGAGCATCATGAAGCTTTGAGTAGGTGGAGGTGGCACAGGCCACCACCACAAAGAAACCGGAAAAAGAAACAGAAAAAGAGAGTAGGGGTCAGTACGGATTTTAGAGCCACCATGAATAGTTATTTTGAGGAGATTGAACATACAGAGTATCAGGATTAAGTTAAAGTGAAGTTATTAAAAGGCCATGTTAAAGTAATGTGTTTTCAGCAGTGTATTAAAGTGCTCTACTGTACCAGCCTGGCGAATTCCTTTTGGCAGGCTATTCCAGATTTTAGGTGCATAGCAGCAGAAGGCCGCCTGCCCGCCTCACCACTTCTTTTAAGTTTTGTTCTTGGAATTCTAAGGAGACACTCATTTGAAGATCTGAGGTTACGATTTGGAATATAAGGTGTCAGACATTCCGATATATACGATGGAGCAGATTATTTAAGGCTTTATAAACCATAAGCAGAATTTTAAAGTCAATTCTGAATGACACAGGTAACCAGTGTAGTGACATCAAAACTGGAGAAATGTGTTCGGATTTTCTTTTCCCAGTTAGGATTCTAGCAGCTCCATTCTGCACTCGTTGTAAATGATTTATGTCTTTCTTGGGTGGTCCTGAGAGGAGTGCGTTACAGTAATCTAGTCAACTGAAAACAAACGCGTGAACTAATTTCTCAGCATCTTTCAGTGATATAAGAGGTCTAACTTTACTTATGTTTCTTAAGTGAAAAAATGCTGTCCTAGTGATCTGATTAATATGCGATTTAAAATTCAGATTACAGTCAACAATCACCCCTAAGCTTTTTACTTCCGTCTTGACTTTTAATCCTAATGTATCCAGTTTATTTCTAATAGCCTCATTGTATCCATTATTGCTGATCACTAAGCTTTCAGTTTTCTCTTTATTTAACTTGAGAAAGTTACTATTCATCCATTCTGAGATACAAGTCAGACATTCTGTTAGTGAATCAAGAGAATCGGGGTCATCAGGCGCTATTGATAAGTATATGCAGCAGCTCAGCGGGGTAGGCCGGAGCACGCCCATTTAAGGACTCAAAAACAAATAAAAGAATCTTAAAATGAACTCTAAACTGAGCAGGCAGCCATTGCAGTGAGGATAATATGGGTGTGATGTGCTCATTCTTTCGCGTGCCCATTAAAAGGCGTGCAGCAGCATTTTGCACCAGCTGCAGCCGAGACAGGGTGGACTGGCTAACACCAACATACAACGAATTACAGTAGTCCATGGCGTGGATTACTGTTGTAAATAGATCTTTGGAAAGAATGTTTTTTATCTTCGCCAAACGTCTTAGCTGAAAAAAAAAACAGATTTCACCACCGCACTGATCTGACCGTCCAGTCTAAAATTCTCATCTATCCTAAAACCCAAATTTGTAATAATAGGTGTTCCATATTGTGCAAGGGGACCCAAATCCACAGGAGCAGAAGTAGAAATAGACCCACTGGTGCCCCCCACCGTGTCACCCCATGTGTGTAATAATTAACAGTATTCATTATTTAAACGAAATTACCGATTGATCTTTAAAATGTAATATACCCACTTTAATGCATTTCATCATGAAAGTGATATCAAGTATAAATCTGAGAGTTGGAATATCATAAATGTAAGGTGTTCTGTGTGGTGATCCATTGCTGTTTGCCGCTGCTGTCAGGACCGGAGGAAGCCCCAGAAAAAAAAGACGGCACACAAGACGGTATGTGAGACCTTTTAAAAAGTATCGCGACATTACGATCGGGAATATGCGCCGCTTGAATATAAAAGCCCCACGAATGCATCTGTATGTCGGCATTTTGCTTCACCACATCGAACCATTCATCATCAACATCGAAGAGCACGCGTCGATCCCGGAGGATCCGCATGGCGGCTTTCTGTCACATGTAGATAGTAAACAGAGACTCTGACGTCACATTCCGCACACTGCGCCCTCCGACTTTTTGCTGGTACTGGAACTCGTGCACGTGTCGCATTCATTTCTGAGGATATGCTCAGAGGACACGTCAAGTGAAATGCTGGGAACGCGTGGCAGCCATGATGTGTGTTCCGAGCGTGAAGTATGACGTTTGAAGAAGCCGGATGATCTTCGGCGGTAGATGTTCGTTCTCCAGTGCTCTCCACAAGGCGAGCCAGTGTATGCAGATTTGAAATCGATGGAAGATTATAACGGTTCACTTTCCACATTCCGATCTGCTCCTCCGCTAATTGGTAAATTTGGTCAGTTCGACCTCGTTGGGGCCCGAGTCCTGCTTGTTTTTCTTGGCTGGTCTGCAGTCTTGATTGTGTAATCTTCATGAGGAAGAGGAGGTTTAGACTGAGTCACAGGGGATGTCAGACTACATGACTGTTTGTCACTGGAGGAAATCGTCGGCTGCCTCCATCTCGCTAGGATTGTGTAAATGGGGGTTAGGACTGAAACTCTTCAACAGTCAACAGCAACAACCTTTATTTCTATAGCACATTTTCATACAAAACAATGGAGCTCAAAGTGCTTTACATGATGAAGAAAATGACAAAGTAAGAATTAGAATAAGACAACACTAATTAACATAGAATAAGAGTAAGGTCCGATGGCCAGGGAGGACAGAAAAAACAAAAAAAAAACCCAGACGGCTGGAGAGAAAAAATAAAATCTGCAGGG
Organism: Polypterus senegalus; assembly: GCF_016835505.1. NCBI lineage: Eukaryota > Metazoa > Chordata > Cladistia > Polypteriformes > Polypteridae > Polypterus > Polypterus senegalus. The sequence continues at coordinate 312,706,061 of NC_053155.1, read as the reverse complement.
GGTCCAGACCATGAGACCACTCAGCACCCTCTGGGCATTCTACCTAACATAAATGAAACAGTCCTCTTGTAGTTAGGATTCTCATGGAAGGACTTGATGATGACGGTCACGTAGACTTCTGACTTTTGATCCATCAATGTTGGACATCACGGTGCTTTGATTAGGTGGTGATGGCGCAGGTCGCCACCACAGAAAACCAGGAAAAGAAACAGAAGAGAGAGTAGGGGTGAGTACGGATTTTAGAGCCACCATATATAGTTATTATAATGAATTGTAAAAATGAGAGCTGGTCTTGGTGTAAGAAATGCGGGTGAGATAAAGTCCAAACGACTGTAGACACGATCAGATGTCTGGCCACGGGAGGTGCCGCTATTGACTCCACGGTGATACAACTTTGTTTGTAAACTCCCCTTTCCAATATCGAGATAAGGATTAATCTCAAACACAATCTGAACTCTGAAAGTACTTTAATTCCTGTGGCTGTGGTCTGTAAACAAATGAAATACATACACTAAGTTACAATGTTACGTACAAGTACACATTTTAAATACTCTGAACGTGTAAGATTAACAAACATTTGAACCTCTTTATATAAAATTATCTATGATAAACTTACTTTTCCGCAAGGACGCACAGCATTAATGGCTCAAGTGATAAGAGAAAAGGACAAACTATTCTCACAACGTGCAGCAAGTAAACAAAGGAACAAAAGACGTGCGAAGTCTGAACTTTCACCCAGAAAAATGTAAGAAAAGTTTTACAAGTGTTTCTAATACACTCACCTAAAGGATTATTAGGAACACCTGTTCAATTTCTCATTAATGCAATTATCTAATCAACCAATCACATGGCAGTTGCTTCAATGCATTTAGGGGTGTGGTCCTGGTCAAGACAATCTCCTCAACTCCAAACTGAATGTCAGAATGGCAAAGAAAGGTGATTTAAGCAATTTGGAGCGTGGCATGGTTGTTGGTGCCAGACGGGCCGGTCTGAGTATTTCACAATCTGCTCAGTTACTGGGATTTTCACGCACAACCATTTCTAGGGTTTACAAAGAATGGTGTGAAAAGGGAAAAACATCCAGTATGTGGCAGTCCTGTGGGCGAAAATGCCTTGTTGATGCTAAAGGTCAGAGGAGAATGGGCCGACTGATTCAAGCTGATAGAAGAGCAACTTTGACTGAAATAGCCACTCGTTACAACCGAGGTATGCAGCAAAGCAATTGTGAAGCCACAACATGCACAACCTTGAGGCGGATGGGCTACAACAGCAGAAGACCCCACCAGGTACCACTCATCTCCACTACAAATAGGAAAAAGAGGCTACAATTTGCACAAGCTCACCAAAATTGGACAGTTGAAGACTGGAAAAATGTTGCCTGGTCTGATGAGTCTCGATTTCTGTTGAGACATTCAAATGGTAGAGTCAGAATTTGGCGTAAACAGAATGAGAACATGGATCCATCATGCCTTGTTACCACTGTGCAGGCTGGTGGTGGTGGTGTAATGGTGTGGGGGATGTTTTCTTGGCACACTTTAGGCCCCTTAGTGCCAATTGGGCATTGTTTAAATGCCACGGGCTACCTGAGCATTGTTTCCGACCATGTCCATCCCTTCATGACCACCATGTACCCATCCTCTGATGGCTACTTCCAGCAGGATAATGCACCATGTCACAAAGCTCGAATCATTTCAAATTGGTTTCTTGAACATGACAATGAGTTCACTGTACTAAAATGGCCCCCACAGTCACCAGATCTCAACCCAATAGAGCATCTTTGGGATGTGGTGGAACGGGAGCTTCGTGCCCTGGATGTGCATCCCACAAATCTCCATCAACTGCAAGATGCTATCCTATCAATATGGGCCAACATTTCTAAAGAATGCTTTCAGTACCTTGTTGAATCAATGCCACGTAGAATTAAGGCAGTTCTGAAGGCGAAAGGGGGTCAAACACCGTATTAGTATGGTGGTCCTAATAATCCTTTAGGTGAGTGCATATTGCCATTAGAGGTCGCAATTCAACCTAACAGTGGACTTTCTGACAAATTGAATATGCAGAGTATCAGGATTAAATGAAGGTGAAGTTATCAGAAAGCCATGTTAAAGTAATGAGTTTTTAGCAGTTTTTTAAAGTGCTCCACCGTATCAGCCTGGTGAATTCCAATGTCATGTAATGTGATGTGGCCTCGACTCCACCTGATATCATTTCAGAGGACTGACCGGCTTTGTTTGCTCCAAATGGCCTGCTCTTGTCAATTTTTGCTTCAGTGTTCTAATTTTGTTAACACCTTTCTGATCACTCATGCCTGTTTTGCTCATTTTCAAGTACGTTAGACTCCATGTTCTGGGCACAACTCTTTTTTTTTGTCACGGGGTCCATTCTTTGTTCTTAAATGTAATCAGCACAAATTGCTAAATTGACGTTTTGTGTTCTTAATTTCTAGACGTACATTGGAAGTATACTCTTGATGGCTAATCCGTATAAGGAGCTTCCCATTTACTCAGCACTGGTGAGTATTTTTCTTGTGTTCGTCCCTGTCCCTGGTAATCATTAGAAGACAGAATTAATCAGAATCTCGTGATGCAATATAATTTAAGTTGCGATGTAATAATATTGTGATATTTTACTTTTAAATATGAAAGGAATATCCTACCCAAAAATGACACAGTCATGTGCTGACTTATAGCTCCATTTTGGGAGCGGCCGATTGCCCGTACCTGTTTGTCGGTCACAAAGTGCACAGGTCATTGCTATCAAGGCTCTGTGGGTCAGGGTGAGCCACCGGTACGCATACTTTAACTGTCACGCAAATCAATATTTGAGTCTCGGTGGCTTTTTTTTGGGGTGCGGAGCAACACTTTTGGACTGCTGTTCAGCTCAGCTCGCTCCCGCTCCCACATGACGGTTTAAAACTCAGCTCCCAAAACTTCACAGGGGAACCCGTGTCATTGTTCACGTGGCCGTGCTTCAAGAATACTTCATGGGAGACCCCATCTCGTTGTTCACGTGTTGGGTGCTTAGTGGCAATTGATCAATACTTCATTTGTGTAGTGTAGTGGGTGTGACAGGTAGGGGGTGCCACTGAGCCCCAGACACGAGACACAGTGCCTGTACACTGCCAATGGTTGAAATTCAAGTAACATTTTTTACGTGCACATACCTTTTATAGGGCAGCACAGTGGCGCTGCTGCCTCGCAGATAGGAGACCCGGGTTCTCTTCCCAGGTCCTCCCTGTGTGGAGTTTGCACTTTCTCCCCGTGTCTGGGTGGGTTTCCTCCAGGTACTCCGGTTTCCTTCCACAGTCCAAAGACAAGCAGGTGAGGTGGATTGGTGATTCTAAATTGTCCTGTCTGTGTGTGCCCTGTGGTGGGCTGGCGCCCTGCCCAGCTCTAGCAGACCCCTGTGACCCTGTAGTTAAGATATAGCGGGTTGGATAATGGATGGATATATACCTTTCTTCACAAAAGTACTCGCATGCACAATTCCTATATTAATTCTCACCTAACCCCCCCCCCTCCAGGCAAGCCTTGTCCTACACCTTCCAACTCCAACATCACATGGATGAGGTTGAGTCGGCTTCTTTAATGCCATAGCCAGGAGTAATCCTGGTGTCACAAGATTACACTCTGGAATTATTTCTGGGTCAGGCAGAACCTCCTTAAAATTTGTGAGTCTCTCTCCCCACAGCTCCATTCTGGTGGCACCAACGTACCCCCAACAAGGCTGTTCATTGGGACTAAAATTCACAAGATGTCCTGTGGGTGTACAAACGGTAGTTCTACCCAAGTGAAGCTGCCATATGACATACTTGGGGGGACTACATGGTCCCAAGAGACATTTCTTCCCTGTCCCTCTGTTATATCTTAATGGCCCAGGAAAGGTATCTGCAACTATACCCGGCAAGGGCGCCTGTCCATCCATATCCGTCCCTTATGGCCTCCATTCCAGGTAAGGCAACACCCTCCATCCTGGTTGGAATGCCAGTCTGCCCGCCTTGTAATCTACATGAGATTGAAGAAGTTAGTTGTAAATTGAAAGTACCTGCTCAGCTATTCATCGCCATGTCCTCTCCCCTCCACAACAGCCCCAGCCATCGGCCCTGCGCCCTTCACAAAGCTCGAGAGGGCCAATGCTGTCTGTCCTGTCCTCTACTCCTACAATGCTTGATCTCTTGTTCTCTTTTAATCAACGCAGATCTCAGCATTAAGATTTGCTGTGCAACTATCTATTGGAATGCATTTTGCAAAGCACAAAGTAATAAAATGCTCTGCATTTATCATTCCAACAGGTGGCGCATCACAAACATTTGTAGTAATAAAATAGATTGTTGGAATCTGTTGGAATGACAAAGGCAATGCATTTTATTACTATAATTTTTTGTGATGTGCTATCTGTTGGAATAACTAATGCAATACATGTGTCTCTGTTTTTTTCCATATGGTAAGGGATTCATAGAAGCATTGTTAACATTTGTGATGTGCCATCTGTTGGAATGACATATGCAATGCATTTATTACTATAAATGTTTGCGATGTGACATCTATTGGAATAACAAATTCAACGCATGTGTCTCTGATTTTTTACCATTTGGTATGGGATTCATCAAAGCAGTGTTAATGTTTGTGATGTGCCATCTGTTGGAATGATATATGCAATACATTTTGTTACTTTGTGTGTGATGTGCCATCTGTTAGAATGACATATGCAGTGCATTTTATTACTATAAATGTTTGTGATGTGCCATCTGTTGGAATGACAAATACAACGCCTTTAATTACTATAAATATTTGTGATGCGCCAGCTGTTGGAATGAGAGAGATATAGAAATAGGGCAGATAGAGAGATAAGCAGACACACAGACACTTGTCCTTTTATTAAGGCGGATGTTAGTGTATGTACATACACTTTACAGTATTTAGGTCAACAGCTATGGGGATGTGAGCCGTGATCTCTTGTGTTTTTTCTTTTTTTTTTTTCTATTCTGTCAAATCATCAAACAGACAACAGAAGCTATTCTTCTGTTTTTGGGGTCCAGAACACCGTAACTGCAATGTGTGCATTCATTGGCTGTCAGCTCTCATGTTCATGCAGCCCACCCCTATTACTAACGTCAAAAATCAAACCTGTGTAGTTTTAGCGGAGCGAGCCCCGGCCTAGCTTGCCTGGTATGTTGGCATCATGGGAGTGTGCCCCTGAGTACCTCCGACTCACTACGATTACGTAAGTGAAGGCTACGACTGAAAATCGCTTGAAAAGTCACATGATACTGTATGATAACGCCTTACGTCAATCAAAATATAAATGGCAGGGCAGGGCAGGGCCTACCACGATAATCAAATTCCCCTCATTTACCAAAAGTGCAGGGGGTCAGCATATCAATTCTAAGCAGTGCCCACAGTGCCCGCAGTGCACCGACGCTGGATGATGTTCCCAGTTCTGTCTGAATGAGAATTTGGCCTCGATTGTTTCCATTGTCACTCCTGATGTATTCCATTAATCTATTGCTGTGTTGCAGGTCAGTCATCTTTACCGCAGCACCTCATCGAGGCTTTGTTCCTCGCTCCCGCCTCACATCTTCTCCTCTGCCGAGCGGGCTTACCATCTGATGTTCCAGGAGCGACGCCCCCAATGCTTTATCCTCAGGTAAGGCGCCGCCCGCCGTTTCGATGCCTGATTAATGTCTCTGGGAGTTGCTGCTGCTTGCCCTCGGGGCCATTTACACTTCAGATTTACAATTGATTTCCACTTATTTACTCATCTGTCTTCAATGGAGAGATTGTGGCCTCCCACTCGGCACTCCATCTTTCCTGACAAGATCTGATGGTAGCTGCGTGTCACTGGAAAAAATGGCTAATGACTTTATGAAGGAAACATATGAAGTTTTAATGTTATGGGGGCAGGCTGCTGATAAGAAGTGCAGAGTGCCCAGCGTGATGGCAAATACACGTCTGGAATTCATCATGTGGGCTTCTGTTATCTGTGACGGACAACTGGGGGCCTTGCCCAGTCGGAAAACACCCTTCTAATGGAAGTACCAGGGGGAGAGGACATCTCCACGAAAATACCTCCCCCGGGACACGAGAGGGCAGCCCCCCTTGGATTGCATCGGGGTCACCGCCAGGGGTAGGCAAAGTCGGTCCTGGAGAGCCGCAGTGGCTACAGGTTTTCTTTCCAACCCAGTTGCTTCATTAGAAACCATCCATCCATCCATTATCCAACCCTCTATATCCTAACTACAGGGTCACGGGGGTCTGCTGGAGCCAATCCCAGCCAACACAGGGCGCAAGGCAGGAAACAAACCCCAGGCAGGGTGCCAACCCACCACAGGACACACACAAACACACCCACACACCAAGCACACACTAGGGCCAATTTAGAATCGCCAGTCCACCTAACCTGCATGTCTTTGGATTGTGGGAGGAAACCGGAGCGCCCGGAGGAAACCCACACAGACACGGGGAGAACATGCAAACTCCACGCAGGGAGGACCCGGGAAGCAAACCCGGGTCTCCTAACTGCGAGGCAGCAGTGCTACCACTGCGCCACCGTGCCGCCATACTCCAAGTTTAAATCTGAACTGCAGGGCGCACACACACACACACCCACACCAAGCACACACTAGGGACACTTTAGAATCTATGATTGCCAATGTCAGACCTTATTTAATTTTATGGCTTATTAGTCTGCAATGTTAGGTTCTTATTTTGTAGATTTTTTTCCTTTCCAAGGGTATCATCCAAATGATTTGAAGCCTAAAATGGATCATTTTCAGTCTGTCACATTTTTCTATTAATCATCCATGAATGCTATTTTTATAACGTTTCCATGACTGGGGGGTCTTGCAGACCCCATCTTGCAGAACATTTTAAACTGGTTAAATCTGCCTAAAAAGCAATACAGTAACTTCAGAAATTTTTATTATCTCTGAAGTGAAGTAAATGTGAAGTCAATTTTCAATGGTTTACATGTTACCTTTGTAATAGTAATGCGTGTTCGGTGTTCTTTTCACCAAATCATAGCAGCACTAAAACAAGATGTCAGTTACACGTCTGATTCGCATACAGAACAGTCACAAGGGAATGTTCTGAATGTTCCTGGCAAACCGGAAGTTTGCACTGGGAGCAAGCGGCCATTATCTTTCTCTCCTTTGCCCTTGGGCATATGTGGCAGCGTCGCTTCTTAGCTACATTTGCTGCCATCTGCACGGTGCTGTTTCAACGAAACAGTGACTCCAGTGCTCTCAACGGAACGTTGGACACTGTGTCGTAGTGCTTGTTGTGTTTCAGAACGGCGCTCAGTCAACGGCTTCGTCAAAGATTCACCTAACTCACGCAGGAAGAGTCGACAACGATATTTCTTGCTCTGGATTGACTCCGGAAGCTGGCATTCCCATTCGGTTGTCACGGGCAATATTTCGACGTGCCGTTCTTCTGTTGAAAGGTTTCTTCATTGCCCATTTGATTGTGCCGTCACGTGACATCATTTCAGCGGATTCCTCATCGCTTGTTGATCTGTTACCGTCCTCTTCCTCCTCCGAGTCACTGTCACCAGAACGTAACTCCATTTCACTGTCATTCATTTCTGTTCCCTCATCACTTGACACAGCGTCACTTCCATCATCATTGTCCTCTTCATTTGAGCTGTCTGATGTATCAGAATCCAACAGCTCCTTCGTTATTTCAGCCGGGGCTTCACTTGCGTTGAATTTCTTTGTTGGTCGTTGACTCAATTATAACAATGCAAGATATCACAAATATACAACAGCAAAGGTACATTAAAACAGAGTCACTTTATCCATCCATCCATTTTCTAACCCGCTGAATCCGAATACAGGGTCACGGGGGTCTGCTGGAGCCAATCCCAGCCAACACAGGGCACAAGGCAGGAACCAATCCTGGGCAGGGTGCCAACCCACCGCAGAAAGTCACTTTGTACAGTTCTTAAATCATTTCATCTCTCCTTTTTATATTTTAAGATCTGAGGATTTCTAATCCCCATTTCAGGTGTCTTTAGCAAGAATGAGGTTGTGCGTGTCACATCAACCGATCCCACTAATGGGACTTCAATTCACCAAACTTTGACAAAGTGCTGGTCAGTCATAAAGGCATGTGGAGTGTCATGTTATGCTATTTCAAGGTTGCTGATCATGAATACGGTATGTAAAAATATGGCACCTTGAAATCGGATGAATCTTTTTTTTGAATCACCCTGTACTTATATACAGTACCTCATCAATACATTTCTGATCAACACCCTCAATTAGGGTGCGCTAATTCAGACTTTTTAGTTCTTGATGTGAAGATCAGCAAACCAGTGACTGTTTCAGTTTGCCCCATTTTGTTTAACTGGTGCTGTATGCTGTCTGTTTTTAATTTTTTTTTTTAAATACTAGGGGGCTTTGCCCCCTGCTCGCAACTTTGCGTCTCTGACAATCACATATGTGGATTTCACTTTCACCAAACAGCAAATCTTTTAATTCTCGTGGATACGCCTCTTCATTGGGAAGAAACACTGCTTCTCCCTGATGGCAACACGAATTACACGATCTACAAGTCCCCGGCTTAAAGTTTAAATCCAAACAATATATTCGATCTCTTTTCTCTGTTCAGTTAATTTACCGAGTCATAATTTCCGTTTGTTTGCACTAATGCGATCTTTACTATCATTTTTTTGAGACTTTCAAATTTTCGTACTTCCATTACAGTGGGATGCAAAAGTTTGGGCAACCTTGTTAATAGTCATTATTTTCCTGTATAAATCGTTGGTTGTTACGATAAAAAATGTCAGTTAAATATATCATATAGGAGACACACACAGTGATATTTGAGAAGTGAAATGAAGTTTATTGGATTTACAGAAAGTGTGCAATAATTGTTCAAACAAAATCAGGCAGGTGCATAAATTTGGGCACCGTTGTCATTTTATTGATTCCCAAACTTTTAGAACTAATTATTGGAACTCCAATTGGCTTGGTAAGCTCAGTGACCCCTGACCTACATACACAGGTGAATCCGAGTATTTAAGGGGGTCCATTGTAAGTTTCCCTCCTCCTTTGATTTTCTCTGAAGAGTAGGAACATGGGGGTCACAAAACAACTCTCAAATGACCTGAAGACAAAGATTGTTCACCATCATGGTTTAGGGGAAGGATACAGAAAGCTGTCCCAGAGATTGAAGCTGTCTGTTTCCACAGTTAGGAACATATTGAGGAAATGGAAGACCACAGGCTCAGTTCAAGTTAAGGCTCAAGTGGCAGACCAAGAAAGATTTTGGATAGACAGAAGTGACGAATGGTGAGAACAGTCAGAGTCAACCCACAGACCAGCACCAAAGACCTACAACATCATCTTGCAGCAGATGGAGTCACTGGGCATCGTTCAACCATTGGGTGCACTTTACACAAGGAGATGCTGTATGCGAGAGTGATGAAGAGGAAGCACAAACAGAGCGCTTGAGGTCTGCTCAAGCACATTTGGACAAGCCAGCTTCATTTTGGAATAAGGTGCTGTGGACTGATGAAACTAAAATGGAGTTATTTGGGCATAACAAGGGCGTTATGCATGGAGGAAAAAGAACACAGCATTCCAAGAAAAACACCTGCTACCTACAGTCAAATATGGTGGTGGTTCCATCATGCTGTGGGGCTGTGTGGCCAGTGCAGGGACTGGGAATCTTGTCAAAGTTGAGGGACGCATGGATTCCACTCAGTATCAGCAGATTCTGGAGACCAATGTCCAGGAATCAGTGACAAAGCTGAAGCTGCGCCGGGCTGGATCTTTCAACAAGACAACGACCCGAAACACTGCTCAAAATCCACTAAGGCATTCATGCAGAGGAACAAGTACAACGTTCTGGAATGGCCATCTCAGTCCCCAGACCTGAATATAATTGAAAATCTGTGGTGTGAGTTAAAGAGAGCTGTCCATGCTCGGAAGCCATCAAACCTGAATGAACTCGAGATGTTTTGTAAAGAGGAATGGTCCAAAATACCTTCAACCACAATCCAGACTCTCATTGGAACCTACAGGAAGCGTTTAGAGGCTGGAATTTCTGCAAAAGGTGGATCTACTAAATATTGATTTCATTTCTTTTTTGTGGTGCCCAAATTTATGCACCTGCCTGATTTTGTTTGAACAATTATTGCACACTTTCTGTAAATCCAATAAACGTCATTTCACTTCTCAAATATCACTTTGTGTGTCTCCTATATGATATATTTAACTGACATTTTTTATCGTAGCAACCAACGATTTATACAGGAAAATAATGACTATTAACAAGGTTGCCCAAACTTTTGCATCCCACTGTATCTCTAACCTGCTCTGCATGTGTATTGCGCCAACATTTTTGAATTCTTAACGAGGTTCCACTTTGTCATCTACTCTTTGTCTTTTATTTCTGGCCCCGTGTGTGGTTAAATCTCTTGGCACAAAGTCTCGTCTTGTAGGACATGAAAGTGTCTGTCTGAGAAAGTCACGTCTCGTCTCTCTTCCCAAGATTTTTTTATTATCATAGAGAGATTGAAATTCCTTTTCCTCAGTTCTGCATTGTTTTGTTTTTCAGTGGGGAAAGCGGCTCTGGGAAAACGGAAACCTGTAAGCACATCGTGAAGCACCTGGCGTGTCGATCTGGTACAAAGGGCTGTGCTCTGGATGCCAAAATTAAACATGTAAGTCTTTACAGGGTTAAGGTAGGCAGCAATAAAGCTCAACTAGTATATCACTGTCTCAAGGTAACCTCAGAGCAGTAACAGGGACTACTAAGGAGCTACTCAGAGATTTGGAAATTGTAGTGAGAGAAGAGCTGCTCAGATTAAATAGGCTGAAATCAAACAAATCAAAAGGAGCAGATAATATTTACCCTCGCGTTCTTAAGGAGGCTAGTGAGTACAGATATAAACCCTTGACACATATTTTTAGGAAGTCACTGTGCACTGGAGAAATTCCGAAGGACTAGAAAATGGCAAATATCATCCCATTATATAAAAAGGGTGACCAGCCAGATCCAAGCAACGATAGGCCAATTAGCTTAGCGTGCATCACATGAAAATTAATGGAAGGAATTATTAAGGATAAGATTGAGCAACACATGACAAGGAAAGGAGTTATTAGGAACAGTCACCATGAAGTCAGAAGAGGGAGGTCGTGTTTTACTAACAGGCTGGAATTCTATGATGAAGCAACAAAAGGATACGACCAGAGTGGAGCAGATGATGTTATTTATCTGGACATTCAGAAGGCATTTGATGAGGTGCCACATGAAAATTTGGCCATCAAATTAAAAGAAATGGAAGCTCAGGAGTTCACAGGGCTGGAAGCAGGTTAACGCCACACCCAGGATGGGGCAATTGCAGTATTTATAACTGATATACAGTGAAAGACGAGACACAAACGTGTTAAAGAGTTGGGACACCATCATGGTGACCCCGTATAGCTGAAAAACAACAAAGCACACAACACGTTAGGGATTTCATCTTTTCATATAGGTGCTCTGAATAGAAATTGGAGCAAAAGATGTTGGGCATCAAACTTAAAAGAGGTGCAAATTCAGGGTGTGGTGTGTCAACGGGTTCAGAATTGGCTCAGACACAGGAAGTAGAGGGTGATGGTGTGAGGAACCTCATCGGAATTGGGTGAGTTTAAGAGTGGTGGCCAGCAGGGGACAGTGCTGTGTTTAATATCTCTAAATGATTTGGATATGAATATAAAGAACAAGCTGGTTAAATCTGTAGATGATACCAAGATGGGTGGACTGAAGTAGAGTGCAAAACTTCTTGATTCACACAGCATTCTTGTCTTTACCTTTCCTTTAGGTCAGTTGTGTCCTAGAAGCCTTTGGACATGCCAGAACAAAGCTCAACGATTCATCGAGCCGCTTCATAAAGTACCTCGCACTCCAGTATTGTGAGAGAAACCGGCTTCTGGTTGGAGGTAGGTGAGTGAGGTAAAGGGTTTAGATGGGAGGAAATGTGCTGATTTTTACGATTTGTTTGTTTTTTCATTGTCTCATCCCTTCATCCAAAATGACTTCCACTTGCAGGTGAAGACCATCAAAAAACAGAACTAACATGCAGTTATATGCATTTTTACTTTCTCTTATACGAAGTATAGGGAAAGTATTGTAATCATCCAAAAATCCAATGTCGACATTTTGATGAATCTCGATGTTTTAGACCGCCCTGATTTTCTCATAAAGAAGTAAAGGGAAAATATCATAATCGTCCAAAAATCCGATGTTGACATTTTGATGAATCTCGATGTTTTAGACCGCCCTGATTTTTTCATATACGAAGTAAAGGGAAAATATCATAATTGTCCAAAAATCCGATGTCGACATTTTGATGAATCTCGTTGTTTTAGACCTCCTGAGTCCGAAAATACCATTTTTGGAATTATGTCTATGTTTCTGTGTGTGTTTGTATGTACTGTAACACGATAACTTGAATACGCTCTCACTCAAGTCAAGCAAATTTTGCATACAAGAATTAGGTACAAAACATAGATTTCTTTCAATGTCTGGACTATTTCTGCTAACTGGGAATGGTACTTTACCTTTTATGCTGTTTCAGAGTCTGATTTATTCAACTTTACAATAATTGTTAAATACATTATTAATTTGATTTGATTTGTTGTTGATGGTTCTTTAATGTACATCATATAAAAATATAATCATTGTCTTGTGGTTTACTCCTCAAATATCCATCCCCATATCTGAGTATATGAGAAAGTAGAGGGGAGACCACTCCTGAGTTTTATTTTCTTTACCCAGTGCACAATATACACCCCCAAATCAAGAAAAGTTGAGATGGTGTGCAAAATGCAAATAAAAACCACAGGGATTATTACATTTAATTTAACTTTTATTTCATTGTAGACAGTATGAACTCAAGATATTTCATATTTTGTCTGGTCAGCCTCATTTCATTTGTTAATATACAGTCATATGAAAAAATTTGGGACCCCCTCTCAGCCTGCATAATAATTGACTCTCCTTTCAACAATAAAGATAGCAGTGGTGTGTCTTTCATTTACTAGGAACATCGGAGTACTGCGGTGTTTTCTGAACAAAGATTTTTAGTGACGCAGTATTTAGTTGTATGAAATGAAATCAAATGTGAAAAACTGGCTGTGCACAAATGTGTGTCCCCTTGTCATTGTGCTGATTTGAATGCCTGTCTCTGCTCAATGCTGATTACTTGGTTGGATGAGCTTGTGAAGCCTTGAACTTCATAGACAGGAGTGTCCAATCATGAGTGGTCAAAGGTATTTAAGGTGGTCAATTACAAGTTGTGCTTCCTTCCCTTTGACTCTCCTCGGAAGAGTGACAGACAGCATGGGATCCTCAAAGCAACTCTCCAAAGATCTGAAAACAAAGATTGTTGAGTCTCCTGGTTTAGGTGAAGGCTACAAAAAGCCATCTCAGAGGTTTAAACTGTCAGTTTCAAGTGTAAGGAATGGAATCAGGAAATGGAAGGCCACAGGCACAGTTGCTGTTAAACCAGCTCAGATCTGACAGGCCAAGAACAATACAGGAGCGGCATATGAGCAGGATTGTGAGAATGGGTACAGACAACCACAGATCACCTCCAAAGACCTACAAGAACATCTCGCTGCAGATGGTGTATCTGTACATCGGTCTACAATTCAGCGCAATTTGAACAAAGAACATCTGTATGGCAGGGTGATGAGAAAGAAGCCCTTTCTGCACTCACGCCACAAACAGAGTCACTTGTTGTATGCCAATGCTCATTTAGACAAGCCAGATTCATTTTGGAACAAAGTGCTTTGGACTGATGAAACACAAATGGAGTTATTTGGTCAGAACAAAAAGCGCTTTGCATGGCGGAAGAAGAACACTGCATTCCAAGATAAATACCTGCTACCTCCTGTCACATTTGGTGGAGGTCCCATCATGATGTGGGGCTGTGTGGCCAGTTCAGGGACTGGGGTCCTTGTTAAAGTTGAGTGTTGGATGAATTCAACCCAATATCAACAAATTCTTCAGGAAAATGTTCAAGCATCAGTCACAAAGTTGAAGTCACGCAGGGGTTGGATATTCCAACAAGACAAGGATCCAAAACACAGTTGGAAATCTACAAAGGCATTCATGCAGAGGGATAAGTACAATGTTCTGGAATGGCCGTCACAGTCCTCTGACTTGAATATCATCGAAAATCTATGGGATGATTTGAAGCAGACTGTCCATCAAATTGAACTGAACTGGAGAGATTTTGTATGAAGAATGGTCAGAAATACCTCCATCCAGAATCCAGACACTCATCACAGGCTATAGGAGGACAACGTCTGGAGGCTCAAAGGAGCAAAAGGAGGCTCAGCTAAGTATTGATGTCATATCTCTGTTGGGGTGCCCACATTTATACACCTGTCTAATTTTGTTATGATGCATATTTCATATTTTCTGTTACTCCAGTAAACTTAATGTCACTGCTGAAATCCTACTGTGTCCATAAGGCATGTCAGATATTAAAAGGAAGTTGCTCAGATAATGATAAACAAAAATCCAAAGAATTAAGAGGGGTTCCCAAACTTTTTCATATGACTGTACATCCATTCCTGCATTTCAGGCCTGCAACACGTTCCAAAAAATAAGTTGGGACGGAGGCAAATTGGGGACAGTAATAAGGTAAAATAATGAAATAATTGAAAATGAAAGCTGATTTCGAAGAAACGGGTTCAGCTTTAAAAAAAGAAGTCCCCAGGTAGAGCTGCTTTTCATACTGGAGGCCAGACAATCGATGGCATCTATTCGACGATTGTTTTTGGAAGGCACCTCATTTCACACAAAATGGTGACATTCCATGGCCTCAGAGGTCCCCAGATCTCAATGTTTGCGATTTTTTTTTTTATCCTGTCGGGATATCTTAAAAGCAAAGTGTACCGCACACATCCTGCAACCATTGCTGAACTCAAAAGGAGGATTGAAAAGGAAATCTCTGGCATTCCCCTTGACATGTTATGATCAATCAATCAATCAATCAACATTTATTTATATAGCACATTTTCATACAAAAAAAATGTAGCTCAAAGTGCTTTACAAAATGAAGGATAGAAAATAGAAGACACAATAAAAAATAAACATAAGTCAACATTAATTAACATAGAATAAGTAAGGTCCGATGGCCAGGGTGGACAGAAAAAACAAAAAAAACTCCAAAGGCTGGAGAAATAAATAAAATCTGTAGGGATTCCAGACCACGAGACCGCCCAGTCCCCTCTGGGCAATGATGAGGCTCTCAGAATGTGTACGGAGAAATGGACAGCACCTTCATGATCTTGTTCTTCTTCTTCTTTTGGCTGCTCCCGTTAGGGGTTACCACAGCGGATCATCTTCTTCCATATCTTTCTGTCCTCTTCATCTTGCTCCGCTACACCCACCACCATCATGTCCTCTCTCACCACATCCATAAACCTTCTCTTAGGCCTTCCTCTTCTCCTCTTACCTGTCAGCTCTATCCTTACCATCCTTCTCCCATTATACCCAGCATCTCTCCACTCCACATGTCCAAGCCAACGCAATCTCGCCTCTCTGACTTTGTCTGCCAACCATCCAACTTGAGCTGACCCTCTAATGTCCTCATTTCTAATCCTGTCCATCTTCGTCACACTCAATGCAAATCTTAACATCTTTAACTCTGCCACCTCCAGCTCTGTCTCCTGCTTTCTGGTCTGTGCCACCGTCTCCAACCCATATAACATAACGACGCCTTCATGATGTTTTCTTCAAAACATAAAATGAATATTGAATGACGATTGATTACCATCATGAATTGCATATCCTGTACAATACATTTCATCATTAAATGTATTTTGTAATGTGTTTATCCGTGCATTGAACGTCAATTGAAAATTTCCCGTTTCCCTGCGCCACCCTTTTGCCACACCATTACCGGACTGGTAAAATTATTTCTGTACCTTAAGAAACGCTGGCTTGTGAGATGACTTTCTCATTGTCTCATAAGTAATTATTTCGAGAGCCACAAGTATATGAATGTATTTATTGCAGAGCTTCTGTTAACATGTTTTCATGTAGAATATAATTTATCTTTTGTAGTAGACGGCACCCAAAATGTTTTACAGGTACAGCAATATTACGAGACTAAATTAAAAATGTAACAATCAATTTGAAAATCACGTGGTAACTGCAATAGATAGAAGCTGATGCAATACAATATGTTCATGATGGCTTCTGGGTAGCACTGTGCAGTACTATGCCATTAGTCAAGCTGAAGCTAAGGTCAAATGAACATAAACACGCCGCTGTTTAGCAATGCACCATAGCGAGATTTCTTGGGAGTAAACGGGTACGAGTGAACCTCCATAATATTCCTGGTGAATTGGGTTTGAGAGGCTTCATCATTGCCAGGGCCATCTTAACACATGGGCATGCTGGGCAGTTGCCCCACGAGCATAGGGGCCCCATGCCTATCTATGTATGTTGTGAAATGCTGAATGGTTGTGTAGGTATGGTACCCCAGTGCACTGCTTTGCCCGGAGGCCTGTAATGCTGTTGAGACGGCCCTGATCATTGTGCAACAGTAGCTGTGTGACAAAAAAGGCAAACTAATTATGACTCGGTGCAAGAAAAAGCAAAATGTAAGCCCTCTAGGTCTTGTTACACAGTACAGCGGCTGTTAACGTTCATGTCAGGGGTAATGTGGACGTCACTAAGCCTTGCGCTGTGGTAGCTTGGAGTAACACAAGGAGCACGTGGATCGAGGGGATGAGACACTGACATTCTACCCTGTCATGGGGAAGCAACTGAAAATATATAAGACTGAGTGCAGAAAGAAACACACATCTATTGTCCTGATTGTGACGTCGGATTGGGCGTAGGCGACTGTTTCAAAAAACATCACATGGAGGACACTAAACACTAAATCTGCCTCAGTACAGTGGTGGGCATTCAGTGGACCTTTCCTAGTGTATTTATTTTGGTAAGGGAGAGCGCTCCCTTTTATTACAGACCCGGGAGAACTTCCGTTGCCAGGGCGATTGCCCAATTTGAGTACTTCCAGGTCACATGGAAGCCCATTACAGCAGGGAGTTTGCGACACAGCCCTGTTGTCCGGCAGAGCAGCCCTGCTGGCTTCCCACTGGGTATTTGTATCCAGGGCTGCTGCCATCTAGCATGGTGGGCGAGTTAAAAGCTCCCAGCGATGTCTTTTCTTTCAAGTGGGCTGTACGTCCATTCCTTCTGGTCATTCCTTCTGGGTCTGATCACTTTAGGAGCCTCCCATCCCGGCAAGGAACCACCATCCCCTCTTCTGGCCAGGATGCCCGTCCAGCCCATGTGGCATCTACAATATAAATATATATATATATATATAATGTCTATGTGTGAAAGTGTGTGTGTCTGTCCAGCCCGGACGTGAGAGGTGGAGTCGGGGTGAGGGCTCTTCCTCTGAGGAGACAGAAAACTTGCTTAGCCACTAATAACATGAGCAGGGCGAACACGTCAGCAAAACGAAACCTCCGAAGAAAGATAAAGATGCTTAGCTGCTAAGTGGTATCCCATTTACTTTTCCTCCCGCTGCTAATACACAAGCGAGGCGAGCACATTGGCAAAACAAAACCTTCAAAGAAAGAGAAGCTCACTTAGCCGCTTAATACACAAGCGAGGCGAGAACGTTGGCAAAACGAATCCTCCTAGGAGAGAGATGCCCAGAGTCGTTCCTTTCAATTACCTGACTATCTCCACAGTTCAATTGCTTTTCTGACGATTTCAATAGTTTCTAGGACCTTGAGATTTCTACATCACAGCTAGTATATGTATATACACTCACCTAAAGGATTATTAGGACCACCACACTAATACGGTGTTTGACCCCCTTTCGCCTTCAGAACTGCCTTAATTCTACGTGGCATTGATTCAACAAGGTGCTAAAAGCATTCTTTAGAAATGTTGGCCCATATTGATAGGATAGCATCTTGCAGTTGATGGAGATTTGTGGGATGCACATCCAGGGCACGAAGCTCCCGTTCCACCACATCCCAAAGATGCTCTATTGGGTTGAGATCTGGTGACTGTGGGGGCCATTTTAGTACAGTGAACTCATTGTCATGTTCAAGAAACCAATTTGAAATGATTCGAGCTTTGTGACATGGTGCATCATCCTGCTGGAAGTAGCCATCAGAGGATGGGTACATGGTGGTCATGAAGGGATGGACATGGTCAGAAACAATGCTCAGGTAGCCCATGGCATTTAAACGATGCCCAATTGGCACTAAGGGGCCTAAAGTGTGCCATGGATCCATGTTCTCATTCTGTTTACGCCAAATTCTGACTCCACCATTTGAGTGTCTCAACAGAAATCGAGACTCATCAGGCCAGGCAACATTTTTCCAGTCTTCAACTGTCCAATTTTGGTGAGCTCGTGCAAATTGTAGCCTCTTTTTCCTATTTGTAGTGGAGATGAGTGGTACCAGTTTGGAGTTGAGGAGATTGTTTTGACCAGGACCACACCCCTGAATGCATTGAAGCAACTGCCATGTGATTGGTTGATTAGACAATTGCATTCATGAGAAATTGAACAGGTGTTCCTAATAATCCTTTAGGTGAGTGTATATCTATGTGTGTGGGTGGCACGGTGCCGCAGTGGGTAGCCCTGCTGCCTTGCAGTAAGGAGGCCTGGATTCGCTTCCCGGGTCCTCCCTGTGTGAAGTTTGCATGTTCTCCCCGTGTCTGCATTGGTTTCCTCCCACAGTCCAAAGACATGCAGGTTAGGTGCATTGGCGATTCTAAATTGTCCCTGGTGTGTGCTTGGTGTGTGGGTGTGCCATGCGGTGGGCTGGCGCTCTGCCCGGAGTTTTTTCCTGCCTTGCATCCTCTGTTGGCTGGGATTGGCTCCAGCAGACCCCCATGACACTGTGTTAGGGTATAGCGTATATATATATATATGTGTATATACTGTATGTATATATATGTGACTTCCACATTAACCCCTGACATGAACACTGACAGCTGCTGCATTGTGAGCCTTGTTTAGAAGGATTGTCCTTGCACTTGCTCACAGTCACTTTGCCTTTTTATCATGCATCTACTGGCACACCATAGTGGAGCTTCATGTGACCGAATTCAGCAAACATATCATGGTAGTGCTGTATCATTAGAACAATAGAACAATCTGGACGTGAACAGGCCATTCAGCCCAGCAAAGCTTGCCAGTCCTGTCCACTTATTTCTTCTAAAATACATCAAGTCGAGTTTTGAAAGTCCCTAAAGTCCTCCTGTCCACCACACTACTTGGTCGCTTATTCCAAGTTTCTGTGGTTCTCTGAGTAAAGAAAAACTTCCTAATGTTTGTGTGAAATTTCCCCTTCACAAGTTTCCAACTGTGTCCCCTTGTTCTTGATGAACTCATTTTAAAGTCATCGTCTCGATCCACTGGACTAATTCACTTCAGAATGTTAAACTCTTCAATCAGGTCACCTCTTAATCTTCTTTTGCTTAAACTGTAAAGGCTCAGCTCTTTTAATCTTTCCTCATAACTCATTCCCAGTAGTCCTGGAATCAGCCCAGTCGCTCTTCTCTGGACCACCTCTAGCACTGCTGTGTCGTTTTTGTAGCCTGGAGACCCAAACTGCACCCAGGACTCCAGATGAGGCCTCACCAGTGTGTTATAAAGCCTGAGCAGAACCCCATGTGACTTGTACTGCACACGTCAAGGCGCTATATAACCTGACATTCTGTTAGCCTTCTTAATGTCTTCTGAACACTGTCTGACAGTTAATAGTGTCGAGTCCACTATGATTTTGTTTCTTTGGTAAAATTCTCGAATAAAAGTGCATGAGTTTATTTGATATTTGATATTTACACTTCACATCATTGATACTGTAATATGGAAAAAGTTTCTGCTTTAGGTATGTCTTCAGCATTTCTTGCCTCACATTTCCTGTCATCCTACACTTACCCAGATCATTGTAGACACGGAACACACATGAAATGTATGTATTCAAAATAACAGTATATTATTTACCCAATACTGTATAACTCCAGGCACCTCAATCCCAGATAAAGAGACTTGAGCTCTGAGAATTTTGCGCAGGCCACCACCACAAATAAACTGGAAAAAGAAACAGAAGAGAGAGTAGGGGTCAGTACGGATTTTAGAGCCACTATGAATAGTTATTATGATGAATTGAACATACAGAGTATCAGGATTAAGTTAAAGTGAAGTTAGGAGGAAGCCATGTTACAGTAATGTGTTTTAAGCAGTTTTTTAAAGTGCTCCACTGTATCAGCCTGGCGAATTCCTATTGGATTATTATTATTATTATTATTATTGGATTATTAGATAGATAGATAGATACAGTAGATGTGAACTTTTTTTCGTCCCCAGGGGGAAATTTGGCCTTTTACAGAAGCTCTTTAAATAAATAAATAATCAATGGGTAGATAAATAAATAGCACAGAATGTTTTTGGTTTTGGGCAGTATGACGTTATTTCATCCACTAGATGGCAGCAGAATGCTGTCCCAAGTGTTTTTTGGATTTAACACTGTATATACAGTACAGTACAGTAATTCCATAGAATTCCAAGCCTGAGTCCTGCTTGGAGTTAACACCAAGGAGGTTAATACGAGTGTCAATGATGAATAAAAGCTTGAGGTGATTTATCTTCTCGCATTGTCTTGAGCATCACAGCTCCAAAAATACACAATCATGGAATAGCTGGAAAGGCCCAAGAGATATTCAAAGATGAATCCTTTGAATGTGAACTTGAAATCATAAAGTGTCAGTAAACAGTTTTATTTAAACAGCTTTTGCGCTAAGTGAAAATGTCTTAACTTCGATGACTATTGTCAACAGACTAATTCTGTCAGTTTCCACGTATTTTCGTGCTATAGGAGAGAAAATGGGTGGGGGGCACTTTTGAGGTCAGGTAATGCTTAGAGGTTTTTTCCATTTCAAGTGACTCTACTTAGTTGATGTAATTTTATTAACAGACAGGTACCATCACCTAATTGTCCGCTTTTTCTTCTTCACAGCTCGACTTCACACATATTTGTTGGAAAAGTCGCGCCTTGTTTCGCCTCCACCGAATCAGAGCAATTTTAATATTTTCTACCTGATGGCTGACGGGATGTCCTGCGAGGAGAAGTGTGGTCTGTACCTCAACAACTTACTTGCCCACAGGTAAGCAGCTCTTGCGACTCTCCACTTTTCGCATTGCCGTCGATGTTCTAAGGCTGTCTTTCATTTAGTAGGCCTGTGGTTAATAAGCACATGTCCACAGTCAAAAACTCAAACAGAACAAAACAACAAATGTGCACTGACCTGATGGAGCAAGTAAATGATTTCCAGGAAATTCTCAAAAGCTGTTTTATCATCATTATGGTCAGAAAGAGGTGAAGCTCTATTCCAGTTTAAAACAGTCGTTTTTAATGATGTAAAAGTTCACAATCATGGTATTGTAACAGTGCTGACAAGCTGCATCAGACAACAGCTAGCAGAGCGTCATTCAAAAGTGCAGCTTTGTTGCCAGCAGCAGGGGAGCCTATAAAAAAATGGCAAGCCTACCAAAGTCTCACACACTCCAG
The DNA here is from genome assembly GCF_016835505.1 of Polypterus senegalus. NCBI lineage: Eukaryota > Metazoa > Chordata > Cladistia > Polypteriformes > Polypteridae > Polypterus > Polypterus senegalus. The sequence goes on along the minus strand of NC_053155.1, from coordinate 312,684,499 downwards.
TTAGTGTTAGTGTCCTTCTAAGGACAGTGAGCTACATAAAAGAGCAAAGTAGACAGGAAGAAACAGTTGGGTTGGTCCTCATGAGTGGTTTGCACTTCTTGATTGGTGTCAGAGTAGGATGAGGAGAAGATGTGAACTCTGATTTAGCAAAGTGCTGAGTGCCATGAGTTACTGGTGAGATGTGGAAAAAGTGCAGGAAGGAAGACAGCTGGGACAGTGCTAACTCTGAGCAAAATGTCCAAGGATCCTTCTGAATTTCCGAGGAATGTTTATCCACCCATCCATCCATCCATTATCCAACCCGCTATATCCTAACTACAGGGTCACGGGGGTCTGCTGGAGCAATCCCAGCCAACACAGGGTGCAAGGCAGGAAACAAACCCTGGGCAGGGTGCCAGCCCACCACAGGGCACACACACACACACACAATTTAGAATCGCCAATGCACCTAACCTGCATGTCTCTGGACTGGGAGGAAACCCACACAGACACGGGGAGAACATGCAAACTGTACACAGGGAGGACCCGGGAAGCAAACCCAGGTCTCCTAACTGCGAGGCAGCAACGCTACCCACTGAGCCACCATGCCGCCGAGGAATGTTTATGACCTCCAAAATTAAATTAAAGTAATACATTTCATCACGTTATTGCTGCTATTTTCCTGAGGTAAGGATACATTTCCGTTCATTTATTTGTTCGCAGCTACCACCGTGAGTGGAATTTTCAGATAAATAAAGAAGTCAAGAAAAAAAAAAAGTATAAAACTACACCTGGGTCCGAAAATATTTAGTGAAACACTACCATTTTTCATAAAATGGTTCTGAAATGTGTAAATCTAGAATCCACTTCAGTAAAAGGTTAAGTGCCTGTATGTCCATCTGGTTTCTGTGTCTCTGTCATTCCAACAAATGGTGGATTACAAACATTTGCAGTGATAAAATACATTGCATTTTTCATTCCAACAGATGGCGCACCTCAAACAGGAAAACTGCTTTTATGAATCCCATACCAGATGGCATATAACAGAAATGTATGTGTTGTATTTGATATGGGCGACACGGTGGCGCAGTGGTAGCGCTGCTGCCTCGCAGTTAGGAGACACGGGTTCACTTCCCGGGTCCTCCCTGCGTGGAGTTTGCATGTTCTCCCCGTGTCTGCGTGGGTTTCCTCCGGCTCGGTTTCCTCCCACAATCCAAAGACATGCAGGTTAGGTGGATTGGCGATTCTAAATTGGCCCTAGTGTGTGCTTGGTGTGTGGGTGTGTTTGTGTGTGTCCTGCGGTGGGTTGGCACCCTGCCCAGGATTGGTTCCTGCCTTGTGCCCTGTGTTGGCTGGGATTGGCTCCAGCAGACCCCCGTGACCCTGTATTCGGATTCAGCGGGTTAGAAAATGGATGGATGGATGTATTTGATATTCTAACAGATGGCGCATCACAAACATTTCTACTAATGCATTTTGTTACTTCTACTACTACTAATAATAATAATGATAATCGTCATCATAGTAATAAATAAAAATAATAGAGAAAGGAAAACCAAAATAAGGCAATAGGACTTGCCTAAGAAGGCAGTGAAGAATCCAGAAAAATCAATGTTCACAAGAAAGTGGGCTGCAATTGTCAATGAACAACTGAACAATCTGCTCTCAGCTTCACAACATACAGTACAGGCTGAGGGGCGGTCCTTCAGTAGTGACATCACGGTGCCCCGCCTCTTGAGATTCCACTCACAAAACAGAAGGGACATAAAAGAGCAAAGAAACACAATACGTAGAGCAGATACTAAATTATAAATAACAGAAAATATTTACTTGGGTTGTTGAATAATTACCATTGACACATGAAATTAACATGATAATACTTCTGCTAATCTGTTAACACTTCACACATTTCAAATATTGCTAGTAATGTTTGGATGGGTGTGCCTTGTAAGTGCTGTTTACAACTATATGCATAGTGTGTGTGTGTGTGTGTTAATGCATAAAAAATGCTTCATTTAAGAGCACATTTTCCCCTGGCAGATAACTGCATACCATGATTGTGAAAAAATGTTTCTGACATTTTCAGGTTATCGTTTAATAAATTCATTGTAGTGTGTAAAGTAGTTAGTGTAACCTGTGATATGAAGATGGTATGGCTGTCCAAAGAGCCAAAAAACTTGGAGGTCCAAGTTTATGTTCTTCTGAAAGAAGGCAGCTGGCAAAGAGTGCCATCAGATTCCTCAGGCACTTAGTTGCTGCCCTCAGTGCTCTCTGTAAGTTATTACCTGTGGAGTTTTCATGGTTTTACTCCAGGCTTTACTAGCACATTCTGAGAGGTTGATGCCCTGGTCATCTCAGTGTGCACCTTGTATGTTACCCAATTTGCCCCAATTCTGCTTAGCTTGGCTTCAACTGGGATTGGTTTTGCTTCACCGCCATCACCCTGAAAGGGTGAATAGCAGATGAATGTGCAGGATGAGATGATTGGCCACTCCGCACAAGGAGCACATGTTGCATTGGTAGTTAACAGGTGTTTACTGGAATTTCTCACACAGGTACCTGAGTCAAAGTGCAGTTGGAGAAACATCTGATGCTGCAACCTCTCCAAATCGGGAAAAATTCACCGCACTGAAGCAAGCGTTCAAGGTGCTGGGCTTCAACAGTCTGGTATGTACAGTTAGGGGCATCCTAGGCAGCGGGCTTGTGTTCATGTATCATCTATCTATCTGTTATATAGTGCCTTTCATATCTATCTATCTATCTATCTATCTATCTATCTATCTATCTATCTATCTATCTATCTATCTATCTATCTATCTATCATATAGTGCCTTCTATCTATCTATCTATCTATCTATCTATCTATCTATCTATCTATCTATCTATCTATCTATCTATCTATCTATCATTATATAGTGCCTTCTATCTATCTATCTATCTATCTATCACACAGGTGTCGAATTCCAGTCCTGGAGGGCCGCAGTGGCTGCACGTTTTCATTCTAACCATCTTCTTCATTAGTGATCAATTTTTGCTGCTAATTAACTTCTTTTGCCTCAGTTTAAATTAACTTGACTCAGGCCTTTTAGTTGTCTCTTTTTCTTTAATTAGCAGCCAAACAATAATGAGACACACAACAAGCCGCCACATGTCCACCTCACCTGCACCCATCACACATTATCTAAAAATAAAGAAAGGTAACAGCCTTGGTAAGGTTGATTGCTCAGGTTGCCAAAACATCTTGACAATGTTCTTAGAAAAAACAGAAAAATCAACAGTTTTGGAAATGTCTGCTGTGGCAGAATGAGAGCAACAACAAGCCATGGAATTAAATAACGGCTTTAAATTAACAGCAAGAATCAGCTTCTCATTAAAAAACTGATTGGAGTGAAATTGTTTTAGCTGGTCATCTGTTGGCTCGTTTCACATTTTGTTTAATTTCGGCTGCCATTTAATGAAGAAAGGAATCAATTCAGGGGACTGAATCCTTAAAATCAGGGCTATTAAAATGAAGGGAAAAGAAGTTAATTAGCAGTGAAAACTGGTCATTGATTAGGAAAAGGGTTAGAAAGAAAACCTGCAGCCACTGCAGCCCTCCAGGCCCGGAGTTTGACACCCGTGATCTATCATATAGTGCCTTTCATCTATCTATCTATCTATCTATCTATCTATCTATCTATCTATCTATCTATCATACAGTGGCTTTCATATCTATCTATCTATCTATCTATCTATCTATCTATCTATCTATCTATCTATCATATAGTGGCTTTCATATCTATCTATCTATCTATCTATCTATCTATCTATCTATCTATCTATCTATCTATCTATCTATCTATCTATCTATCTATCTATTATATAGTGCCTTTCATATCTATCTATCTATCTATCTATCTATCTATCTATCTATCTATCTATCTATCATATAGTGTCTTTCACATCTATCTATCTATCTATCTATCTATCTATCTATCTATCTATCTATCTATCTATCTATCTATCTATTATATAGTGCCTTTCATATCTATCTATCTATCTATCTATCATTATATTATATATAAATATCTAGAAAAAAAATAAAAACTTAAGTAGCCTCACTTAAATTTATGATAATCATATGAAACAAGACTAAATTAGTAGCACTACAGAGCCACTAGATGGCAGCAACAGGTCTCTATTGTGCCTTACTGAAATCACTCTGAAGGAATGGCACTTTCTTTATAATTTACTTATTTTATCTTCCATCTTAATCTTATTGTTTTATATCTATATGATTGGGCCTCCTCTTCCTATCCATGCATGGACTTTACAAGACCTCTGGAGGTGTTTCTGGATGTTGATAAAACTCAACCTAAGTTAATGAGGGCCAAACATCACTGCTAAAACTTTGTTCTAACTCAGCAGAGTTGCAGTGTTTGGTTTTTTACACTAGATGGCAGCAAAGACCACAAGATAAATGGAGGCTGCCATCGAGTTGTTGACTTTGAATGTTTTCTTCGTTTGCTTTTTTCTCTGGTGGTGCCCTTTGGATTTGATGAGTGTGAACACAAACAAGTACACCTAATGATTTATTTGATTCTCTCTCTTAGTGATAACCATTTTCCATGTACACTTTTAAAAATACCGTTTCTGTAACATCACCTTTCTTGGTTATGTTGTTGCTTGCAGAACCATTTCTTAACAAAAGACCTTTTCATTCTTTGATAGTGTTCTTAGCCTGGTGTTTGGTGTTTGGAAACAGAAATCTTGAATGCATAATAGGCTACCTGGCAGGATACAACAGATCAAGAAGACCTTAACGTAGTCAGTGTAAATATATGGAACAGGAGTCCATTTCCAAATTGTGAACCCATTGGTGTTGCACAAATGTGATAATATCATCTATTCATGGTTGCCTATATGAGCGGTTACAGATTTAAATTACTAAAATCTGGAACATTTGAGTAGATGGTTAGTTTGCCAACCAAAAATGACTCCCCTAATGCATTGCTCTGAAGTACCAATTTGGCATCTTTAGTTTTAAGAGTGTAGTACAATACAATAGAATACAATATATGTAGGGAGTGCCACAATGGGCTTTAACAGGCCCTGCCTCTTGACAGCCCCCCAGCCTTCACTCTCTAAGAAGACAAGAAAGAAAAAACCCTTGTAGGGAAAAAAATGGAAATAAATCTTGGGAAATGCAATTCAAAGAGAGAGACCCCTTTCCAGGATAAGTTGGGTGTGCAGTGGGTGTCAAAAAAAGGGGGTCAATACAATAAAATACGCAGAACAGAACAGAAGCAATCCTCAATACAATACAATACAATAGTACAATAGAAATATTACAAGTACAGAGCAGAATTCAACAGGAGATGATATCACATCATAGGATTTGGATTTGTTTAGAGTCCTGGAGACCTCGGCCATCAAGCTGCCTCTCCTATTGGCCATTCCACAGCTGAGTCAGCGCTGGGCCAGCCAATCCGATGAAAGGACCCCTCTACTTGATGATACCTGCGATCCTCCATCAGGGATGACTTTACCTTAGGCAGGCAAAACAACTTGGCGGGTGGGCAGTGGCACCGAGTGCCACATGTGAGTACCGAGAAGAGAAACAGAACAGGTGAGGGTTAGTAACAAATTCTAACTATCATAAGAGGGGGGGAATCAAGCTAAAGTTAGAAAAAAAGGATTTATCAGAAAATGGCATGAACCTTCACAAAACTGATCACGTCATTTCTCAATGGAGTCTCCACCCTTCTTCTCAGTGCACTTGCGCCACCTGCCTGGAAGGTCCAGCAGAATAAAAGGCTTTGTCTCGTTCCTCGCCACCACTCGTTCACCCAAGTTATTCTCGAACACTCCGTGCTGAGGGTTACTCCAGCGGTGCAAGTTACTGTGACTTGCTGGAGACCACTGTGAAGCCTGCTATTCGATCTAAGTGGCGGGGACTGCTGTCTCAAGGGGTCCTTTTGCTGCCAGACAATGACAACACACACTGCTAAGAACACCAAGGCTTGTCTGGAAAAAACTGAAGTTTGAGGGATCGTCACATCCTCCTTATTTGCCAGATTTGGCACCTTGGGATTTCCACCTTTTTGGGCTGCAAAAAAAAAAAACTATCTGGGTGGTCGTCAATTCAAGACAGATGATGACGTGAAGATAGCGATGCTAATGCTCATGACTGACAACAGAGATGCAGCTCTAGTCAGGGTGTGCTAAACTGAAGTTGTGAGTCTTTTAAAGCTGAGACTGAAGGGGCATCTCTTATAGTAGCAGGCAGACCACTCCACAGTTTAGGGGGTCCTGTAACTAAAAGCACGTAGTAACATACAGTGTGTGTAATAGATAGATAAATATGAAAGGCACTATATAATTCTAAGACTGATAAATAAGTATTTGTACACACACACACACACAGCAGATTGACTAAAAAGGAAGAAAACATTAAAAGAAAGAAAAGCTCTGACTTGGCAGTCGCAGTCCCAGTGAGGTGCTAGGCAGGTGTAAAGGACCCCAGTTGTGCTTCTTGACGCACTTCTGCTCAATAATCAAATGGCTTAAAGTCCTCAGTGCTGGTGTGTCACCGAGGGGATGTGCAGCGTTGTTCATAATGGCACTCAGTTTTGTTTTAATCCGCCGGTTCTCAACCTGTGGGGCGTGCCCCCCTTAACTTAAACTACATTCTGATACTAGAAAAATAAATCTAGAGTTAGATAAATGTTGATAAAAGTTAAGTAGGTACAATAAAACTTGTAGCGGTGTATCGGCAGCAAAAAATCTAGGAATACATTTTATTAGGGTTTCAAAAAAACGTTATGGGGGGCGCGTTTAAAACTGTTATGAAAACTCGGGTCACAAATACTTAAAGGTTGAGAAACGCTGTTTTAATCCTCTCCTCCACTTCTACCTCCAGCGGGCCCAAGGGGCTTCCCATAACTGTGAATTGCTTGTTGATTGGGTGGGCTTCTCTTGAAGTGATTTCTCCTTAGCCCAGATGTATTGAAGATGCCAAGGACGTCACGCTAAGGGAATGCAGTCTCCCATTCTTCTGTAGTTCCTCTGTGTTACAATACACCAGTCCAACTTGGCATTACTGTTAACCCCCCAAGTACTTGTAGGAGTGGACCACCTTCACATCCACTCCTTGAACATTGAGCAGACACAGAGGCTCTTTGGTGAAGAGAAAGTGAATAACCAGTTTATTGGTTTTGCTGATGTTAAATTCCAGACAATTCTTTTTAAGAAACGACTGTTACACTTGTCATCTAAGAGTCTTGCCCGTCTCCACACTTGCTGGTCCATCTCAGTACTTGACTACAGATGTCCCATCTGAAGATGTTGCCAATGGCTGCAGGCCTGGGACATCACAGCAGTGCAGTCAGTCAGCATCAGTACATGATCTTTGGGTGCTCGTGTTTCTGCTGCCACTGCCGATGGTGGTCTTCTCCATTTCTTTTTCTCTTCAGATGTGCTGAGTGAATGGGTGTCCATCTTGGCGCCCATCCATGAAGCATCACCAGCTTGTTTTTTTTTTTGGCATATTTCCCTGACGTGTGCTTTTACCTCAGTTCCCCTCTTACTTGTTCTGCCTTATCTGTATTTAATTTTTTTTTTTGGAAGACGCCCACTCTGCTACCATTTATAACCCTCACGGGAGGATGTTGAGCAGGATGCATCAGTCAGCCTAGCAGTGGTTGCATTTCTGCCAAATGTCGCAGGCACCCACGCTCTGATCCGGTGGCACCCACGGACAGACTATGCCAAGCGATTTCCGCCCGCTACTCCTCCCACCCTCACTGATAATGTAATGCTGTGAAGAAGGCCCAGCGGACATCCCATAATTTCAGGGTTGTCGGACTCGATTAACTCCCTGATTCAATAGCATGTTATATATGGGCAGCGACGTCTGTTAGTGTTCTCAAAGTCCAGTTCATCATTTGTAAATGTTGAGGTGCTGGAGCGTGTGGTGACTGTCCCGAGGTGGAATGGGATGATATGGGCACCAGAGCGCAGTGCTATCAATGTTGAATTACATCATTGGCCTAAGAAATCTGTGAAATCAGTCCAGTTTACACGTACACTCGCATGAATCCACGTGTTTTACACTTGCATAGTAAAGTAAAAAGTAACAAGGTCATACAGTGTGATAGAGGACATGGCGTCATCCAGAAAACCAGGCAAGTGCTCATCAAGTGTGATAGCAGACATGGGGTCATCCAAAAAGCAGACAGAAAATTTCAGGAGATTTAGACATGGGGTCATCCAAAAACCAGGCAAGTGGTCATCCAGTGTGATAGCGGACATGGGGTCATCCAAAAACCAGGCAAGTGCTCATCAAGTGTGATAGCAGACATGGGGTCATCCAAAAACCAGGCATGGGGTCATCCAGTGTGATAGCAGACATGGGGTCATCCAAAAAGCAGACAGAAAATTTTAGGAGATTTAGACATGGGGTCATCCAAAAACCAGGCAAGGGGTCATCCAGTGTGATAGCGGACATGGGGTCATACAATACAATTTATTTCTGTATTGCCCAAAATCACATAAGAAGTGCAGCAGTGGGCTTTAACAGGCCCTGCCTTTTTCAATGAGGACCACATACAGAAAAATATATGAAGGGCTGGGCAACCAACTAGAGGTGAGGTATATTGCCTCATATACCTCACCTCTAGTGTATTAAGCTAGCAAAATCAATAAAATATTGGTAAATTATGCTTCATAATTGAATATGCTTAAAGAAAAAAACACATCTCAGCTCTCCATTCATGGGTTTTCGTTTATTGCATTACAAAAAAAGTTGGCTGGTTGAAATGGGAAGAACATCACAAAGATGGCTGTCAGTCATTTTTGGTTCTCAATGTGATTTTGTTCTGATTTGACAGAGAAAACGTTTGCTCATATATGTACATTGAGCCGAATAGACTGACCTTTCTTTTTGCCTGGCGTCTCATCAGAGGACCTAAATGTGTTCTAAATTCACTGTTGAAATTCTACAATTCATACTCATTCGATACAAATGAAAGTATAGAGTGGTGTACAAAAAAGCGGATTTCAATTCTGACATTAATTGAAGTATTTAGTTGGTTTTAAAAGCTTTTAATTCTAATGCTTGAATCAGCTTTAATACAGATTGTTCAATAAAAGGATAACAAGAAAAACAAAAGAATATTTTATTTAATGTCAAAATTTAGTTGTCCCTTAGTTTTTTAAGGAAACCTTTTAGCTCCGGCGTTGGTCTTCCGTTATTTATCACTTCCTGATTTGACTGAAAGTCCAATTTTGGGAATTTTTTTAAGCTTAGATATATAGTCTTCCATTTTGGCAGTCAGTTGGAACAAAAAATTAAAATTAAAATAAACGGACTGCTTCGGTGCACTTGACTTTCTGATACTGCTAACTTATTGGCGCTTCTGCGTAGAAGAACTGCAGCGACGAGCACCTGTTGGGCTCACATGTGCCCTCTTCAGGGCGGCACGGTACTGCCTGCCTTTCCTTGTGCCTTTTCACTGTGGTTTTATGTCTGGTCAGCAAGGCTAAATATGTCACACACATTCATTAAAGATATTAGCCAGACTGTGGAAAGTTAGAGTGTGCAATAACCGTGTCTGCAAACATTATATTGGCGACATACAGAGTGATAGCAACAGGCACACGACAATTACAGGCATCAACCCAGTGAGTGAGGGAGAGCGCAGTCCTAGGTGAGGCACTTTTCATGAGAGAATATGAATATGAAAAAGTTTAGGAACCCTCTTAATTCTTTGGATTTTTGTTTCTCATTGGCTGAGCTTTCAAAGTAGCAACTTCCTTTTAATATCTGACATGCCTTATGGACACAGTAGGATTTCAGCAGTGACATTAAGTTTATTGGATTAACAGAAAATATGCAATATGCATCATAACAAAATTAGACAGGTGCATAAATGTGGGCAACCTAACAGAGATATGACATCAATACTTAGTTGAGCCTCCTTTTGCTCCTTTGAGCCTCCAGACGCTGTCCTCCTATAGCCTGTGATGAGTGTCTGGATTCTGGATGGAGGTATTGTTGACCATTCTTCATACAAAATCTCTCCAGTTCAGTTCAATTTGATGGACAGCCTGCTTCAAATCATCCCATAGATTTTCGATGATATTCAAGTCAGGTGACTGTGACGGCCATTCCAGAACATTGTACTTCTCCCTCTGCATGAATGCCTTTGTAGATTTCCAACTGTGTTTTGGGTCATTGTCTTGTTGGAATATCCAACCCCTGCGTAACTTCAACTTTGTGACTGATGCTTGAACATTATCCTGAAGAATTTGTTGATATCGGGTTGAATTCATCTGACCCTCAACTTTAACAAGGACCCCAGTCCCTGAACTGGCCACCCAGCCCCACAGCATGATGGGACCTCCACCAAATTTGACAGGAGGTAGCAGGTGTTTTCTTGGAATGCGGTGTTCTTCTTCCGCCATGCAAAGCGCTTTTTGTTCTGACCAAATAACTCCATTTGTGTTTCATCAGTCCAAAGCACTTTGTTCCAAAATGAATCTGACTTGTCTAAATGAGCATTGGCATACAACAAGCAACTCTGTTTGTGGCGCGAGTGCAGAAAGGGCTTCTTTCTCATCACCCTGCCATACAGATGTTCTTTGTGCAAATTGCGCTGAATTGTAGACCGATGTACAGATACACCATCTGCAGCGAGATGTTCTTGCAGGTCTTTGGAGGTGATCTGTGGTTGTCTGTCACCATTCTCACAATCCTGCCTCTTCATATGGTGCTCCAGTATTTTTCTTGGCCTGCCAGACCTGCTGGTTTATCAGCAACTGTGCCTGTGGCCTTCCATTTCCTGATTCCATTCCTTACAGTTGAAGCTGACAGTTTAAACCTCTGAGATGGCTTTTGTAGCCTTCCCTAAACCAGGAGATTCAACAATCTTTGTTTTCAGATCTTTTGAGAGTTGCTTTGAGGATCCCATGCTGTCTGTCACTCTTCAGAGGAGAGTCAAAGGGAAGGAAGCACAACTTGTAATTGACCACCTTAAATACCTTTGACCACTCATGATTGGACACTCCTGTCTATGAAGTTCAAGGCTTAACGCGCTCATCCAACCAAGTAATCAGCACTGAGCAGTGACAGGCATTCAAATCAGCACAATGACAAGGGGACCCACATTTGTGCACAGCCAGTTTTTCACATTTGATTTCATTTCATACGACTAAATACTGCGTCACTAAAAATCTTTGTTCGGAAAGCACCGCAGTACTCTGATGTTCCTAGGAAATGAAAGACACACCACTGTGATCTTTATTGTTGAAAGGAGAGTCAGTTATTATGCAGGCTGAGAGGGGCTCCCAGACTTTTTTATATGACTGTAAATGTCAGTATCAACTAGAAAATATTACTTTCCAAATTCTGTAAATACATACAAACACCAGGCTGTGCACTATTATTTATTCCTTCTTATTGTGCTTTCATTTTTATTGTATTTGTGTAGCCGTCCCAGACCGTAGTAAAGGTGCTATATAAGTAAGTGAAATGCATTATCATTTGTTATAATTATGAGTCAATAGAATGGGCACTTCTTTACGTGCGATTTTAACTATGCGTGTTGTCCATGTGTTCCTTGACAAATCAATCATTCATTAAACAGTTTTTATTTAATCAAAAAAGAAAAATAAACAACTACATGTGCAATGTAGGATTCAAACCATCGTTAGTTGAAGAGAAAGTTTTCTTTTTTATTTATTTTAGAGATATACTCTTCCATTCAGCAATGTGCCATGAGCGGGTTTCGAACCCGGATCCCTGATAATTTCAGGTAGATTGTCTCTCAAGAATCGCAGCTCTACCTCGACTAATACGCGCAATCCTTTTTTAGACTTCGAAGATCAAGTAGCTCCTTCGTAATGTAAAAGTTATCGTCAACACCTCCGCAAACAAATCAACAGCTGTGTGGGTGTCTGTGGCATTTGTGCTCTCATCACATGCAATCCAATAAAAATCAAGCGCACCAGCTTTGTCTGACACTTGATGTTTTAAGTTAGCTGACAATTCGCCACACAACTGTGTTTCTGGACAAGCGAACGTTGTTGAATTCCTTCATTTTCTCAGGGCACATTATTCCTGCATTTTATGAAGTCACCATCTGTGAAAGGTTTCCCGTGTCGGGTAGTGAGTTGCGCCACCTTATAACCGGCTAATGTGGCATTTTCTTGTGTTTTGTTAGCACGGAAAAAATACCGTTGTTGATCTAGCAGACCAGCTGCCATTTGCTTAACTTTCTGTTCTCACTCGGCACCAGTATAGGAATTGTAGGTTGGATGTTTGGTTTCGTAATGTCCATCCATCGATCCATTATCCAACCCACTATATCCTAACTACAGGGTCACGGGGGTCTGCTGGAGCCAATCCCAGCCAACACAGGGCACACACAGCCACACTCTGGACAATTTAGAACCGTCAATGCACCTAACCTGCATGTCTTTGGACTGTGGGAGGAAACCCACGCAGACACGGGGAGAACATGCAGACTCCACACAGGGAGGACCCAGGAAGCGAACCCAGGTCTCCTAACTGCGAGGCAGCGGCGCTACCCAGTGCGCATTTCATAGTGTCGACGCACATTATACTCTTTCATCACTGCAATAGTTCCATTGCAAATCAAACAGACTCACTTGCCCTTCACTTCTAGGAAGAAATATTCATTTTCCCACCGCGTTAGTGATGGGTCGTTCTTGAACGATTCGTTCATTTTGAACGAATCATTAATGTGACTCGGGAAGAACGAGTCGTCTCGTGGGAGTGATTCGTTCAGTCGTGCATGCGCATTTGCGCAACTTCCTATAGTTTCTGTATTGGTAATGATTCACTTGTTTCGAGTCTTCGGGTTTTTCGAGTCGTTCGTTCATCACGTGACAGCCCCATAAGCTTAACCTAGTATGCAGTCTGAGCCGGAAACAGAATTGATTAGTTCATCTCTCGAGTCTTCGGGTTCGAGTCGTTCGTTCATCACGTGACAGCCCCATAAACCTAACCTATGCGGTCTGAGCCGGAAACAGAATTGAACGAAATGACTCGAAAAATGATTCGTTCATTTTGCTGAACGAGACTCAAAGGTCCGAGTCGGTAAAATGATCCAAACTTCCCATCACTACACCGCGTCTGAACTTTTCTGCACTCACTTGCAATTGTGCGTTTCTTTGGTTCTGCCATTTTTGGTCACCTGTAGCAAAACTGTTCTTTGGTTGTGCTTGTTTGTGAAGATGCTGCCTTGATCAAGACAGTAGCTCGATCTTGTGTTAAAACTAAGAAGTACAATACAGTTAGGAGCAAGTTTCATGTGTGGGCCATATTTCATTGCATTTGTAGAATATGCTGCAGGCCATTCCACATAAACGCTACAAGATCGAATACATTTCATTACGACACAAGAACGGGGATACCAAATAGATTTTTTTTTTCCATTGTGTTTTAAGAATGATGTCTTCAAGGTGGTGGACATCATTAGTGATACACTCTTCGAGACGATTTCTGAACGCTCACATGACTCGTTTGTCCATTTCAAAGGGAATAGCGGTTACAGTAATCCCTCGCTATATCGCGCTTCGACTTTCACGGCTTCACTCTATCGCGGATTTTATATGAAAGCATAACTAAATATATAACGCGGATTTTTCGCTGCTTCGCGGGTTCTGCGGGCAATGTGTCTTTTTACTTCCTGTACATGCTTCCTCAGTTGGTTTGCCCAGTTGATTTCATACAAGGGACGCTATTGGCGGATGACTGAGGAGCTAACCAATCAGAGCACGCAGTTAAGTTCCTGCCTGCTGAATGCAGTGTTAACCAGGAAGTCTCGTCTCGCTCATTCAGCATCAACGTGTTTCGCTGTGTAAAGAGTTGTGCTCTTTTGTGTTTATCTTGGTGCATAGTCAAGCCCTTCATTGTGGCTCCAAAACGATCTGCTACTGCTTGAGGGGCCGTGCTCATGCGCAAACGGAAGATGTTAATGATTGTCGATAAGGTAAACGTTTTGGATTTGTTGAAGGCTACGATTCCTTTTATTTAAAAAGTAGGAAAGGAATATAAGATCTACGGTCGCAGTGTCCTTTTAACCAGGGTGCAAAACAAGTTGTAAGTGGATGTAATAAGACAGTAGTCTGGATGGAATCTCCTTTAGGGATTTGGATTGAAGAAGAACAACGGCGGTGCTGCACAGTAACCTGAAGTGGCTCCTTTAAGCGCTGTAACGCTCTCCTTTGTTGTGCAGTAAAACTAAACTCATTGTTATCGGACAAGTCGTCGTGTCATTGTTGGTGAGTAACCATAATTAATTTTCTACTTACAGTACTTAGTACATGTACGTACGTTTAGTGTCACTGTACACACACATTTACTTTATACTATTTTTGTTGCATTGTACGTATTTATTGCTGGTGGCATGTCTATCGTAATGGCTGTAACATATGTGATATCGGAGACACTCAATATCTTTAAAATAATATTTAGGTTTTACTGTATATAAACAGTGTGTTTACTGTATATACATAATTTCAATGAATCTTACCTAATATCTAAGAGAATACAAAGAGATTATGCTGTTTAACTCTGCAGGGAATATTTCTAAACAGCGTGCGAGAGTTTATAAGGGCTTAAAATATATAAAAATAACCATACGAACATATGGTTTCTACTTCACGTATTTTCACCTATCGCGGGGGGGGTCTGGAACGCAACCCCCACGATCAAGGAGGGATTACTGTATTTCGTAGCGAGTAGCGTCCTTAAGGGCTTCAAGGTTTGGAGGTCGGTGTGTGTATCCCTTCGACTTGAGAAGTCACACGGAGCGAGATCAGGTGAACATGAAGGCCACCCGACATCGCCACACAGGGAGATCACCTTTCCCGGAAAACTTGCATGGAACTCCGCGTAGGCCGTATGAGTTGTTCCTCCATCCTGTCGACACCAGGCATCCGCCACATCCATTTCTTTCAGTTCTCTAGCATTTCAATGTTACGTTCAGACGTGACACTGATTGTTGCTCCACCCTTCTCAAAAAACTAAGGGCCTACAATGCCAAATTCTGCAATGGTGCCCCAGTCTGTAACCCGCTCACTGTGCAGGGGTCTCTGATGAAGTTCATGAGGTTTGGTTTCTGCCCAATAGTGAAAGTTTTACTTATTTACACCACCATTCAAATGGCAATGAGTCTCGTCGCTGCACATGACGATGGTATCTCGATGAACGGTTTGCAGAACGTTGGCGCACACGACTCTCTACAGCTCTCCCAGTCTCTCTCAGCGAGTTCCTGCACTCCCATCATTTTGTATGGATGGAAATGAAGGTCCACATACAAAATCCTCCTAAAAGACGTGTTGGAAATTCCTAAGGCTGAAGAGCTGAACGTTTAGGAGACTGAAAAATTGAGGCCCTTACAGCTTGGATGTTTTCAGGTGTTTGTACAGCACAAGGACGGCCTGGAGATTCGCTGTTCAATGTTTTGCCCGTCTGCCTATATTTTGCGACTTGGGACGTCACCGTTAGGTGGAATGCTGAAGTGTGTTCGGAAGGCGTGTTGCATAGTGATGATGGATTCGTTGTTTTTGAAGAACGCTTCGACAGCAAAAGCACGGTGGGCACCGGACCAAGGCATGAGGCTGAATGAAAACTACAAGGGATCGCCTAGCAAAGGACTCCCACGCCCACCCAACCCACTCGGCCGCCTCTGCCTCACGCAATGACTTTGAGAAATGTGCTACTTAATGTTGGCTCACCCAGTACAATGAGCCCAGGTTATCAGCCTGCAGTTCATCGGTTCCCAAATCTGATTATGTTGACCTCTTTTGTAAGTCGCTTTGGATGAAAAGCATCTGCTAAGCCAATAAATGTAAGTGTAGAAAGTCAGATATAGCCAAGGACCCGGAGACCTCAGCCAGCGTGCAGTTCACCAAACTCCTGGACATTTTATTTTTCGCTCGAGTCAGTGCTGGACCAATACATTCTGATGAAAGGGCCCTGATTGTTCCAATGACTCCTTTATCTAAGATGACTTTTCCGTTAGAAAGACAGACTGCCCAAAATTGGGCTACACCCGTTCACATGATGGTTTTTCATCATTTATCATTTATTGATCATTTATGTTAGGTAGAATGCCTAGAGGGGGCTGGGTGGTCTCGTGGCCTAGGACCCCCTGCAGATTTTATTTTTTCTCCAGCTGTCTGGAGTGTTTTTTTGTTTTTTTTTTTCTGTCCTTCCTGGCCATTGGACCTTACTGTTATTCTGTGTTAATTAGTGTTGTCTGATTTTAAAATTTATGTTTAAAGAACGAGATCGCGAATACAAGCGGCTGAAATGAGTTTCCTCCGCAGGGTGTCTGGTCTTTTCCTTAAAGATAGGGTGAGAAGCTCAGAGTAGAGCCGCTGCTCCTCCGCATCGAGATCAGTCAGATGAGGTGGCTCAGGCATCTGATCAGGATGCCTCCTGGACGCCTCCCTGGTGAGGTGTTCCCGGGTACGTCCAACCGGGAGGAGGCCCCAGGGAAGATCCAGGACACGCTGGACGGACTATGTCACTCGGCTGGCCTGGGAACGCCTTGGGATTCCGGAAGAGCTGGAAGAAGTGGCCAGGGAGAGGGAAGTCTGGGCCTCTCTGCTTAAGCTGCTGCCCCGAAACTCGGATAAGCGGAACAGGATGGATGGATGGATGGATGGATGATTTTAATTCTTACTTTGTCTTTTTTTCTATTTCTTAATCATGTAAAGCACTTTGAGCTACATTATTTGTATGACAATGTGCTCTATAAATAAATGTAGTTGTAGTTGTTGTTTTAACAATGGCCATCTTTCTGGAAACAGGTCCTTATCAGGGAGAAGTGGCCAGCGAGTCAGGAATCTCTCAGCCCACCTTGTGCTAGAAACCTTAAAACCAACTGAGGTGGCCCTACATTCAGTTTCCATATAGTGTGGTTGTACAGTAGGGGTCAACGTAAAATGGAAATTTACAGGATCCATAGTGGACACTGAACCTGTAGACTTGTGAGTTTGTGAAGCACATTTTGAAAGTGAACAGCATCCAGAAGGTGCTTTATAGGCGTACAGCAGTTGTTTCCATTATACAGATGAAATTATCAGGCCTTACTGACCTTGCACTTTCTAGAGTAAGTAGACCTGCACTTCCAGGGCAGATATCTAAATGTAATTCTATGACCATCTTATAAAGAAGACAAGACTTGATTCCTTGGAATAATTTATTAAGTCTTAAATCAGGGGGCTAGAATTCTTCTATAGTTCTCATTTGATAGCATTTTATTTTATTTCTTTCATTTATCCATAAGGGGGCAGCATGTCCTCATATTTCAGTTTGGAAAATTAAAGCTCTAAGTGACCTGCCTTGTGCACAATGAATAGTACTTTTCAATTATTTCTCTCTATTATATAAAAAAAATCTTGGGAGGTAGACAAGGGAGATGAGACGTGATCTTCTCGGAAGACACATTAACATCACGCGAGACAAGGCAGTGAGACAAAAGGACAACTGCTGTACAGGCTTTTAAATGATTCATATAGTGCCTTTCACATCTATCTATCTATCTATCTATCTATCTATCTATCTATCTATCTATCTATCTGCCTTTCACATCTATCTATCTATCTATCTATCTATCTATCATATAGTGCCTTTCACATCTATCTATCTATCTATCTATCTATCTATCTATCTATCTATCTATCTATCTATCTATCTATCTATCTATCAATCATATAGTGCCTTCACATCTATCTATCTATCTATCTATCTATCTATCTATCTATCTATCTATCTATCTATCATATAGTGCCTTTCACATCTATCTATCTATCTATCTATCTATCTATCTATCTATCTATCTATCTATCTATCATATAGTGCCTTTCACATCTATCTATCTATCTATCTATCTATCTATCTATCTATCTATCTATCTATCTATCATATAGTGCCTTTCACATCTATCTATCTATCTATCTATCTATCTATCTATCTATCTATCTATCTATCTATCTATCAATCATATAGTGCCTTCATATCTATCTATCTATCTATCTATCTGCCTTTCATATCTATCTATCTATCTATCATATAGTGCCTTTCATATCTATCTATCTATCTATCTATCTATCTATCTATCTATCTATCTATCTATCTATCTATCTATCTATCTGTTATATAGTGCCTTACACATTTATCTATCTATCTTATAGTGCCTTTCACATCTATCTATCTATCTATCCATCCAAGTACACAAATAAATATATAAATCCAGAATTAAGTCAGGTGAATGTATGGCTTTTACTACAATTGACGCTGCCTTTATTCTTTAAGGTAACTAATTCTGGACACCTGAAACAAAAATATTTCAACACCAAATGACAATAAGGGTGAAGGCTAAGAACAAATTTTTGTGTCACTCATACAGATCATTTCTGCTTGATTATATTAAAAAAGGTCACATTACCTATATTGATTTTCTTTTTCTTTTTTTGTTTTTTTTAGGCAATAGAGAATTTGTTTCTAATCCTGTCTGCGATTTTGCACCTTGGCGACATTAGATTTACTGCCCTCACAGATGCCGAGGTGGCATTTGTTGCAGATCTGCAGTTGCTGGAACAAGGTGAGTGACACGATGCTTTTCCAGGCTCTGTCCACAGGGGGTGCACTTTACTCTGCAGTAGCAGGCCTCATTATGCCGGTGTTTGGTTAAACGGACTTCCTTCATTGATTTATCCAGTGAGTTTTACATTCTGTCCTGATGGCCCACTGTGTCATGAGATTTTTATACCAACCAATTTCCAATTTGGTGCACCTTTCTTCCTTCTAATTGACCTCATTGTTCTTACCGGGTGAGTGTCACTGTGCTTCTCCAGGGTCTGTCCACACTGCTGTAACTGGTCTCATTGTATTGTATGTGGCTGAACCGACTTCTTCTGTTGTTTAGTCCAATGGTTCTCAAGTTCATTTCTAGACACCCACTTTGGCTATGAGTTTTCATTCCAAACAGTTTCATAGACAGCTGCTGTTAATTGATGTCATTGTTCAGGTGCTGGAACAAGGTGAATGTCACTGTGCTATTCCTGGCTTTGTCAGCAGGGGGAGCACCTTAGAATGCAGTAACTCGCCGGTTCTCAGCCTGTGGGGTGCGAAGTACCAAAAAAGGGGGCGCAAAGATGTGAAAAAAAGAAAACAAGAATGGAAAATATGAAAAATACATTTATTGAAACCCAAACAAATTAACTTAAACCCACATTCTGATACTAGTAAAATAAATATAGAGTTAGATAAATGTCGATAAAAGTTAAGTTGGTATAATGAAACTTGTAGCAGTGTATCGGCAGCAAAAAATATAGGAATACATTTTATTAGGGTTTTAAAAAATGTTGGGGGGGGCGCGATTAAAACTGTTATGAAAACTCGGGTCGCAAATACTTAAAGGTTGAGAAACGCTGCAGTAAGTCATTCTCATTGTACTTCTCTTTGGTTGAACTGACTTCTTGAAGAGTTTAGTCATGGACGGCCTCCGTGGCTGCAGGTTTTTATTTCACAGGCTCACTGATAACTTCTGATTGAACTCATTGTGCAGTTTCTGAAACTGTTGTGATTTACAAAATGGCAGAAAGTCAGAATTAGAGTTAGCTGCCCCATCATGGATTGCTCATAAGAAATGTGATGATTTGCTTAGTTATGTAGAAACAGAAAATACACAGTAGTAGTCCAGGCAAATATTTGAAATATTGAAATGTGCGCTTCAGTTTTAAATGATTTAAGTGTAAATATTTTCGATTGTAACAGAAATTTGTCAGCGGTCACCCTCTGATTGAGGTTGGAACGCTAGATGGCACTATACCAGTGATTAACCCGACACACAGACACTGGCAACACGTTATTAAAACACCAAGAAGCTGTTTAATTTCTTTTCTTCAAGTAATTAGCGCCCAAAGCACCTCCACCACAATAAACAAATAAACAAAATAATATTTAAATCTTCAGATCTCTCCTCCACACCTCCCAGCAAGCTCTGTCCTCTACCACCCAACTCCAGCTTGCTTGCTGGGTTCCCATCAGTCCTTCAAATAGTCCTTGACCCGGAAGTGCTTCTGTCCTTCTGACCACGTGACTGACTGCAATTTCCGGGTCTAATGAAGATCTGACATTTTCTTCAGCATCCTTGTGACCATAGACATATATAGATAGACGCCACATTCACTGTGTTGCCCAGTCAACACGATACGTCAGTGCGTCCACCATATTGCGAGTGGCAAAAGTGCCATTTAAACTAATACAGGTAGACGTGGAAACCGGGTTTTCTGATGAAAAAACAATAACGTTTACATACAACAGATTTTAGCAAATCATTTAAATTCAATTATATATATTGATTTATACACTAATAATGGCAATTATTAAATAATAATAATAATAATTATGATTATTATTGGATAATTCCTCCCGTATAAGTAACATTTCTCAGACTGCCTCCTTCCATCTCCAAAACATTTCTAGACCTTGTCCTGTTCTTACACAACACAGTACTGAAGTATCAGTTAATGCCCTCGTCACCTCACGTGTAGATTACTGTAATGCTATTCTATCTGGCATCCCACAAAAACGTATCCATCGCTTACAACTTCTTCAAAATTCTGCTGCCAGGATAATAACCTGCTGTTCTTAATCCACTGATCACATCACACCGATTCTCTCTCAACTTCACTGGCTCCCTGTTCACTACTGAATACGACACACAATCCCGCTCCTAACATTTAAGGCTCTCCACAACCTCACTGATCTCCTGCTGGCACTCCTCTCGCTCACTCAGATCCTGTAATCTGAGCGTATTCAGTCTGGCAATATGGTGCCACCTTAGTTTGTAGAAGACAGAGACGACTCAAGACATGAGTATAAGATGATGGTTGTCAATTTCAAACTGTGTTTCCTCCATGTGCTCCTTCATCTGAACCAATCTCAGCCCGAACAACCTGATTGATCAAAGATACACTGACAGCTTGCCCTCATGTCGACTGTCGGATAACACGCTCAGCTACTTTGACCACCTTGACTGGACCCTCAGAAGGAATCATCAAACCTCCTTTGTTTTTTAATGTGACAGAGTGGTAGCTTTGATCATATGATGCCGGTACAGCATCTGTTACCAAACTAGCACGGCACACGTCACAGGACAACTTTCTCAAAATCCCGTCTAAGGGCTACCTGACCTCCCACTGCTTCCTGAGGTGGATATCTTTGGGAAACCTTCAAAGTTTGAGAAATTTTAACAGCTACTGTAACAACAATCTACATAGTTAGTGACTGAATACGTTTAGCCAAAACGTTGTTTGGAGGCTCACTTCAGCACATGAATGCATAGCTTTGCTAGCATAGCCTGGCGTAGCTAAAGTTAGGATTATAAAACAGGATTTTCTATATATATATATATATATATATATATATATAACCAAAACAATTGAAGGGGTGAGTTCCAAAACCTGCTAAGTACATTTTTTGGCGAACTTTAGGTGAAGCATGGTTCTGACTCATCAAAGGGTCGGCTATGTGCTTGGCATTGAAGTGGGCTTCAAAACCTGCTAAGTACCAAAATATAGTGCTATAAATTTTGTTGTGAGTTCCAAAACCTGTTAAATACATAACCAGCTTAGTTCCAAAAGCTGCTAAGTACACCAGCCAATCATCTCAATATGCCACACTCAGAGTTTTAGGAAGAGACTGGCAGGTGCTTAACTACAAGTCTGCAACTGCAAAAGTCTGCAAAAAAAAGCTCCCATTTCACTTGACAAAAGTTCGAGTGGTGGAAATAAGAAGTAACATAAACATAAAGACCACGTATTCGGGCGACTTTTGCAGTCACAGTATTGTGAAACGTGGCAGCAAAATAAAAAACTTGTCAGCTGACCCACTTCCACTGAATTGTTGCGTTAATCCAGGAAAAGCAAAGGATGTCGAAATGTTGCTTAGCAAAATGGGAGTCAATATGGACAATCCGCAATCAGAAAAAGTTAAAGAGTTCTACCTCCCAATCATTGGAACTGCCAACAAAAACACTAAACCAATGGCAGACAGGGATACTGAAATATATGATGAAGACGATGTAGAATATTGACATTCTAATGATTGCTTATAACTTGTTTAATTTACTACTTCAACAATGCTTAACAGGAATTCATGACTTTTAGCATTACTTTTTAGCTAAATAGTTTAGAGACTAACAGCTCTGAATTTCTTTTGTTATATAATAAAAATATTTCAGGATCCAGAGCACTTTTGATGAAAGTTTCTACTTATAGGTTTATGGGATAGCATTGATTTAGCGTCAAAACCTGCTAAGTATGTTTTTTTCCTATTTTTTACAAAAATGTAAAATATTCAGATTTCTGAGATGTCCAGCAATTGACCTTCAGTAATGTAGCAACCAACATTCTGCAAAAAGAATTTTAAAAATATCATTTCAAATACTCTCCTTTAACAAAAAGTTGTCTCCTGTACTTAGCTGATTGTGCAACTCAGCTCTTCAATTGTTCAGCTTTGCCTATGAAATGTAATCTGGTTTGGAGAGTACAGCGGTTTGTACAATCCCAAGCAGCACATTCATTCAGCAGCAAGTCATTACTTCACTCCACAGCAGTGCCACTTGCAATATGGCGGTGACATTGACGTACGATGCTGCTGGTCATGCGGCGTCTAGTAATTCTATCCTTGTGACTATCTCGTACTTCTGGGTACAAGGAAAGTACGAGTCACCAGGTTCTTCGACAGCTCCCCCTGGTGGCACTCAACAGGGCTGAGAAACCGAACTCCAAGTCCCAGGATGCCCTGCGGGAATCCAGTGCACTGCCACACTGCAGCATTTTGGGGGTAGCAGTGTCGACAAGTAGGTGGCTTCCCCCATCCTCCCATTCCAGGAGCGTCCCGGCCGGATTGAGCTGCCGGCTGTCCATCACAAGGTCCATAGAGGGCTAGCAAAGGATCAAAAAGAACTTAATATTCATAATCACAACGATACCCCACATGCTTTTTTTTTTTTTTAAATTGCCAGCCACCCTTCAATATTCCACTAGGACCCCCTTCATATAAGTATGTATGAGAGGGATGCCAGTTGCCTGTCACTCTTAGCACTGGGATTCACTGTCACCAGCCCTACCTAACATTCAGGTGTCCTTGTGACGCTCTTTCTGTGATGTGCCGTTTACCAACCAGACAATGTCTGATTTCCATCGCAATTGAGATGTGACTTCTCAGCTTTGATAATCCTGCGGGCAAGAAAGCAGCAGTCTTCCCACACTGGGTGCCCTAATAATTGCTGCTTTGTTGTGTAGGACCCTGTGGTGACTCTATATTCCCTTTTATATTCTTTATTTTCTAGACCTTAATAAGACGCCACAGATCCCATACATTCTCCACTCGATGGTCAGATCTGAAGAGATCTGCTGTGATCTCTTTGCCAATATATGTAAAATGTTGGCACGGTATCTCTGGCCAAGTGGAAGGTAGGTACTCTCTAACATCAAACATTGGCACCGTATCTGATCGCGTTCAGCTCTGATGGGAGAGCGTCCCCCACATGGCTGTGATATCTCTGCCAATGAGCAGCTACCCTCTAAATCAGGGGTCGCCAAGTCCAGTCCTGTAGGACCATCGTGGCTGCAGGTTTTCATTCTCACCCTTTTCTTAATGAGTGACCTGTTTTTGCTGCTAATTAACTTCTTTTGAACTAATTTGAATTGACTTGCTCTTGAAGAATCAGACCCTTTAATTGTTTCTTTTTCCTTAAACAATAATGAGATAGAAAATGAGCCAAAACAACTGGGGCTTCAAGCATAACGCCTTGCATAGAATTCGCACTATAACATGACGTAAGCACAAAAGTGGAAATGTGCTTACGCACAAAAAAATCCAGATGCATAAATCTGTGTGTTTGCCAACTTCCACGTTCTTCCGCTACATAAATCCCGCTCAGCGTGGAAATTAACGCACGTGTACGCACCTGCTGTCCTGCCCAGTCTCCTCCCAGAATTACACCTCTTTGAATATGCAAATCAATATAAATAGCCCTTAAGCTCAGCCTTCTGTGAAAAGGCAATGACAAAAGCACGGGAGGAAAATAGAAGGCAAAGAAAAATGTACTATTTGTTGGTTTAAACAGTGGGATTAACAACAAAAGGAAGTTGATCGAGTGACATAGTGTGTCGGAGAAACTCAAAAGCTCAAGTTCACAAAGTCGCACTGTGCCAAAATAAAAAAGAAGTTGTCAAATATCAACGTCTGCGTGAAAAGGCTGAGTGTCATATGAAAGCTTATTAGGGCACAGAGAAAAAAAAAAGACACACGAAGCACGAAATGTCAACTTTTATCTCGAAATTTGCACTTTAATCACATAGTTTGTTTTATCATTAAAGTAGAACATCAAAAACTTCATCTTAAAATCGTTTAATTTACTAGTTTCTCAAATCCCATCGTAACTAAAGTCGCACGTTAAATGCTTTGCTTTGTTTTGTATTTGTTCTTCTATGTGCTCTATGTGTGTGAATCACTACGTGCTTCTTAAACGGGCTTTCTCTTCCTCCGACAGGACACAGAATCCATTACATTCGTGACATTACAGCTCTCTGAATAATTGAAATACTGAGATGTATACGTGATATCATTTTCATGATGATAGGAGTTAAAGCATGTTATTAAACATGGGAACACAATGGCGCAGTGATTGTTCATGTCTCATGCAAGATGCTTGCTGCGCCATGCGCGACCTTCGATGAAATAATTTATTGTAGCAGTACTGTCTCTTTCAAACGTGCTAACCTCCAATTCTTGTTCTTAGTTTTCTTTCTCGAAATACCCAATCGCCACACAATCAGCTCTGTGCTAAACGTTAAGCCATCTGTAAGCTTAGAACGCCGATTCTTCAAAACCTTTAAGGAACATCGAAATATCTTCATAGTACGTGTTTAATTATTCTATCTGTCTACCCTTCCAGTGTTGCGTCAGCACAAGCAAGAATACAACGCGAGGCAGGAACACACCGTGAACGGAGCACCAGCGCCTCACTAGCGCTGCGGCACTGTGTAGTTAAAGTTAAAGTTTTACCTGTATAATATAATAAATATATTTTGCTGCATTTCATCTTAAAAATGATATTGTCATCATACTGTATGTAAATATGTGCTTTGTAAAGTGCCTCAGGTTGTGCAATTTTATAACTGTATCATAAGTACATTACCTGCCTGTAAACTTGCAAGTACAGACAGTTCTACAAGGAGCACATGATGGACTGATTGAGTGCGTTTAGAGTTCTTCAGATGAAACTGTTTGTGAACAGCGAGGTCCAAACAGGAAAGGCTCTGAAGCATTTACCGTATGGAAGCAGTTCAAATAGACAGCATGGCTGAGGCAGCGTGTGCTTGATGCTGTATACCGATAATTCTCTTTCCGATCAGCTGCTGTACTCCTGTGATTCATACTCAGATACACTGATATAAATACTACGAGTGGTGCAGTGAGAGTAATAAGGAAAAAGATGATCTCATGTGGCAACTGCTAACAGGAGCAGCTGAAAGAAGAAGAAGGTGCAGTTAGAGTAACAACGATAAAGCAGTTATGGTATTTAGAATAGTTTGGCCATTCTGTGGACCATTATATTGTTACAGGTTAATTACAATCAGATGCATTAAACTAATAAACAATATGCGGTTAATTTCAGTGTATTTATAAAGCCACGTCAGGGATGTGGATCTGAACAAAGAAAGGGTAACCACACAGGAACAGCAGCACTGCTTTGACGCTGGGTGCCGCCAGTCTGCAAAACCGAGCGCGGAACTTGCGTACGACAGAGTATGAGCTACCGTGGAAATGTGCATGGCTTTACGGCAAGTTTAGGTTTTATACACCGCGATTTGAACGTGGAAACGTTCTTACGCAACATTTCTGTGCCTACGCACCGTTTATACATGAGGCCCCCGGTGTCCATCATACAGTGTCTGAAAATAAAGAAAGATGAAGGTCTGAGGAATGTCGATCTGCTCTTAGAAAGAGAACATCGACAATTTCTGAAATGTCTGCCATTGCACAATGAGAGCAGCAACAAAGCAATGAAATTAAAGAACGAGTTTAATTAACGACAAGAATCGGCACCTCATTAAGCAGCTGGCTGGAGTGAAACTGAGGCCCTGACTTAGCTGGTCTTCTGTTGGCTCCCTCACTTCACATTTCATTTCTGTTTGGGTGCCGCTTAAGGAAAGAAATGAAGCAATTCAGAGGAACAATGAAGAAATTCAGGGGAACAAAGAAGTTAATTAGCAGCACAAACAGGACACTCATTAAAAAAAGTGTTAGAATGAAAACCTGCAGCCACGGTGGTCCTCCAGGACCGGACTTGGCGATCCCTGGTTTAAGACACACGTAGCTCTGATCGCTCTCTCCCAAAAACGTCAAACGTTACTCCTTAACAATAACTAGATGATGATGTCTGCTGAACAAACAGGTATCGCTAGCTAAGCGGAGGCAAGGTGCACTCCAACATGTGGCGACAGGTAGACAGCTGCCCTATGACATCCTAAAACTGGAAGAGCAGCACCTCAAGTTTAGAGTCGAATGACTTTTGAAGTGAAAACATAGCTTGAACATGCAGGTGACGCACACATTGCCTGTCCTAGAGAATCACTAATCACCCCGTGGCCAGATGTTTGATGGTCATTGTGATGCCAGCGGACAACTGAAAAAATGAATTTGCATATGCAGACCTGTTACTTCTGCTTCACGACCCCGCATTTCTTTCAAACAAGAGTATCTGACTGCTGGCGAAGGTGCAGATGAATAATAATTGTTAGTCTTCCTTGATGGCATTTTCAGATTTAACGAGGTCCTCTAGCTCAGGGCCAAAATTGAAATGCAGCGTGATGTCTTGTTCTCAAGCCATTTCTCATGCTATTCTCATATTTTTTTGTTGCTGTTAATTACTGTGGCTGCCTTTAAAGGAACAAATTGTCCTGGACTTTTCATAACTTTTTGCAGACGTGTCTTGCATGGCTTTGAATTGAAAAAGCTCAAAAAAAAAAAACAGGTGGTCCTCACTTTATTATGGATCATGACTTTTAAGCCCCATCACTAAACTGGACAGTACAGGTTGCATATGCACACATGGTCAAGTCAAGTTGTGGGGCATGCACTGGTACAGCACGTTGTCACACCCACCACATGTCCCACCCTCTGGAAATGACCCTCTATCTGCCACAGCCAGGTGTTACATGGGCGACCCTCTGGCCTGGTCCAGCCACTCAGGTCTTCGACAATGAGCCGGATCACCCTCGGGTAATCGCACCACATGGCTGTAGTGCTGTAACTGACACTCCCTCACAATGCAGATCATGCTCCACATTTGGGACTCCATGAGCAACACAAAGTTAAACCAGCGGGACCCAAAGGATTCTCCACAGAGACACACATGAAGGAGTCCAGTCTTCATCTCAGGTCACTGGATAGCGTCCATGTGTAACAAACATATAGCAAGACAGGAAGCATCAGGACTCTAAAGACTTGGACCTTCATCCTTTTGCAGCGATATCGAGACCACCACACACCCCTTTCCAGCAACCTCATGACTCCCCCATGCTCTCCCAATCCGTCTACTGACTTCATAGGAAGAGTCACCAGAGACATGAATGTCACTGCCAAGTTAAGTAAACCTCTCTGCGCTGGTATCCAGAAGGTTGCCAGTTCGAATCCCCATCAAAAGAGATCCTACTCTGCTGGGCCCTTGAGCAAGACCCTTAACCTGTAATTGCTCCATGGGCACTGTACAATGGCTAACCCTGAGCTCTGACCCCAAGGGGTATGTGAAAACTAACAAATTCCTAATACGAGAAATTGAATAAGGCGAAATAAAGAACAAAAAAAAAAGGTTGACACTCTCTCCGCAGACAGACACACTGCTAAAGGCCGTGCCCAAGAGGTCATTAAAGGCCTGGATGTTGGCTTTTATCAGGACCCTTGCAAGCCCAGAGCCCTCGCTCAGTCTCTCGAGACCCCTGATCAGAGCCTCCATTGACTCCGCGAAGATCACAGCATCGTCAGCAAAGTCAAGATCTGTGAATCTCTCTTCACCACCAGATGCCCCTCAGCCACTGGAACCCACGACCCTGCCCAACACCCAGTCCATACTAGCATTTAAAAGAGTAGGAGCAGAGCACACCCCTGACAGACCCCCAGAATCAACTGGGAAAAACACAGATGTCCTGCCTCTACTGTACACAGCACTCACAGTACCAGTGTACAGGCTGGCTATGATATCCAGCAACTTCGAGGGGATTCCGAAAACCCTCAGGATGTCCCACAGGGCGGCTCAATCAACTGAGTCAAACGCTTTACGAAAATCGACAAAGGCTAAAAAGAAACAAAGAAGCCGATATTCACGTTTGCACTCCATGAGAACTCCTGGTTCCAGGATGGGGTTGATGGTCGACTTCTTAGGTGTAAAACCAGACTGCTCCCTTCGCTGGTAGGTGAGCAAGTGATCAGTGATCGTTACCAGTCAGTTGGGATGATGCCAGTCTCCCAAATGGAAGCCAAGATTGCTTGCAATGGCAGGAGGACAGCCTTACAACCAGCCTGGAGAAGTTCACCCCCGGATACCACAGATCCCTGTAGCCTTCCCTACCCTCAGCTGGTTCACCACTTGTTCAATCTCAGTGAGACTGGCAGGTTCACAGCTAATTGGAGGATCAGCCACAAGAACCGTGGATCCAGAGATATCCAACGTCCTAGCTGGAGGATCAGCTTCGAACATCTGCTCAAAGTAGCCAGCCCAGTGGGTCACAACTGCAGTGTCATCCGTAAGGACCGTTCCATCAGCTGCCCTGACTGCGACTCTCCGAGGAACATATTCAGATGTGTGTAATGCTTCGATTCCTCTGCTAGACCACAGATGGTGTGTCACTTGCTCACAGATTCCTCTAACAAACGCCTCTTTATCTGCCCTCGCAGCCATCCCTCTCATTTCCTGGTACAGACCAGAGTTGCCATTGAGCCGTGCGCTACGACTCCTCTCGATGACATCCAGGGTGCCCAGGGAGATGAAACCACATATAGACAGTCAAGATTATGGAGGACACTGCAGCCCCCTCAGCTGGAAACAGGTCTGGAAGCATCTGGAATGAAGATAATTTCACAGACTACAAGAAGCAGGATTTATAGATAATAATTTTTGTAAGCCTCAAGTCCGCAATCTCGGTGTTATCTTTGACAGTAACCTCTCTTTTGAGAAACAGGTTAATTCTGTAGTCAAGAGTTGCTTTTTCCAGCTTCGTCTATTCGGTAAGATCAAGCCTTTTTTTATCTTCTAGGGATCTTGAGAAAGCTACTCCTGCTTTTATCTTCTCTCGCCTCGATTACTGCAACTCGCTGTATTCTGGGATTAGCAAATCCTTGATACGCAGGTTACAGTTGGTCCAGAATGCTGCCGCTCACTTTCTGGTTGGGGCAAGAAAGTTTGATTCTGTTTCTCCAATATTAGCTCCTTTACACTGGCTGCCTGTCAGTTTTCAAATTGATTTTAAAATCTTGTTGCTAGTTTGTTGCTCGCTCCTGCCTCTATATCTGAACTGTGTGTTTTACACCAGCCGTCCAGGGTCCTTATATCTTCTGGTCAGTTGTCTCTTGTTGTCCCTCGTACTGAGTGTAAAACTAAGGGGGACAGACAGGGCTTGTGTAGCTGCTGCCCCTCGCCTTTGTAACTATTTAGCACGTAAAGGAGTCGTCTACAATTCAAAACGAGACTCATTTCTATTCACTTGCTTTCCGTGACCTTCAGTAATACTGATGGCTTCCTCTTTGTGATTATGTAACATTACTTCTAATTATTATTTTATTTATGTTCATATATTTTATTTCTATTTATGCCATTTATGTTAATTGTATGTGTTTTCTTTTATTCTATTATTGTAAAGCACTTTGGCCGCAGCATTCCTATGTTGTTTTAAGTGTGCTATATAATAAATTGACATAATAAATACATTGAGCAAATGATGGAAAAATAAGAAGGCAAAGTTATGAGTTGTTTTGAACTTTTTAATCATAAGTTAAATTACCGTGGAAAGCTCATTACTTACATATGAAAAACGCGGGCCAGTAGTCCTAAAGTAATATTCTACAAAAGATGACATATTACCAACAGTAAAACTACAGCCCAGTTGGTTATGAATTCTGAACATGTATGTATCGTATTCTGGAGAATAATCAATAGATGGGCTTGAGGGAACTGGGCTTTAGCTGCAATAAATGTTTTTGCAATAAGTGCCCACCGGGTTGCCGCTACCAAAAATGTTTGGGAATTCCAACATGTACGAGGTCATAAACTTTCAATTAAGAACAAGATCAATCAGTTTGTGAGCAATCACACGGCAGACATTAGCATTTTATATATTTAGATACTGTAGATTTTGTGTAACTGGAATCGTGCGACAGATGAACAAACTTTAGCATTTTATATGCAGTATATAGCATTGGTACCTGTAGAATAATTAAACAATATTTATTAATTCTTGCTCTACGAGTACCTTCAGTGCCTGTCCTCTGTATTGGTGTGTGTGTGTGTGTGTGTGAACGTCTCTTCATGCCGTCCCCTGTTGGATCTGACCTCTCGGGCCAGCTTCCCCCCTCTATCTCCAGAGTGGCTGGGTGGAAGGGGCATCCTACCTGGGCGTCCTTCCCCTCTCCCCCCATGCCCCGTCCCTCTCTCTGGGAGATGGGTGTGTCGGTGATACTCCCCGGGGCGTGGCATGGACACGTGGCCTTGGAGAGGCCCGCCCCAACCTCTTATTCCATGCCGGCCGGGAAACGGTCACCAAGCTTGGGGAGAAAACCCGGGCACCTACCTGTCTGCTTCGGCAACACGGCTCAATGGCCCGTCTCTCGAGCGTAATCCCATAAAGCCTGCTTCTCGAACTCTGCCATTATTTTCAAGATGTCTTTCTCACCCCCCTGGCTGGTTTTATACTTGCTTGCTTTTGAAGGCGACTCTCTCAGTATGCCTCATACGCTTTTATTCTTCCTTGTGTGTCTCACACTCACACTTCCTCTTTCTTCGTGTCTCCAAAGGCAAGCTGACCAATCACAACAAAGTCAAGCTGGCCTAATCAGATTGCTCAGAGCGACTGGACACACAGACCTGAGTGTTTTATAATATAGTTGATAGATTTGGCATCACCAGAGTCACAGGACAGAAGGACAAATATTAACAATTAATATATATTTATAGTATATTTATATATGTATACATGTGTTTTGCATAACTGGAATCATGGGACAGATGGGCAAACATTAGCATTTTATATATTTAACTAATTGTTGCGTTGGGCGGCATGGTGGCGCAGTGGTAGTGCTGCTGCCTCGCAGTTAGGAGACCTGGGTTTGTTTGCATGTTCTCCCCGTGTCTGCGTGGGTTTCCTCCCACAGTCCAAAGACATGCAGGTTAGGTGCTTTTTGGATCCTAAATTGTCCCTAGTGTGTGCTTGGTGTGTGTGTGCCCTGTGGTGGGCTGGCACCCTGCCTGGGGTTTGTTTCCTGCCTTGCGCCCTGTGTATGTCTTTGGACT
Organism: Polypterus senegalus; assembly: GCF_016835505.1. Lineage (NCBI taxonomy): Eukaryota > Metazoa > Chordata > Cladistia > Polypteriformes > Polypteridae > Polypterus > Polypterus senegalus. The sequence continues at coordinate 312,652,919 of NC_053155.1, read as the reverse complement.
GTGGGAGGAAACCGGAGTACCTGAAGGAAACCCACGCAGACATGGGGAGAACATGCAAACTCCACGAAGGGAGGACCCGGGAAGTGAACCCAGGTCTTCTAACTGCAAAGTGGCAGTGCTACCCACTGTGCCACCATGCCGCCCCTATATATATATATTCAATATATAATATATATTCATACTTATATACAGTATACAGTATATATATTTATTTATAGTTTTTGCATAACTGGAATCAAGTGACAGATGGACAGACAGAGTTTAGTATTTTATATAATTAGGTAAATGTTGCATGACTGGAATTGCCTGGCAGATGGAGAGACATTAGCATTTTACACACACACACACACACACACACACACACACACACACATATATATATATATATATATATATTGTGGCACGCAGCTTGGGGTGGTACCCAGCCAGGACACCCAGGAGGACCGAAGGAGGGTTTGCACCTCCTCTAGACCATGAGGGGGTGACCACCATGGTTGCTTTGGGGACCATGGGTAGAAAGCTTTGAAGCTCAACCCTGCAGGGGCCCGTGGTTACCGCCAGGGGGCGCCCCGATGCCTTTGGAGCCCTGGACCGCAGCACTTCCACCACACCCAGTGCAAATCTTAACATCTTTAACTCTACCACCTCCAGCTCTGACTCCTGCTTTCTGGTCAGTGCCACCGTCTCCAGTCCATATAACATAGCTGTTCTCACTACCGTCATGTAGATCTTCCCTTTCACTCTTGCTGATACCCGTCTGTCACAAATCACTCCTGACACTCTTCTCCACCCTCTCCACCCTGCCTGCACTCTCTTCTTCACTTCTCTTCCACACTTCCCATTACTCTGCACTGTTGATCCCAAGTATTTAAACTCATCCACCTTCTCCTACTCTACTCCCTCATCCTCACCATTCCATTGACCTCCCTCTCATTCACACACATGTATTCTGTCATGATGGTCCTACTGATCTTCTCTCCTCTCCTCTCATATCTCCACCTCTCCAGGGTCTCCTCAACCTGCTCCCTACTCTCGCTACAGATCACAATGTCATCAGCAAACATCACAGTCCACAGGGACTCCTGTCTAATCTCGTCTGTCAGCCTGTCCATCACCATTACTAATAAGAAAGGCCTCAGAGCCGATCCCCGATGTAATCCCACCTCCATCACTCCTACCACAGACCTCACCACGGTCACACTTCCCTCGTACATATCCTGTACAACTCTGACATACTTCTATATGTAATATAGAATTACCAATAGAAGTCAAGCGATATGAGTGTAATGAATCACTTTTGTAACGCCAAATCTGGAATTTTCCTTTAACACGTGGCTTATGCGGAGTGTGTGACAGACAAATAGCAAATGCTTTTTGCCTGTGACTGAGCAAGACAGCGCAAACTGTAGAGATGGGCAACGTAAATGTACCGCTCAATTTATTTAATGTATATGGATTCTATCCAGTGACCTGAGACAAAGACTGGACTCCTTTGGTACTGTGTCTCTCCTTGGGTACCATTGGTTTGACTTTGTGTTGCTCATGGAGCTCTGAATGAGGCACATGACCTGCATTGTGAGAGGACGTCAGTTACGGCACTACAGCCATGCGGCCCGTTTCCCCGAGGGTGATCCGGCTCGTTGTTGGGGACCTGAGTGGCTGGACCGGGCCAGGGTGCCGCCCATGTAGTCATTTCTGGAGGGTAGGACTGGACCGTGTGTCTGACTGGGGGGTTGCCAACCGGGATCCTGAGTTGTTTCGTCGTGTGGTGGATGCGGCAACGTGCTGTGCCAGTGCATGCTCCCCAACTTGGCTTGACTTGATATGGATGTAAATTTAGAAAACGGTATTTTATATGGCCTTTTCAAAATAATACTAAAAAATTAGTAAATATTTGGTTGTTATTTCTTCTGTTTATATGCCCCCACTGACTGCTGCGCCCTAGACCATGGCCTAGGTTGGCCTTATGGAAAATCCTACCCTGAAGTCAGTGCTTATTGAGTTTAATGGTGGACATCCATAGAATCAAGTGTACTCTCACGTCTACAGATTGCAATGAAAGTCAACAAAGTTACCGTATTTTTCACTCCATAAGATGCACCTAGGAAAACAAGAAAAAAAATATTCTGAACCAAATGGTGTACTAATATATTGAATAAAATATAGCAGAATAATATTTCAACCATGTAAACTCAACAGCGGTATTAAGATCCATCATCACTGTCATTAACAAATGAGGAGAGACTTTAAGGTTCAAGCACTCTTCTACTTTTCTGGAAACCCCAAGAACTCCTCATCTCTAGAGTCAGAATTTATGAAGGTCAGTAGCTCACAATCACTGATGTCACTTTCTTTGCTATCTTCATATATGAGACTATCTTCAGTTCCATCTAAGGCACGGGTGCCAAACTCCAGGCCTGGAGGGCCGCAGTGGCTGCAGGTTTTCATTCTGACCCTTTTCCTAATCATTGACCAGTTTTCGCTTTTAATTAACTCCTTTTCCCTTCATTTTAATAGCCCTGTTTTTAAGGATTCAATCCTCTGAATTGATTCGTTTCTTCATGAAATGGCAGCCAAACAGAAATGAGATGCGAAACGAGCCAACAGATGAGCAGCTAAACTGGGATTTCAAACTCCAACCAATCTATTAATGAGATGCCGATTCTTGCTGTTAATTAATTAAGCCCATTATTTAATTTTGTGGTCTGTGGCTGCTCTCATTCTGCCACAGCAGACATTTCCAAACTGTTGATTTTCTGTTCATCAAAATGTTTTGGTGACCTGAGAGATCAACCTTCACTTTTCTTTATTTTCAGATATTGTGTGAATGGCACAGGTCAGCTGGTCATGCGGCAGCTCGTTTTGTGTTTCATTATTGTTTGGCTTCTAATTAAAGAAAGAGACAACTAAGGGGCCTGAGACAAGTTATTTAAAACTAAAGCAAAAGAAGTTAATTATCAGCAAAATCTGGTCACTAATGAAGAAGATGGTTAGAATGAAAACCTGCAGCCACTGCGGCCCTCCAGGCCTGGAGTTTGACACCTGTGATCTAAGGCATGAGTGTCAAACTCCTGGCCTGGAGGGCCGCAGTGGCTGCAGGGTTTTCATTCTAACCCTTTTCCTAATCAGTGAACAGGTTTCACTGCCAATGAACTCATTTTCCCTTCATTTTAATAGCTCTGTTTTTAAGGATTGGGCCCTCTGAATGGATTGTTTAATTCATTAAATGGCAGCCAAACAGAAATGAGATGAGAAACGAGCCAACAGATCACCAGCTATACTGGAACATCAAACTCCAATCAATTTCACGCCAACCAGTTTCTTAATGAGGAGCCAATTCTTGTTGTTAATTAAACGCGTTATTTAATTCCATAGCTTGTTGCTGCTCTCAATCTACCACAGCAGACATTTCTCAAACTGTTACTTTTCTGTTTTTTTCTAAGAACACCGTCAAAATGTGTGAGAATGGGCGAGACCTTCACCTTTATTTTCAGAGACTGTGGTTAGCTGGTCACACGACATCTTGTTTTGCGTCTCATTATCAATAGGCTGCTAATTAAGAGAAAAGAAACAACTAGGAGGTCCAAGTCAAGTTAATTAAAACTAAGGCAAAATTTTCTTAATTAATGACCTGTTTTTGCTGCTATCCATCCATCCATTATCTAGCCCACTATATCGTAACTACAGAGTCATGGGGGTCTGCTGGAGCCAATCCCAGCCAACACAGGGCGCAAGAAACAAACCCCAGGCAGGGTGCCAGCCCACCGCAGGGCACACACACACACACATACCAAGCACACACTAGGGACAATTTAGAATAGCCAGTTAACTCCTTTTTTATTCGTTTTAATGGACATGTTTTTTAAGATTTGTCCCCCTGTTCCTTAAACTGAAATGAAATGTGAAGTCAGTGAGCCAACAGAACACCAACTAAGTCAGGGCCTCAGACTCCAACCAGCTGCTTAATCAGGCGCTGATGCTTGTCGTTTATTAAACTCGTTCTTTAATTCCATGGCTTATTGCTGCTCTCGATGTCCAATAGCAGACATTTCTGAAATCGTGGATTTTCTCTTTTCTGGGAATACGGGTAAAATGTTTTGGGGACCTCAGCAGATCAGCATTCCTGAGACCTTCACCTTTCTTTATTTTCAGATGTTGTATGATGGACGCAGTATGCTGGTCATGTTTTGGTGCATTCTCTATCTCATTATGGTTCGGCTGCAAATTAAGGTAAAAGAAACAATTGAGGGGTCTGAGTCTTCAAAAGCAAGTCAACTAAACTGAATTCAAAAGAAGTTGTTTAGCAGCAAAAAATGGTCACTAATTAAGAAGATGGTTAGAATGAAAACCTGCAGCCACTGCGGCCCTTCAGGACCAGAGTTCGACACCCCTAATCTAAGGCATTGCTAATGGCAGCTTCCACCTGCAGCTATAGACTCTTAAGTACACGAGCGGCTCTCCACGTTAGTGTTTAGATCTGGACGGTGCATGTGCCCAATACATTAACATTTATATGTTACTTAAATTAAAGCCAGATCGAATGTTATTGACCCATTTACCTTGATCTATTTATTTACAGCGTAAAGTCACAAGTAGACTGCAGAGCTTCCTGTGTTTGATCAACACGGGCATGCTCAAAAAATACACGTGTAATGCCACGGAAAGTGCATGCTGACACTTCAGTTCATAAGCAATGGTACGAGAAGGCAGTCAGACTTCTTTTTTGGGCACATACACCGTCCAGATCTAAACACTAGCGTGGAGAGTCGCTCGCGTACTGAAGAGTCTATAGCTGCAGGTGGAAGCTGCCGTCGCTGTACTTTGTATATAAGAGCCAGATCGAATGTTATTTACCTATTTGCCTTGATTTATTTACTTATCTTCCTACAGCGTAAAGTCACAAGTAGACTGCAGAGCTTCCTGCGTACAGATACAAAGTACAGGGATGGCAAAAGTGCGACGGTGGGGGGATGTGATAGCAGGCTGCTTGCTGCTTCTTGACACATTTACAAGACAAAAGACGCTGATGGAGAGGTGCGAAGGGATTTAAGGTGGGACAGATTTATGAGTTTTTTCTTAAACTTTGGTAATTCTAGTGTTAAGCGTCCCCAGGGGTTTCTCGTGGGCCTACCACTTCCTCTTCTAACAGCAGACGCTACCGCTGACAGGTCAGGTAATACACATCACAGTCTGTGACGCAATATTAACTCCATAAGACGCACAGACATTTCCACCCACTTTTTGGGGAAAAAAAAGTGTGTCTTATGGAGCGAAAAACACGCTAATTAAATAATTTAGCATGGATTTATATACTGCATGGCCTTGCACTGTGGTCTAAAGATCCGAAACAGTATTTCACTTATGTAGTGAAGAATTAATTGGGTTCAGGATTAAATTGCAACCACTACACACATCTGGTCAGAGATGGATGAAGATGTCCTAATGCGTTTCTTCCAAAGTTATACAAATGTGAACGTGTGATCTAAATAAATCATAAACATAAATTAGCTATCACAGTTTCTTTCTCTTAAATTTGTCAATGTTAACGTTAGTTATTAACAGGTACTTTATTTATCCACTAGATGGCGTGCTACACTGAAGATAACAGAAATATCAGAAAATTGCTAGAATGTTAAACCATAAAGTATTTTACTTAACATAAATAAGTAATTTATTCTTAACATATATACATATTATACATGAGGAAACCGTAATACTGTAATTCTATAACAAACAATATGTGTGAAACTCCAAACAGCGTCTGTTCAACTAATCTTTAGCTTCCTCAAAATGTCTTTTAGAAACTGTCCTGAAACATTATATATATATCCAAATTACAAATTTAAGCACATAAACAATATACTTTAAGGACAAACAATTAAATTCTACTTACTTTATATATAATTACGCATACGAGGTGTGGCAGAAAAGTAATGAGACTGGCAACACTGCAAGCGATCTGGCAATGCTGCGCTGCTGTCCTTGATAGAGCACGTGTATCAGTACCCTCCCATAGCTCAGTGCGACTTTCAACTCCTTCCGTTAACTACGTTGATTTTTGTGACTGCTATTAGCAAAGTTGTGTTTTTGGTTGTGCGTCACGCAAAATGGAACAGCGGAATTTGGAGCAACGTTGTGCCATTAAACGGCAAGTGTGACGTTTGAAAAGTTGAAACAGGCCTATGGAGAACATTCTTTATCCCGAGCTCAAGTTTTTCGCTTGCACAAATCATTTTTGGAAGGCAGAAAACACGTTGAAGATGAACACCGTTCAGGGAGGACTTCAACTTCGAAAACCAATGAAAACATCGAACGTGTGAACACTCTTGTGAGATCAGACCGTCGTTTAACATTAAGAATGTTGAGTGAACAATTCAATTTGAACAGATTTACCGTTCATCAAATTTTGACTGAACATTTGCACATGCGAAAGGTCTGTGCCAAAATGGTGCAGAAAAACTGCCCTCTCCATAACAGAATTTTTGACCTCAAAGGGCATTCCTGTGGTTCCCCAGCCCCCTTATTCACCTGATCTCAGTCCGTGTGACTTTTTCCTTTTTCCTAAACTGAAAAATGTCCTCAAAGGACGTCATTTTGGGACTTTAGAAAACATCCAAAAGAGTGTAATGGACATGCTGAAAACCATACCGATTTGAAGACTTCCAGTGCTGCTACCAACAGTGGGAACAACGTCTCCATCAGTGTGTAGCTGCCCAAGGAAACTACTTTGAAGGTGATAACAATGTTTGAAAAAACTAAAAACTTTGGTAAATAAAAACTTCAGTCTCATTACTTTTCTGCCACACCTCGTACTTTCACATTTAACAAATGAAGCTCCTACGCTACTGCTAACTAATCTATAAGGTTCAAAGTGAAGCCCTGTGATTGGCCATTTTCCCACTCAGCACAGGCCAATCACCATAACTAATAATTCAAGGTGGACGACAACTAATTAAAGGAAACAACACATAAACACTATATTGCCTTTTCAACAACTACTATAGCACCTTTCATCCCATTCACTGTCACAAGATATCTAAAGAAAGGCTAACGTCACGGTGACTAGGGGGTCCGACTATCTGTGATCCCGGTGTACCTCTGGATGGCGGCTTTTAATCGGCATCACTAAGCAGGTGTTTGTCTCTCAGAAGCCGTCTGCCCAATAAATCCTGCATGTTTTGCTGCTCTGATTATAATCAACACATATATGAATAATCATTTGCAGAGCAAAATTAGTCACAAGCAGACGGAAAACAAAAGTAACAAAAACACCAATAGAGGAAAAGTGCAAGAATGTGATTTTTTTGGTCTTATTCTTTTTTACTTTTTCACAGCCCCGCTGCTTTTCCGACAGTGTAAGGAAGACTCTTGCAGGACTGGCACTCTGCATTTCTGTTGTTGCTTAAAACGGAAATAAACTGTAAAGGCAGTAATTAAGAAGACCTTTCATGTGGTTAACGTGTGCTCTTGCTAATCACTGGTGCATCCACAGATGTGCTGAAGTCTCTCATGAATAATTTATGAAATTGTTTGGTTTCTAAGTCATTAAAAAAAAAAGATTCTGAGCACACAGTGTGCCAGTCAGCAAGGTGTCAACTGTCTGTGTGCTTCTAGCAACAGCTGGAGGCTTCATGAGAGCGTTTGGATAGGAAAGGGGCTATATACAGCATCTACAGTGGGCATAGAAAAGAATCCCCCCTTTTGAAATATTCCCATTTTTTTTTTTTTTTGCTTTACAGCCTTAAATGAAAACACACAAACCAATATTTCTTCCCAGTTTTACTTACTCAATGCAACCTCTAACATCCAAGTGAAAGATATCACGGCTACAGTTCAGAAAAATTATAAAAAATCCAAAATAATTAATAAAGGATCATGCCCAATGTCAATGTCATTCTGTTGACCCCCCTTTTACTTTAATGACAGTCTTGAGTCTGATGATTCTTCTCTATCAGCTTTACACACCTAGACTGAGCCCACTCAATATTTGACCCCCACTCTTCTTTACAGTTTATCTCTTCAAGTTCAGTCACATTGGATGGTGAGCGTTGGTGGTCTTCTATCTTCAGATCTTTCCACAGATTTTCAGTGTGATTTAGGTCTACGCTCTGACTGGCCACACCAGGACATTCACTTTTTTCTCCTTCAGCCACCGTGTGGTCAATTTCACTGTGTGCTTTGGGTCGTCGGCGTGTTGAAAGGTGAACATTCTGCCCATCTTCAACTTTCTGCCAGAGGGTAGCAGGTTTTCCTCAAGAACTTGACGGTATTTTGTCCCGTCCATTTCTCCTTCTACCCTAACGAAAGCCCCAGGCCCCCCACAACAGGATGCTGCCCCCTCCATGCTTTACTGTAGGTATGGTGTGGCGTGGATGGTGAGCTCCATTGGTGTACCATATGATGTTTAGGCCAAATAGTTTGATTTTGGTCTCATCTGACCATAAGACCTTTTTCCATTTGGCATCAGAATCTTCAAGGTGCATTCTGGCAAAGCTCAAACGAGCCTTAACGTGGCCTGAGAAGTGACTTTTACCTTAGGACCCTCCCGGACAAGCCACAATTGAGGAGCGCTTGTGAAATTGTTGTCACATTCACACAATGACCACTCTTTGCCGTCAGATCCTGTAACTCCTTCTAAGGGGTCATTGGCCACTCAGTAGCCTCTCTTACCAGTTTCCTCCTTGCTCTTCCATCCAGTTTGGATACAGGGAGGGTCCTAGTGGTACCAAACACTTGTTTATGATGGGCTTCACTGAGCTCCTTGGGGTTGATAAAGCCTTTGAGATGTTTTTGTCTCCATCTCCGGCCTTATGTCTGCCCACAACTCTATCCCTGAGATCTTCTGAAAGTGGCCTGCCTCCCATAATCAGTTGTTTGCTGTCAGTTGCAGTGCCAAGCAAGGGAACGAATGCTCCAGGAACAGCTTCACTGATCACACTCATTACAACTGATCACAGGTGGAAGGAAGCCGGTAACCACCATGGAAATGGTGGGCACTCACACCTGATTGAGTTAAGGATGGGGTGGGGGGATCCTTTATTCATCTTAGAATTTCTTGTTTTTGATTTTTAAAAATTCTTTTGAACTGTAGCTGTGACATCTTTCACTTGGATGTTAGAGATTGCATTGAGTAAGTAAAGCTGGAAAGAAATATTGGTTTGTGTGTTTTAATTTAAGGCTGTAAAGCAAAAAAAAATGGGAATAATTCTTTTCTATACCCACTGTATTTATGGCACATACACAGACATTCATATACTGTATATACTTTCACACGAACACATCGGAAAAGGTTTGGGGCAGCCGCCTGTATATTGTGCCCTGGCTGCAAATGTGTAATTTGTATTGAGATGTGAACAGGTCTGAGTCCAAAACAGAACTGATTTAAAGGCTGTAAATATGACAGCTTTAAAGACCGTGACAGGAAGTGATGTCATCCATAGGGCCGGCACCGGAAGTGATGTCATTCATGGGGGATTTCCGGTGGATGGTCTGCAGAGGATTGCGAGAGAAAGTCAGTGCAGCTCGTCACCACCTTGTCTGACGTGGAACTACTATTAATTCAGGCCCTTTAGCTGTGTGACAATACATACGAGGTGAGACACAAAAATAACCGGATTGGTAAAAAATATATATATTTATTGCTGAATTACAGTATTCAAAACATCCCTCCTTCCGATCTCTACACCGCTCCATGCGTATCTTCCATTGAATGAAACACTGCCGAAGACTTCTTGCTTGAGGTACTTCAACTGGCTTGCTGTTTCTGTCCTCAGTTCATCCATTGAAGAAAAGCATGTTCCCTTTGGGTCACTTATAATTTTTCGGGAACAAGTAAAACTTACAGGGATCTAAATCAGGTGAATAGCGTGGATGACCGAGGACAGGAATGTTTTTTTCAGTCAAAAACTGCTTTGCAGAAAACAATCTGATTCACCGTTTTGATGTTTTCATCCGTCCGAGACGAGCGTGGGCAACTTGGGCGTTGAACGTCTTCCACATTTTCGTGTCCTTTCTTAAAACGTTTGTGTCACTCAGAAACTTGTGTGCGAGACAAACTGTTATCACCGTACACTATTTTTTATCATTTCATAAGTTTCTGTGGCCGTTTTGTTCAATTTTGTGAGAAATTTGATGTTGATTTGCTGTTTGAGTTTCCCCACCCGACATTATCGTGGCAACTCATGTAGCGATTGTTGTGCAAATACTGACTGGGCTCTTCACAAGGTATACCTAGCCAGTTGTGGTTTGAGAAGGCGTATTAGGAGGGGATATAGTTCTATGATTCACGTTCGGCCGACATCCAGACGGTTTTCCAAGAAAGCCCCAAGCGCAGTCCGGTTATTTTTGTATCTCACCTCGTATATATTTCCCAGCAGAACATTGCACAGAGCATCACACAGTCTCCACTGGCTTGCCTTCTTCCCATCGGGCATTCTGCTGCCTTCTCTTCCTCAGGTGAACGACACATTTGTGTGTCGACCGTATGTAAATATATACACTTAAATATTAATAAATATAAAATAAATGTAAAATATAAACATAAATAAATATAAGCAGCGGTAGCGCTGCTGCCTCGCAGTTAGGAGACCTGAGTTTGCTTCCCGGGTCCTCCCTGCGTGGAGTTGGCATGTTCTCCCCGTGTCTGCGTGGGTTTCCTCCCACAGTCCAAAGACATGCAGGTTAGGTGGATCGGCGGTCCTAAATTGTCCCGAGTGTATGTGCTTGGTGTGTGGGTGTGTATGTGCCCTGCCCAAGGTTTGTTTCCTGCCTTGTGCCCATTGTTGGCTAGGATTGGCTCCAGCAGACCCCCGTGACCCTGTAGTTAGGATATAGTGGGTTGGATAATGGATGGATGGATAAATATAAAAGAACACACACATACAGAATATGTTAACTCAGAATGTTCAACCACTTTTCCTGGTGAGGGTCATATACAATACAATACAATACAATACAATTTTTGCTTGTATAGTAGCCCCAAATCACACAAGGAGTGCCACAGTGGGCTTTAACAGACCCTGCCTTTTGACAGCCCCCCAGCCTTGACTCTCGAAGAAGACAAGAAAAACCCTAGTAGGGAAAAATAAATGTAAGAAACTTTGGGAAAGGCAGTTCAAAGAGAAACCCCTTTCCAGGTATGTTGGGTGTGCAATGGGTGTCAAAAAAGGAGGACAATACAATACAATACACAGAACAGAAGACAAGTCATCCTCAATGCAATACAATAGTGCAATAGAAACATTACAAGTACTGAGCAGAATTCAACAGGAGATGATATCACATCATAGGATTTGGATTTGTTGAGAGTCCTGGAGATCTCGGCCATAAAGCTGCCTCACCCTCCTCCTATTGGCCAATCCATAGCTGAGTCAGCCAATCCGATGAAAGGACCCCTCTACCACACAATTCCTGTGATCCTCCATCAGAGATGAGTTTACCTTAGATAGGCAGAACAACTTGGCAGGTGGGCAGTGGCACCAAGTGTCACATTTTAGTACCAAGAAGAGAAACAGAACAGGTGAGGGTTAGTAACAAATTAGAACTGTCATGTTACTGATGTTTTAGTGCTAATGACTGACAACAGAGATGCAGTCTGTACAGTTAATCAGCAGCTCTAGTCAGGGTGTGCTAAACTGAAATTGTGAGTCTTTGAAAGCTGAGACGGAAGGGGCATCTCTTATAGTAGCAGGCAGACCACTCCACAGTTTAGGGGCCCTGTAACTAAAAGCTCGACCTCCCACTGTTATTTTATTAATCCTTGGAATCAGAAGCAGACCGGCATCTTGAGATCTTAATGTGCGCTCAGGTTTGTAAATCGTGATAAGTTCAGACAAGTAAGCCGGACCTCAGCCATTTAATGCTTTATACAGTATGTTAAAAGGAGGATTTTGAAATCTGCCCTAAACTTAACCGGGAGCCAGTGTAAGGATTTAAGAACTGGAGTTATGTGTTCATATTTTCTTGTTCTTGTAATAATTCTTGCAGCAGCATTTTGGATTAACTGGAGGCTGAATGAGGAACAGTTTGAACATCCAGTGAACACCACATTGCAGTAGTCAATCCTACTAAAAATAAATGCATGAATTAATTTATCAGAATCCCACTTATTTAGAAAATGCCTTAATTTCCCAACATTTTTAACACAGAAGAATCTTGATTTAGACAACTGTGTGATTTAAATGACATGCTGGAGTCAAAGATAACTCCGCGATTGTGGGCTGATTCAGTAAAATTAATGGTGACCCCATGTGACGATGTGGGTTCTGGCTCCACGCTCCCATTGCTGTTTGGAAGCCCTCGGACCCAACACCGTCGATAATGTTACCGAGTGAGCTATTCAGTGTAGGCATGAAACAATTGAGCAATGGGATGGTTAAAAAAAAAAGTGCATAGTGCTTTTATTCAAAAAGTCAACAAAACAGTGTTCACATAAAGTTCAGTGCCAAAGTTCTTCAATAAATAAATAATCCATTTAAAGAAGACGTGGAGGTAAAACCATTCGACAAATCAATCCTTTAAAACCAAAGGTTAAAACGATCAGGAAGCAGTCTTTAAAAACAAGCCCGGTGCCTTCTTTTAAAACTAGCGTTGGCGTTGGCTCTCAATGCAGCTGACCTTCCTATTACCTACTTCTGCTCCTGCTGTCAGTTGCCTCACCGATCCTTGGCTCCGGTCGGCTCCTCCGGACAGCGACTTGGGAATCCCTTAACGGCCAAGGCTCTCACGTCAGGGACACTGCGTCCCAAGTCCCGACTCCCGCTACCGTCTGCGGAGAGTCCTGCGCCTTCAAAACAAACTTCTGCGGGGACGACCACAAAACCACTTCTCTCAGGCGTTGGCCAAACACCCAGGTTGCCTTCAGCTCGCCCGCTTCTTGCTGCACCGATTTGCTCGCCTGCTTCCTGCTCCCAACCTCCGTTTATTTACTTCTGTTTTCCCTTCTTTTTCTTCCTCCCCTTAACCGACTTGCGCTTCTTTTTTATAATGTGAGGGGCCATAGCAGCTGTAACAAATTAGCCACGGGAATAATCACGGATGTGGGCAGTTCCTCACCTGTGCACTCGGTGAGAAACGCCCACAACGCAGAACCTCCCGTGGCTTGCTATGGCCCAACGTTCCCTCGTCAAGCCGCCGCGAGAGCGGTGATTATTTATTTAAAGTAGGCCCTTACTGAGAACGATGTGGTCCCGCTATGCCACACCCCAACTGAGTTAAATGATGACAGAATATTGTTGTGATCAGCGTCATTCCCTCCAACAATTATCATCTGTTTTATCGTTGTGTTTAAAGACAAATAGTTCTCATCCATCCACTCCTTTAATTCACTAACACAACTAATTAAAGACAACATCGGAGAAACTTCATTTGATCTAAAGTATAACTGGGTGTCATCAGCATATGAGTGAAAATGAACGTGATGTTTTCTACTGAGAGATCCCAGTGTCAGCGTCGTAACCGAACCTGATTTCTTTTTTCTTCGGTTATATAATATCTTGAATAAAAGCGCAATTGTTTTGTTATATTTGTACCTTTTGTGAAAGTGTTTATTTGATATTTGGACATCAGTCTTCACACATTATACACTTAATGTCAGCATTTTATCATTAGTACTATAACATGAAAAAAGTTTGTGTTTTAGTTATGGGTTCAACATTTCTTGCATTTCTCGCATTTCCTGTCATCCTGCATTTACCCTGATCGTTATAGACATGGAACCCAAATGAAATGCATGTGTTCCAAATAACGATATATTATTTACGCTGTTCAACTCCAGGCACCTCGCACCCAGATAAACAGACTTGAGATGGGAAAATTTTGTGTCCGACTTGAACTGCGGAAGTGGGGGGCATGGGATAGCAGGCTGTTTGCTGCTTGTGCTGATCGACACATTTACAAAACTAAAGACGCTGATAAGGAGAGGAGCGAAGGAATTTAAGGCGGCCCGGGATGATGACTTTTTTCGTAGGCTTCAGGGATTCTAGTGTTAATGTATGTGCTGGTTGGGGGTTGCGCTCCCAATAACCTCCAGTCCTCACACTGCAATGGGGACCTGGTAGGACAAAACTTTACGTTTCCTTCAGAGAGCTGCTCACGGGGTTTTTCATTCCACTCTCCATTGTTGTCTGCTTCTGGCTTTACTGGACTATGTTGGACTTTGTTGTTAGTGTTAATTGTTTGCTGTGTAGCGAATGTAAATGGTTATTGCTCTCAGGGACCTGGGGAGGGCATTTCTGTTTGCGCTTTTGTGTAGTATTGTTTTATCGTTTCATTATTTGATCAATACATCCTTTATTATCTTTATTATTTATCGATTCAGGGATTCTAGTGTTAATGATTAAACTGTAATCCAAGGTAGTTGTAGTTGTAATCTAATGATGCGAGTGATGAGTAGTAACGATAATAGACTGATGATCATGATTCCCTCTTCATCTTTTTGGCTCCTTTTTAATGAGTTTGCTTGATTAATCTTCTTCCCAGCAACCTCTGCACCATCTGAATCTGCCCAATAATTCAAAACCACTGGGGCTGCTGGGAGTTATAGGCTATTTTAGGTAGAGCTTCTACCCACAAAATGGCAATGAGGAGGTTCAACATCATCAGTAATAATGTGACGCCAAGAACAAAAATGAACATCAATGAAACCTGACATGTTGGATTCTACTGAAGAAGCATCAGTTTTATTGTCTGTGTCAGTGTCTGTTAACTAATTCACATCGTCATCACTTTCGGTCAATTCGGTTAATGGTTCAGTTTCAGTTTTTTGCCGTTGTGGTTTTGGTTTGAGGTTCCACACCACTAATGGATTAGAACTTTGAAACATTAGAACAATCCAGTTGAGAACAGGCCAATCGGCTTAACAAAGCTTGCCAGTCCTATCCACTTAACTCCTCCAAAATAACATCAAGTCGAGTTTTGAAGGTCCCTAAAGTCCTCCAGTCAACCACACTACTTGGTCACTTATTTCAAGTGTCTGTAGTTCTCTCTGTAAAGAAAAACTTCTTAATGTTTGTACAAAATCCTTCATCATTTTTCCTTTGATTTTCCTGACAACGTCTTTCCCTAATCAAGAGTCTTGTGGAGTCCGAGTCTATTCCGGTGGCATTTAATACAAGGCAGGAATGACCCTCGGTGGGACACTAGTCTGTCACCGTGCCATTACCTTCATTTATCTGTTGTATTAGTTTCATTTGTTTGTTTTTATGCATTGTCACACACGTGCGCTGAACAAAAGTAATTCCACACCAGACCAGGCCATTCACTGGGAATTCCGTCTGACCCCGATGATATCACTTCTGGTTTCCAGGCCCTGTGATGATGTCACTTTCCGGTTCCGGGCCCTGTGATGACATCACTTCTGGTAACGAACCTATGCATGAAGACCCTTCCGGTTTCCATCCCTTTTTACGTCACGTCCGGGTCTGAGCTCATGGAGGAGGAACCTTCCGGTTCTGCCTAGATGACCTAATTTCCTGTTCTGACCTTTAAAGCAGCCATCTTACCTCCATACCATCAGTTCCATATTGAACTCAAACCTATGCATATCAGTGGCCTAATTTATACCTTTTTTGTAACAATATACGGGTGGTTGGCCCAAACCTTTTTTTGACTTTTGCGTCTACTTTTTGTGACAACATCATCTTTCTATAAAGAAAACCATCTCAGATCACTCAGCCAATCAAGATCTATAGAATGTGGACAAAAGGAATGCCAGTTACAAATCCAAAATGGGAGACACTGACCTACGGGAAGCAACCACTGAAAAAGACTGAAGGGTTTAGGTTCACAGATCATTTTTAACATCCAAGTCAGAAACTGCAGAGTGGTTGGGGGGGGCTCTGGAAACAACTAGGTGGGGCAAAAACACTCAGAAACATTTTATGGACCAAATGAGAGTTCTGGTTGGAAGTTCCTCTTGACGTTTAGCACTTTAGCTCAGTTAGAACATTAGATAGATAGATAGATAGATAGATAGATAGATAGATAGATAGATAGATAGATAGATACTTTATTAATCCCCAAGGAGAAATTCCCATACTCCAGCAGGAGCATACTGATAAAAACAATATTAAATTAAAGAGTAATAACAATGCAGGTATAATGGACAATAACTTTGTATAATGTTAACGTTTAACCAGCCTGGTGGAATTGAAGAGTCGCATAGTGTGGGGTCTCCTCAGTCTGTCAGTGGAGCAGGACGGTGATAGCAGTCTGTCGCTGAAGCTGCTCCTCTGTCTGGAGATGATCCTGTTCAGTGGATGCAGTGGATTCTCCATGATTGACAGGAGTCTGCTCAGCGCCCGTCGCTCTGCCACGGATGTCAAACTGTCCAGCTCCATGTCTACAATAGAGCCTGCCTTCCTCATCAGTGTGTCCAGGCGTGAGGTGTCCCTCTTCTTTATGCTGCCTCCCCAGCACACCACCGCGTAGACGAGGGCGCTTACCACAACCGTCTGATAGAACATCTGCAGCATCTTATTATAGATGTTGAAGGACGCCAGCCTTCTAATGAAGTATAGTCAGCTCTGTCCTCTCTAGCACAGAGCATCAGTATTGGCAGTCCAGTCCAGTTTATCATCCAGCTGCACTCCAAGGTATTTATAGGTCTGCACCCTCTGCACAGTCACCTCTGATGATCATGGGGTCCATGAGGGGCCTGGGCCTCCTAAAATCCACCACCAGTTCATTGGTTTTGCTGGTGTTCAGGTGTAGGTGGTTTGAGTCTCACCATTTAACAAAGTCCTTGATTAGGTTCCTATACTCCTCCTCCTGCCCACTCTTGATGGAGCCCACAATAGCAGTGTCGTCAGTGAACTTTTGCACGAGGCAGGACTCCAAGTTGTATTGGAAGTCCGATGTATGTTGGCTGAACAGGACCGGAGAAAGTACAGTCCCCTGCGGCGCTCCTGTGTTACTGACCACAATGTCAGACCTGCAGTTAAAACACTCTAGACGAGAACAGGCCATTCAGCCCAACAAAGCTCACCAGTCCTATCCACTTAATCCTTCGTAAGTAACATCAAGTCGAGTTTTGAAAGTCCCTAAAGTCTTACTGTCTACCACACTACTTGGTCGCTTATTCCAAGTGTCTATCATTTTTTTGTGTAAAGAAAAACTTGCTAATGTTTGTGTGAAATTTACTCTTCACAAGTTTACAACGGTGTCCCCATGTCCTTGATGAACTCATTTTAAAGTCACCGTCTCGATCCACTGGACTAATCCCCTTCTTATTTTTTAAATATTGAGGAGTTATCATAAAGTGGCAGAACGTGTGGGAATATCTGTGATTTTATTTGCTGCATGATGCTTTGTGATTCACTAGATGGCAGCAGAATCCTTTCCTAAAAGTTTTCCAGCCTTAACTCCGCAATGTGGTTCATTACACTGCAATAGGAGACACGACAACTTGAAAGAGTTGGGGGCCCCACCTTGGTGACCCCATATAATTAGATGTTGCCTGAAAGCCTGCATATTGTAATCTTTATTGTTAGCTAATGAAAGGTGTCATTTTGCTTGACTAACACGGTACAACACCCTCGTCATTTTAAATAAACAAACAACACACGCAGTAAATGTGAAGGAGTCTTTTAAGACTGAAGTTCAGAATAGAACGAACTCTAGGATGGCCAAACTGCTGGTCATATGCCTTCCAGATACAGTAGGTACGGGCAGGTCCAGGATGGCAGACAATGGAGGTGATGTCAGAGGTTGAATTGTTATAGTCTTCTGTTCTGCAGAGGGAGGAAGAAAGAAGAAATTAGCAAACCCGATCAATGCCTGGTTCGGTGGGTACCTGCCATCACCAGAGCCCTTAACTCTTAAACTGCCACGTACTTGGTGGGTTAATGCACCCCGGACGCCATATACGTTTTTGCTGCACTTTTATGTAAACGTCACATTTCACCAAGAAACGTGAAATTTTAATGGAACACATTTTATTTCATGCAAAGAGCATCACAATTGCTGCAACACGGATCACTTTACACACTGCCAATGAACTGTAAAAACTATTTAAAAACTACCAGAACAATGTATTATGATATGTACAAGGTGCAACTGACGCCATTGATGAAATTCAATAAATCACCAAGCCAACTTTGCTTGAACTGGCTGCACGAAAGCACACAGAGGCCAATGCTGATGCTGGCAGGCTCCTCTAGTGCAGAGACTGAATCCCACGGACCGTGATGCTCTTTCACTAGGGGGCGCCAGTGGTCATGAGCTGGCTGCTCAACGAATGTATGGCACTGATTGATCAACAACAACAACAACAACATTTATTTCTATAGCACATTTTCATACAAACAGTAGCTCAAAGTGCTTTACATATTAAAGAATAGAAAAATGAAAGACACAATTATAAAACAAAATAAATCAACATTAATTAACATCGAATAAGAGTAAGGTTCAATGGCCAGGGGGGACAGAAAAAACAAAAAAAACTCCAGACGGCTGGAGAAAAATAAAATCTGTAGGGATTCCAGACCATGAGACCACCCAGTCCCCTCTGGGCATTCTACCTAACATCAATGAAACAGTCCTCTTTGGATTTAGGGTTCTCACGGAAGGGCTTGATGATGATGGTCACGTAGACTTCTGCCTTTTAATCCATCCATCATTGTTGGAGCATCATGAAGCTTTGAGTAGATGGTGGTGGCGCAGGCCAACGCCACAAAGAAACCGGAAAAAGAAACGGAAGAGAGAGTAGGGGTCAGTACCGATTTTAGAGCCACCATGAATAGTTATTTTGAGGAGATTGAACATATAGAGTATCAGGATTAAGTTAAATTACGATTAAAATGAAGTTATAGAAAGGCCATGTTAAAGTAATGTGTTTTCAGCAGTGTTTTAAAGTGCTCTACTGTACCAGCCTGGTGAATTCCTATTGGCAGGCTATTCCAGATTTTAGGTGCATAACAGCAGAAGGCCACCCGCCTCACCACTTCTTTTAAGTTTTGTCCTTGGAATTCTAAGGAGACACTCATTTGAGGATCTGAGGTTACGATTTGGAATATAAGGTGTCAGACATTCCGATATATAAGATGGGGCGAGATTATTTAAGGCTTTATAAACTATAAGCAGAATTTTAAAGTCAATCCTGAATGACACAGGTAACCAGTGTAGTGACATCAAAACTGTGAAATGTGCTCGGATTTTCTTTTCCTAGTTAGGATTCTAGCAGCTCCATTCTGCACTCGTTGTAACTGATTTATGTCTTTCTTGGGTGGTCCTGAGAGGAGTGCGTTGCAGTAATCTAGTCGACTGAAAACAAACGCGTGAATTAATTTCTCAGCATCTTTCAGTGATATAAGAGGTCTAACTTTACTTACGTTTCTTAAGTGAAAAAATGCTGTCCTAGTGGTCTGATGAATATGTGATTTAAAATTCAGATTACAGTCAACAATCACCCCTAAGCTTTTTACCTCCGTCTTGACTTTTAATCCTAATGTATCCAGTTTATTTCTAATAGCCTCATTGCATCCATTATTGCTGATCACTAAAATTTCAGTTTTCTCTTTATTTAACTTGAGAAAATTACTATTCATCCATTCTGAGATACTAGTCAGACAGCTCCAGCGTGCCGGAAACTTGCACTAGGAAGCGACTATCGCCGGTTGTGGAGTTCAATGAATGTACGCCGCCGAATATACTCGGCTCTGGTGTGCGGGCAAATTGCACTGGGTAGCTGGTTCTGGCGGTTTAAGGGTTTATCTGCCACCCAAGTGCACGTCCCACCGGGTCCACCTCAGCCTTAACTGCATTTACACTGAAGGAGGTTACTTCTGTTAGGTCTTAGTGCGGCATGTCATACTGTCAATATTCATTACACTCTACTACACTACTGTGAAGTGTGATATTCAGCTGTCCAGAACAAAGAGCATTCTGGGTATCTCTGTAACTGCCCTCCAGTGCTTTAAGTCCTACCTGAATGATCACCAAGAGTCTGTTAGCAGCCTGTCCAGCTCAGTGCCCGTCACACGAGGAGTTCCTCAAGGCTCTGTCTTCGTCCTCTGCTGTCCTGTCTCTCTCTCTATGCTTCACTTTGCCAATTTTACGCGTAGCTTTGGAATGGGTTATCGTTTTTATGCAGACTAGGGGGCTCCGCCATTGAACCTTACTCTTATTCGATGTTAATTAATGTTGATTTATTTTGTTTTCTTATTGTGTCTTTTATTTTTCTATTCTTTAATATGTAAAGCACTTTGAGCTACTGTTTGTATGAAAATGTGCTATATAAATAAATATTGTTGTTGTTGCTTCGCTCGCCCACCCCCTGGTTTAGCTTACCGGATATACAATTTAAAGAGATTGTTAGCTTCATGGGAGTTGTTACATATGCATTACTTTCACTTTTATTTTAAAACTTTTGTAAAAACAATATTTTATTTCCAGCCCCGGGCGTGGTTACATCTCTTTCTCGAAGGACGTATAACGCTGCCCACGTTGTGAAGGTGGTGTGGCTGAACGCACGCTAAGGAGATGCCGTCGGATCATCTGCTGTCTTTCTGCTGCTGGCGAGCTGCCTGTTCTGCTCGTCTCGTTGCCCTAACATTTCAAAGCCTTTACAGCAGATGTCTGTGGACTTGTTTTAAATGATGGCTCACTGCCTTGTCTCGCGTGACGTTGTAAAAACAATACTTGTCCTTTATGTCCGGCCCCGGGCGTGGTTGCATCTCTTTCTCACAGGACATATAAGGCTGCTCACATTGTGAAGTGTCTTGGGGGCGGCGGCTGAACGCACACTAAGGAGATGCCGTCGGGTCATCTCCTGGCTTTTGTCCTGCTGGCGAGCTGCCTGTTCTGCTTGTCTCGCTGCCCATCGATCATTTCAAAGCTGTCCTTTTGCCGCTTTGTGTCTCTGCCATTCGCGTTGTAAAGAGGGGTGGATAGGGTGGCTGAACGCACACTAAGGAGAAGCGGTCAGATCATCTGCTGGCTTTCTGCTGCTGGTGAGTTGCGTGTTTTGCTTGTCGTTGTTTTAAGAGCTGGGAGTACATGATGCGTGTCTGCCAACAGCAATCCAACAGCTGCTAGGTTAGATGTCTGTGGACTTGTTTTAAATGATGGCTCACTGCCATTTCTCGCGTGATGTTGTAAAAACAATACTTGTCCTTTATTTCCAGCCCCAGGCGGGGCGGCTGAATGCACGCTAAGGAGATGCCGTCGGATCATCTGCTGCCTTTTTGCTGCTGGCGAGCTGCCTGTTCTGCTTGTGTCGTTGCCTGATCATTTCAAAGCCTGTACAGCAGCTGTCCTTTTGCCAACTTGCACCTCTGCCGCTCACGTTGTGAAGGTTAGGGGGCGAGGGTTAGGTTGGCTGAACGCACGCTAAGGAGAAGCGTTCTGATCATCTGCTGGCGAGCTGCGTGTTTTGCTTGCCGCTTGTCGTTGTTTTAAGAGCTGGGAGCACATGAAGCGTGTCTGCCAACAGCAATCCAACAACTGCTAGATGAGATGTCCGTGAACTTGTTTTAAATGATGGCTCACTGCCTCGTCTCGCGTGACATTGTAAAAACAATACTTGTCCTAAATTTCCAGCCCCGGGTGTGGTTAAATCTGTTTCTTGCAGGACTTATAATGCTGCTTGCATTGTCATGGGGGGTCGGCAGCTGAACGCATGCTGAGGAGGTGCCATCACATCATCTGCTGTCTCTCTGCTGCTGTTGCTGCTGTCGGGCTGCCTGTCGGTCATTTTAAAGCCTGTACAGCAGCTGTCCTTTTGCCACTTTGCGTCTCTGCCGCTCGCGTTGGGGTGGGGGTAGTGAATTATAATTATTATAATTATATACTGTAACCTTCCTTGATTTACAGTCGTGGCCACAAGTTTTGGAGAATGACCCAAGTGTTGCTTTTCACAAAGTTTGCTGCTTCAGTGTCTTTAGATTTTTTTGGTCAGATGTTTCTATGGCCTATTGAAGTAGAATTAAAAGCATTTCCGAAGTTTCAAAGGCCTTTGTAGCTTGCGTTCAGCAGCTCTAACTCAAAAAATGGGATTCGACAAAAAGCCTGACGTGCAAAAATGATTCCACAGACAAAATATCTTTGTTAAAAGTTTAGTTAAATTTCAAAGTAAAACAGCAAAAACAAAGAAAAATTCTTGTTAAGAAAAAGCTTAAATCTTGTTACATCTCAAATCGTCACTATTTACTCAATATTTCTGAACCATTTCAAAACGGTCAAAAAACTGTATGCCTATCTCTGAGTAGAAAATGGGTCTTTTAAGTCCCTGTGTACTGGGACCTGTTCTGAACACAACTGAAACAATTATCACACTGTATCTGAGTTATAGCAAGAAAGTTCTGTCTCTTATTAACGTATACGGGGAAAAGACTATACCATTAACTATGAAAGAAATTATCCATCCATCTATCCATCATCCAACCCGCTATATCCTAACTACAGGGTCACGGGGGTCTGCTGGAGCCAATCCCAGCCAACGCAGGGCACAAGGCAGGAAACAAACCATGGGCAAGGGTGCCAGCCCACTGCAGATTATTATTATTATTATTATTATTATTACTTATTTTTTATAATATATTATTATTATCATTATTTTTATTATCCATCCATTCATCCATCCATTATCCAACCTGCTATATCCTAACTACAAGGTCACAGGGCTCTGCTGGAGCCAATCCCAGCCAACACAGGGTGCAAAGCAGGAAACAAACACACTGCAGATTATTATTATTATTATTACTTATTTTTATTATAATAATTATTATTATTTATTATCCATCTATCCATTATCCAACCTGCTATATCCTAACTACAGGGTCACGGGGGTCTGCTGGAGCCAATCCCAGCCAACACAGGGCACAAGGCAGGAAACAAACCCTGGGCAAGGGTGCCAGCCCACTGCAGATTATTATTATTATTATTATTATTACTTATTTTTTATAATAATAATAATAATAATAATAATTATTATTATTATTATTATTATTATTATTATTATTATTATTATTATCCATCCATCCATTATCCAACCTGCTATATCTTAACTACAAGGTCACGGGGCTCTGCTGGAGCCAATCCCAGCCAACACAGGGCACAAGGCAGGAAACAAACCCACTGCAGATTATTATTATTATTATTATTATTATTATTACTTATTATTATTATAATAATTATTATTATTTATTATCCATCCATCCATTATCCAACCTGCTATATCCTAACTACAGGGTCACGGGGGTCTGCTGGAGCCAGTCCCAGCCAAAACAGGTCGCAAGGCAGGAAACAAACCCCAGGCAGGGAGCCAGCCCACCACAGGGTACACACACACACACCAAGCACACACTAGGGTCAGTTTAGAAATGCCAGTCCACCTTTTCTGTATATATTTGGACTGTGGGGGGAAACCCACGCAGACAAGGGAAGAACATGCAAACTCCATGCAGCGAGGACTTGGGAAACAAACCCGGATCTCCTAACTGTGAGGCAGCAGCCATGCCGCCCTGAAAGACATTATGTTCTATTCAAATTAAGCAAACATTCATATGAGTTTAACTCAAAACTTTAACTTTCTAAGATTCGCTCTTACAGCTTTTATTGACAATGACATGAAGTTTATGCGCAGAGTCCATATTTGCAGTGTTGGCCCTTCTTTCTTTTTCAAGACCTCTGCAATTCGACCTGACATGCTGTCTCTCAGTCAACAACAACAACAACATTTATTTATATAGCACATTTTCATACAAACAGTCAACTTCTGGGCCAAATCCTGACTCATGGCAGCCCATTCTTGTATAATCAGAATGGGTGGGTTTTTGGTTTCTCCACCCGTCTCTTGAGGATTGACCACAAGTTCTCAATGTGATTAAAGGTCTGGGGAGTTTCCTGGCCATGGACACCAAATTTCGATATTTTATTCCCTGAGCCACTTAGTTGTCACTTTTGCCTTATGGCCCGGTACTCCATCATTGTTGGTCACCAAACTGTTCTTAGATGGTTGGGAGAAGTTGCTCTCAGAATTGGTTTTGATCCCATGCTTTATTCATGGCTGTGTTCTTAGGCCAAATGGTAAGTTAGCCCGCTGCCTTGGCTGACATGAATGGTCCCAGGATGCATTGTTGTTGGCACGACACAGGACTGATGGCAGCACCGCTCACCTTTTCTTTTTTCTGGATGCCCCAAACAATCAGTAAGGAGATTCGTCAGAGAAAATGACTTGACCCCAGCAGTCTTCAGCAGTCCAATCCCAGAATATCAGTCTGTCCCTGATGTTTGCTGCCCTCCTTGACACCCACCAGACCATCCTCTAAAAGTCTTCACCTCACTCCCACCTGTCTGCTACCATTCCTGACCAAGCTTTGCCCTAGTGGTGCCCCCCGAGCCAAGAATCAACTTTAGTATTAGTAGTAGTAGTAGAAGTAACAAAATACATTAGTAGAAATGTTTGTGATGCACCATCTGTTAGAATATTAAATACAACACATGTTTCTGTTATATGCCATCTGGTATGGGATTCATAAAAGCAGTTTTCCTGTTTGTGATGCGCCATCTGTTGGAATGAAAAATGCAATATATTTTATCACTACAAATGTTTGTGATCCACCATTTGTTGGAATGACAGAGACACAGAAACCAGATGGACATACAGGCACTTAACTGAACGGAACTTTACTGAAGTGGATTCTAGATTTACACATTTCAGAACCATTTTATGAAAAATGATAGTGTTTCACTAAATATTTTCGGACCCAGGTGTAGTTTTGTACTTTTTTTTTCTTGACTTCTTTATTTATCTGAAAGTTCCACTCACGGTGGTAGCTGCGAACAAATAAATGAACGGAAATGTATCCTTACCTCAGGAAAATAGCAGCAATAACATGTGATGAAATGTATTACTTTAATTTAATTTTGGAGGTCATAAACATTCCTTGGCGGCATGGTGGCTCAGTGGGTAGCGCTGCTGTCTCGCAGTTAGGAGACCTGGGTTTGCTTCCCGGGTCCTCCCTGTGTACAGTTTGCATGTTCTCCCCGTGTCTGTGTGGGTTTTCTCTGGATACTCCGGTTTCCTCCCAGTCCAAAGACATGCAGGTTAGGTGTATTGGCGATTCTCAATTGTGCTTGGAGTGTATTTGTGCGTGCCATGTGGTAGGCTGGCGCCATGCCCGGGGTTTTGCTTCCTGTCTTGTGCCCTGTTTTGGCTCCAGCAGACCCCCGTGACCCTGTAGTTAGGATATAGCTGGATGGATGGATGTTTTCACCACATAACCTAATGTTTTATTTGCCCTTTTAATCACTTTGTTGCATTGATTAGATCGGGGAAAATCTGCAGTAAGTGTTTGTACATTGCTTTGTAAGTTTCCCACCACATGTAGAAACAATGGATATTGTCATCATGTCTGTCTTGTCCTTGAGCTCTACTTAGCTCAATTTACACTCTGGCTAATTCTTGTATCTGATTCAAGTTAATTGTCAATTCTCGATCAGTTGAGTCGCTCACTTCCAAGGTGCCCCTCTTCCCTGAACCTTGCAATGATCATGAATGAATTGAGCCATGCAAAACTTCAAGAGGGACCACTCCCCTTCTCAGGACTTTACATTAATCACGAATTACATGTGTTCAGAAGACATTAAGAAGGCTAACAGAATGTCAGGTGTCACACGCATGTGCGTATGGGAGGCAGCTAAGGGGCCTGAATGAGAGGAATTTCACGCCAGACCAGGGGGTGGCGAAGTGCAGCGACTCTTTATCTCACTTCTCTGCAGACCAGTTATGGGAAACTCCTGGCTCTGATGACGTCACTTCTGGTTCCGACCCCATTGATGATGTCACTTCTGGTCCTGGCCCTGATGACATCACTTCTGATTCCACCCCCACTGATGATGTCACTTCTGGTCCCACCTATGATGACACTACTTCTGGTTCCACCCCCATTGATGATGTCACTTCTGGTCCCACCTATGATGACACCACTTCTGGTTCCGCCCCCATTGATGAAGTCACTTCCAGCCCCACCCTTGATGACACTACTTCTGGTTCCACCCCCATTGATGATGTCACTTCTGGTCCCGCCCATGATGACACCACTTCTGGTTCTGCCCCCATTGATGATAACACTTCCAGTCCCAGCCCTGATGACACCACTTCCGGCCCCATTGATGACGTTACTTCCTCTGCTTGCCTTTGAAACCACCATTGTGAAAATCTCAAACCAGTTCTGTAGTTGACTCTAATCTGTAATACATTTATTCAGCCAATTTTGCAGCCAGGAAACCAATACACGGGTGAGTACCCCAAATCTTTTTGTGTCTCTTTGTCAAGTTTATGACACAGGTTATATAGCGCCTTGATGTGTGGAGTACAAGTCACAGTAGGTTCTGCTCAAGCTTTATAACACACTAATGAGGTCTCACCTGGAGTCCTGTGTGCGGTTTTAGTCTCCATAAAGACATAGCAGCACTGGAGGTGGTGCAGAGAAGAGTGACCAGGCTGATTCAGGGCTACAGGGGATGAGTTATGAGGGGAGATTCAAAGAGCTGAGCCTTTATAGGAGATGAAGAGCAGACCTGATTGAAGTGTTTAACATGATGAAGTGAATTAGTCCAGTGGATCAAGACGGTGACTTTAAAATGAGTTCATCAAGAACACGGGGACACATTTGGAAACTTGTGAAGGGTAAATTTCACACAAATATTAGGAAGTTTTTCTTTACCCAGAGAACCACACTGAATAAGCGACCGAGTCGTGTGGTAGACAGTAGGACTTCAGGGACTTTCCAAACTCGACTTGATGTCACTTAAGAAGGATTAAGTGGATAAGACTGGCGAGCTTTGTTGGGCTGGATGGCCTGTTCTCGTCCAGATTGTTCTAATGTTCTAACTGAGCTAAAGTGCTAAACGTCAGGAGGAACCTCCAACCAACTCTCATTTGGTTCATAAAATGTTTATGAGTGTTTTTGCCCCACCTAGTTGTTTCCAGAGCGACCCCCAAACACTCTGCAGTTTCTGACTTGGATGTTAAACAATCTGTGAACCTAACCCCAATCTTTTTCAGTGGTTGCTTCCTGTAGGTCAGTGTCTCCCATTTTGTATTTGTAACTGGCACTCCTTTTGTCCACATTCTATAGATCTTGATTGGCTGAGTGATCTGAGATGGTTTTCTTTATAGAAAGATGATGTTGTCACAAAAGTAGACGCAAAAAGTCAAAAAGGTTTGGGCCAACCACCCGTATATTGTTACAAAAAAGGTATAAATTAGGCCACTGATATGCATAGGTTTGAGTTCAATATGGAACTGATGGTATGGAGGTAAGATGGCTGCTTTAAAGGTCAGAACAGGAAATTAGGTCATCTAGGCAGAACCGGAAGGTTCCTCCTCCATGAGCTCAGACCCGGACGTGACGTAAAAAGGGATGGAAACCGGAAGGGTCTTCATGCATAGGTTCGTTACCAGAAGTGATGTCATCACAGGGCCCGGAACCGGAAAGTGACATCATCACAGGGCCTGGAAACCAGTGCTCTGAGATGGTTTTCTTTATAGAAAGATGATGCTGTCACAATAAGCAGACACAAAAGTCGAGAAAAGTTTTGGGCCAACCACCCGTATATTGTTACAAAAAAGGTATAAGTTAGGCCAGTGATGTGCACAGGTTTGAGTTCAATACGGAACTGATGGTATGGAGGTAAGATGGCGGCCAGAAGAGGAAATGAGGTCATCTAGGGTGGAACCAAAAGGGTCGTCCTCCATAGGCTCAGACCCGGACGTGACGTAATCAAAAGGGCTGGAACCGGAAGGGTCTTCGTCTATGGGTTCGAGTCCGGAAGTGACATCATCCTAGGGGCCGGAACTGGCAGTGACATCATCACGGAGCCCGGGAAACCAGAAGTGAAGTCATCGGGGTCAGGCGGTGTGCAAGTAAGTGAGAAAAAGAGTTAGTGCACTCCGCTACCCCCTGATCCGGTGTGGAATTACTTTCGTTAAGCACACGTGTGTGGACAATGCATAAAAACAAATAAAACTAATACAACAGATAAATGAAGGTAGTGTCCCATCTGGGGTCGTTCCTGCCTTGTATTAAATGCCACCAGAATAGGCTCAGACTCCACAAGACTCTTGATTAGGGAAAGACATTGTCAGGAAAATCCAAGTATGAATGAACTTTCCAAAGTCATCAACTCAAAATGTTGGTCCCCAGCTCTGTCAGAGTTTGAAATACGCCAACTTTGTTAATGTTTATGTACGTATGATTACAAACGAGTACCCTTGCAAGGCGCTTTACAATAAAGCTCTGCACGTTTTAACGTTTTTTCGGTCCAAAAAACACTCAGCCTGAGAGTAAACATTTGCACAGCTGCCCCCCAACTAACGAGCTTTAAAAGCTTTACGCTTTATGGATCTGTCCTCAGTCGACCCCTGGCTAACGGCTGTGATTTGTGGCCTTTCACTGATAATGGCGGAGTGTGTAAACTGGCTGGTGTGCCTCAGGAAGCCGCGCTCGTCTCCCTAGAGTGGCTTCGCTCTAAGTGGCATCGTTTAGTGCAACTGCAGAGACAAATAATTGCAAGACGGCTGTTAACATTTAGCCGGCATTTTTGCCGCACTCAGTCGGGATCAATGTTGGTACCTGCTGACTGCTGCTCTGCGGAGAGAAGTGGACGAGAGGCGTATCACCGGCCTCAAAGTAAAAGCGCGAGCCGCCTCAATTTGGGGTGCTCATGAGAAATGTATTGATTTGTTTTTTTCCTGAGGTTGGACGTGTAAGATAAACGAGAAGAGTGGCATCGGATATTTAAAATATTAAATTGCGTCCTTCGATTTCAATATTTAAAGACTATATATTCTCAAGGTTAATAGAAATCTGCTGTTTTTCAC
This sequence comes from Polypterus senegalus, assembly GCF_016835505.1. Taxonomy (NCBI): domain Eukaryota; kingdom Metazoa; phylum Chordata; class Cladistia; order Polypteriformes; family Polypteridae; genus Polypterus; species Polypterus senegalus. The sequence goes on along the minus strand of NC_053155.1, from coordinate 312,624,094 downwards.
CCTCTGATAGTGGGCTAGATTGCTATTAAAGGATCAAAAATCAAAAATAACATCATATTTGTAATCACTGACCTTGAAATATGTGAAAACGATACCCTACGTGCTTACGTTTGAAATTTATCATTTTTCACCCTCTGATTAAATGTCCATAGAGGCCTAGTAAACGATAACAAATCTACTATATAATAAAATGCCAAGGTCAGTGTGTGTATGTGTGTGTTTGATCCCTTGGAGCCTTCTGATTGGCCAGTTTGGCTCCGGTGATGCGATTGAAAGAGGAAGTGTGTGGGAGTATGACACACGAGGAGGAATAAACGCGTAGGAGAGCCGCCATCAATGAGGGGAAAGTGAGCAAGATACCTCGGGGTCTGAGAAGCAGACTTTACGGTAATGCGCTCAACAGAGAGATAATATGTATAATATATTGTGAAAGATGCCCCGGACTCAGACAGACACAGAGACAGCCAGACGTCGAATAAATACACGCTTTTTATTTTCTTTTCACCGCACACAACACCAATACACAAATCACCAGCCAACTTGGTCCTTATCTCTTTCTTCTGCCGTCTCCACTCCTCTCTCGCAAGCTCCATCCTCTTCCACACGATTCTGGTTCCCCAAGTGGATTGAGGCAGCCTCCTTTTATATTGCACCAGGAAGTGCTCCAGGAGCTTCCTGATTAACATCCGGGTGTGGAGGAAGTGCGGCATGCCAAGGCTCCAGAGCTGTATGGGAGCCCCCTGGTGGTGGCCATGGACTCCTAAAGGGTTGAGCTTCCCATATCCATATCCATGGCCTTGATGCAATCCAGGGGTGCTGCCCTCTTGCACCCCAGGGAAGATATTGCCCCTCTCCCGGTCCTTCACTTCTCCAAGTGTCCCGGTGGGACAAGGTACCTGGTCATCTGCCACACTATGTATTTATATGTATATACAGTCATATGAAAAACTTTGGGAACCCCTCTCAGCCTGCATAATAATTTACTCTACTTTCAACAGAAAGGATGATAGATAGATAGATAGATATATGAAAGGCACTATATAATAGATAGATAGATAGATAGATATATGAAAGGCACTATATAATAGATAGATAGATAGATAGATAGATAGATACAAAAGGCACTATATAATAGATAGATAGATATATGAAAGGCACTATATAATAGATAGATAGATATATGAAAGGCACTATATAATAGATAGATAGATAGATATATGAAAGGCACTATATAATAGATAGATAGATACAAAAGGCACTATATAATAGATAGATAGATAGATATATGAAAGGCACTATATAATAGATAGATAGATAGATAGATAGATACAAAAGGCACTATATAATAGATAGATAGATAGATAGATATTATGTCGGACAAAAAAGTGTAGTGACCCCTTATTTAATTCACCCTAAATTAATGCAGTGCCTCTCACACTGACAATAATCGTACATACAGTACATACTGTACAAGTGTATGAATATAATACACAGCCACACCAGCATACTGTAGGGTCCAGAAAGCTCACATGACTTTGTGTGTTGTCACCAGATGAAGAGACAAGCAAAGCAGGTACAGTTTGGTTCATGCCCTTTTGAAGTGCCTGGCACTCATCAACGCGCACAAGCTCAGCACATGCAGTACACATATCTGGAGTGTGCAGGAAGCACGAGGAAAGAGGAATATGGCACACATCGCACAGACTCAGTTTATCCAGGGTGAGGGATCATGTTGCCCACTTGTGAGCTGCCAGAATAAAACCTCTAATAAAGCAGAAGTGGAAGCAATGACTTTGTTTATCTCCATTGCAAAGGCGCCTGCCAGCCAAACCTGCAAATCCTCATCTCAGTTTGTGCTGTCAGGCGGGTGGGCCAGCAGCCAAAGCTAAGATCACCTTTAGGGGTCTCTGCCAGTTATAGGACAATGTCCGGGCCAGCAGCCTGCAACTCTTTAACAATGGTGCCCTCAGAGATACTCAAGCTGCTTATCTGTCCCAGCACACTGTGAGCAACACTGAGCAAGTACAGTCTGGACCTGCGTGGCCTGCTCTGCTATCAGGTCGTTCATCCCTTTTTGTTTCTCTGATTGAGGAAAAAATAAAACATGAAGTGGAAAAGTCATGACGAGCTCTTACTGTGTAAGTAAGAAGAGTGCTAGCATATCCATAACTTATTTAATTTTATTGTGTGTTTTGTCTCCAGTTGCTGGCATGCTGCAAGTCTCATCAGAGGACCTCGGATCTGCACTAACGTCTGATGTGCAATACTTCAAAGGTAAAGTCTTTTAATTGGGGCAGAAACTGGCATAGTCTAGGAATAAAATTCAAAAGGGCGGGCGGGTGCTATATAAAAAATACACCAATTAGCCACAACATTCAAAACACCTGCCTAGTACAGTACTGTGTTGGTCCCTCTGATCTATCTATCTATCTATCTATCTATCTATCTATCTATCTATTATATAGTGCCTTTCACATCTATCTATCTATCTATCTATCTATCTATCTATCTATCTATCTATTATATAGTGCCTTTCACATCTATCTATCTATCTATCTATCTATCTATCTATCTATCTATCTATCTATCTATCTATCTATCTATCTATTATATAGTGCCTTTCACATCTATCTATCTATCTATCTATCTATCTATCTATCTATCTATCTATCTATCTATCTATCTATCTATCTATCTATCTATCATATAGTGCCTTTCACATCTATCTATCTATCTATCTATCTATCTAGTTCACCACACTACTTGGCTGCTATCATTCTTCATGTAAAGAAAAACTTCCTCATGTTTGTGTGAAATTAACCCTTCACAAGTTTCCAACTGTGTCGCTGTGTTCTTGATGAACTCATTTTAAAGCCATCGTCTCAATCCACCGGACTAATTCCCTTCATAATGTTAAACACTTCAGTCAGGTCTCCTCTTCATCACTGTAAAGGCTCAGCTCTTTTAATCTTCCCTCATAACTCATCCCCTGTTGCCCTAGACTCACCCTAGTCGCTCTTCTCTGGACCACCTATAGTGCTGCTCACCAGTGTGTTATAAAGCTTGAGCAGAACCTCCTGTGACTTGTACTCCACACGTCAAGGCGCTATATAAGCTGACATTCTGTTAGCCTTCTTAATGGCTTCTGAACACTGTCGGGAAGGTGATAGCTTAGAGTCCACTATGACTCCTCAATCCTTCTCATAAGGTGGACTCTCAATTTTCCGACCGCCCATTATGTATTCAAACCTAATATTTTTACTTCCTATGTGTAATACTTTACATTTACTGACATTAAATTTCATTTGCCACAAATCTGCCCAAGCCTGTCTGCTATCCAAGTCCTTCTGTGACGATATAACGGATTCCAAATTATCTGCTAATCCACCTATCTTGGTATCATCTGCAAACTTAACCAGCTTGTTCTTCATATTCCTAAATCTAAATCATTTATAGATATTAACAATAGCAGTGGCCGCTGCACTGACCCCTGCTGGGCACCACTCTTAACTTCACCCAATTCTGATGAGGTTCCTCACACCATCACCCTCTGCTTCCTGTGTCTGAGCCAATTCTGCACCCATCTACACACCACACCCTGAACTCCCACTTCTTTTAGTTTGATGCCCACCCTCTCATGTGGCACCTCATCAAATGAGACAGATCAATGTTGCTCATTTCCCCTGGCAATGGTTTTAATGTTGTGGCTGAATGGTGAATGTTAACGAAGAAAGGTTTTGCTTTTTAAAATGGGGTTTTAAATTTGGTTAGGGTTGTGCTGTAAGTTTCCTTAATTTTGGTACTGGAAGTAAATAGTAGTTTGGAAGCAGTTCGTGCTCAGTGATGTGTTAGCACTCCAAGGGGTACCTACTTTTTTATTCTTGGATTAAATATACTCATTTTATCTCGTTTGACACACCAAGAGGGCTTATTAAGTCTTTGAAGTTACATACAAAAGTAAAGGCAATTTGAAAATTGTGCTTTAGCTGCAATGGATAAAAGCCGACACAATACAACATGTTTGTGATGGCTTATGGTGTGACAGATAGGGGGCGCTGTCATCCCCTTGAACCCTCAGACCAGACGCCAGACACCAGGTAAAAGTCCAATAATTATTTTTATTTGGAAAAAATAGTGCACAAGGCACCCACTATATTCATAAATCAATACACAATACTAAATCAATAACCAATCCTCCACACCCAGACGCGTTGTTCCCTTCCTCCCAACTCAGCTCGCCCGTCTGGGATCTCCCACAGTCTTTTATAGTTCATGACCTGGAAGTGCTTCTGATCCCTCAGATCATGTGACTATCCGGGTCAGGTGAAAACTCCTTTTCTTCGTCAGCCCGGAAGCACTTTATTTCTTCCGTCCACGTGACATGGAAGTACTTCTGGGCTGTATGGAAAATAAACATCTCGGTCCTCCCTGCAGCGTCCCCTGGCGGCCCCGACGTTATCCAGCAGGGCTGTGTACTAAAACTCCATAGTCCATGATGCCCTGCTGGAATTCGGGGCATCTCCTTGTTACAGGGAGAGCTCCCTCTGGCGGCCTGGGGGGTAGTGGCTAGGATGAATGGCCGGCCATAGTCCACAATGGGTAGTTTGAAGACGCACAGTACGGAGCTCTGCATTTAGTCTCGTTCAAGCCAAGGTCATTGCACCATTGTTGATCAAAACCCCGTAATGGGATTTCATTGGGCAGATGGAGTAAAACCTTCTGAAATTCAGCGGAGGATGTTGGCTCATTGCGGAAGTGAAAACAGCAGAACTCCATGACAAGTTTATGAATAGGTAGGGGGAAGAACAAGTCGACTGCCTTCATTACACGCACGAGCGACGTGGCGAATGCTTTCATCAGAGACGACCTACAGATTGCATTGTCCGTTATTGCTGCACATTTGGACATCAGCTATGGATCTGCACATCTCAGAGTGCCTGATGACGTGGGTTGTCGTAACGTTTGTGCAAAATGGGTACCCAAACAGCTTACTGATTGGCAGAAACTAACGTCCTTCAGTGAATTTCAGCAGGTCTCACTCCCTCTGCCCAATGAAATCTCATTATAGTGCGTTGTTCAACAATGGTCCGGTCCCACAGCGGGATGTCCATCTTCATTTCACTTTGGCTTCAACTAGACCAGGGGTCCTCAACTTTGGTCCTGGAGGGCGGTAGTGGATGCAGGTTTTCATTCTAACCCCGTTCTTAATTAGTCTCCCATTTTTGCTGTTAATTAACTTATTTTAAATTAATTTTAATTGACTAAGACCCCTTTAATTGTTTTTTTCCTTAATTAGCAGCCAAACAATAATCTAAAATATAAAGCAGAGTTGATGTACGTGTGTATGTGTGTTTGTTTGTCTGCCATACAAATCTTCATTGGGCGTCCAATCGCCACCAAATTGGGCATGGGGCTCCTTTGTGACCAGGAGGAGGTCATGGGGTATGTTTGGTTCGGAAAAATGTTTGTGGTGAGCCACAGGGCACCTTTTCACCGACACAACGTTCGGCACATGTCCCCCATACTTATCATCTACAAGATGGCCGCATGTTACAACAGGCGTTCACTGCGGCGCCATCTAGTGGCAGCGTTGGTCTCTGTGGGTCGCTCTTGACCCATGTTTCTTTAAATTGACAAGAGATGACGGAAGTGTCCAACTATGAGAAGGCTGACTGCTTTGAACTGCCGTATGGATGTAAAACTTGAACGACCCAGTGCGCGTGACCGGCGCACACACCCGCGTTTCCGCACGTCACACTCCCACACATGTATTTCATTCACCAACATCCATTATACGCAAGCTGTTTTGAACAGAGACTCCCTTTAAAAAGACAGCATCCTTTCCCCACCATTTTCCCCAAACGCAGTACCGGTTCTTTGTCACTTCTCTCTGTAGTTACCATCGCCAACGTCTGTTAGATGGCATCACGGTTCAACACAGATGCTCCTTACAAACACTGCACCCCTCCCCACCATTTTTCCCAGTACGGTTTCAGTGCTACTCTTTCTCACTGGCTTTCGATTGTGACAGATAGGGGGCGCTATCGCTCCCTTGAACCCCTGTCCAATACGCCAGACACCATATGAAAGTCCAAAAGTAGACATTATTCATACAGCACAGTGCACAAAGCACCCTCTCCTCCACAATACTCATTAAACAAACCAATAACCACAATAATAAACTCTCCACCACTCCCAGACGCGTTGCCCTCCTACCACCCAGCTCAGCTTCCCGTCTGGGAGCTGCCACAGTCCTTTTATAGTCCGTGACCCGGAAGTGCTTCTGAACCCTCAGTCCATGTGACTTCTTAGCACTTCCGGGTCAGTTCAAAACTCTTCTTTTCCTTCACCCCGGAAGCACGTCATTCCCCTTGTCCATGTGACTCAGACGTACTTCCGGGGCGTAGGGCAAATAATATTCTTTGCTCCTCCCTGCAGCTCCATCTAGCGGCCCCTGGTGTATCCAGCAGGGCTGTGGATGAAAACTCCATTGTCCAGGATCCTCTGCTGGTCTTCGGGTCACCTCGATGCTGCAGGGAGGGCTCCATCTGGCGGCCTGGGGGTATTGGCCGGGATGACAAGCCGGCCATAGACCACACCATATTTGTGGTGCTATTTGCTCTGTTTTCGACTGACAGTACGATTTCAGTGTTGCTCTTTCTTACTGACTGGTGCTATTTGTTCGCTTTCCGACGTATTGTAAATAACATAAATTCATCTTACCGTGGTGCTTATTCCGTACGTAATACCATGTAATACATTATAATTGTCCTGCTTTTCACTAATATACCCATGCCACCGACAAAAAGACGTAGAATTGGAAGGTCCATTTCAGATGCCACAAGAAAGTCTATTTCAATTTATTGTTTATTTCATTTGGGAAAATCACCTGTTAAAGATTCCCAGGAAACGCCGGGTACTCCTGCTAGTAACATACAAAATGAGTCAAAAACAACTGGTGACCATCATACAACATCTGAAAATAAAGAAAGGTGAAGGTTTCAGGAATGCTGATCTGCTCAGGACCACAAAACATTTTCCCGGTGCTCTTAGAAAAGAGGAAATCAACAGTTTCAGGAATGATCTGCTATTGCACCACAAGAGCAGCAAAAGCCACGAAATTAAAGAATGGGTTTAATTAACGACAAGACTCGGCACCTAATTAAGCAACCGGTTGGAGTGAAATTGGTCGGAGTTTAGTTGGTCTTCTGTTGGCTCCCTCACCTCACATTTCATTTCTGTTTGGGTGCCATTTAAGGAAGGAAATGAAGCAGAGGAGCGATGAAGAAATTCAGGGGAACAAGTTTTAAAAAAACAAATCCATTAAAATGAAAGGCAAAGAAGTTAATTAGCAGCAAAAACAGGTCACCCATTAAGAAAAGGGTTAGAATGAAAACCTGCAGCCAATGTGGCCCTCGAGGACCAGAGTCTGAGATCACTGGCCTAGAAGGTACACACAGGGCAAAAGATATCACATAATTTAAAATGTATTATTACTTGGCTTCATTGTAAATATACACTCACCTAAAGGATTATTAGGACCACCATACTAATACGGTGTTTGACCCCCTTTCGCCTTCAGAACTGCCTTAATTCTACGTGGCATTGATTCAACAAGGTGCTGAAAGCATTCTTTACAAATGTTGGCCCATATTGATAGGATAGCATCTTGCAGTTGATGGAGATTTGTGGGATGCACATCCAGGGCACGAAGCTCCCGTTCCACCACATCCCAAAGATGCTCTATTGGGTTGAGATCTGGTGACTGTGGGGGCCATTTTAGTACAGTGAACTCCTTGTCATGTACAAGAAACCAATTTGAAATGATTCGAGCTTTGTGACATGGTGCATTATCCTGCTAGAAGTAGCCATCAGAGGATGGGTACATGGTGGTCATGAAGGGATGGACATGGTCAGAAACAATGCTCAGGTAGCCCGTGGCATTTAAACGATGCCCAATTGGCACTAAGGGGCCTAAAGTGTGCCAAGAAAACATCCCCCACACCATTACACCACCACCACCAGCCTGCACAGTGGTAACAAGGCATGATGGATCCATGTTCTCATTCTGTTTACGCCAAATTCTGACTCCACCATTTGAATGTCTCAACAGAAATCGAGACTCATCAGACCAGGCAACATTTTTCCAGTCTTCAACTGTCCAATTTTGGTGAGCTCGTGCAAATTGTAGCCTCTTTTTCCTATTTGTAGTGGAGATGAGTGGTACCTGGTGGGGTCTTCTGCTGTTGTAGCCCATCCGCCTCAAGGTTGTGCGTGTTGTGGCTTCACAAATGCTTTGCTGCATACCTCGGTTGTAACGAGTGGTTATTTCAGTCAAAGTTGCTCTTCTATCAGCTTGAATCAGTCGGCCCATTCATTCACCTCTGACCTCTAGCATCAACAAGGCATTTTCGCTCATAGGACTGCTGCATACTGGATGTTTTTCCCTTTTCACACCATTCTTTGTAAACCCTAGAAATGGTTGTGCGTGAAAATCCCAGTAACTGAGCAGATTGTGAAATACTCAGACCGGCCCGTCTGGCACCAACAACCATGCCACGCTCAAAATTGCTTAAATCACCTTTCTTTCCCATTCTGACATTCAGTTTGCAGTTCAGGAGATTGTCTTGACCAGGACCACACCGCTAAATGCATTGAAGCAACTGCCATGTGATTGGTTGATTAGACAATTGCATTAATGAGAAATTGAACAGGTGTTCCTAATAATCCTTTAGGTGAGTGTATATATTTAGCTAGGAATCAACAAAGTGAGAAAATGAATCACGTATCTTATTACAGTCTTTTATTCCTGAGCTTTCAATACGTATCAGGTATCATCATCGGAGGAAAATGATGAGACATACAGGAATCAAAGGCAATGGATAGCAAATGAGGAAGGTGGGAGTAGGTGGGTGTAAGAGGTGTGGATTAGTAAGGTGGCGTTGTTCTTCTTTTCAGCCCTGCGTATGCTGGTTCACGTCCATATGTCTCTTAATGGCGTTTTCATTTGATAGGCTGTGGAAGATGCCAGATCAGACCACAGACAGAGACGCAGACTCACAATGTCCATGAGCTGAGACGTTTTTATTTTGCCTTTTCTTCTGCACACAGCACGGTGTACCAATCACCACAATAAGCTCAGTCTTTTTCTTTCTCATTCTCTCCTTCTTCACTGCCACCGCTACTCCTCTCTAGCAAGCTCTGTCCTCTGCCTCCCAACTCCCTTGATCCCTGAATGCAGTGAGGCGGCCCCTTTTTATGTTGTACCTAGATGTGCTCCAGGTGCTCCTTGATGATCTTCCTAGCAGCTCTTCCTGGTGTTGCAGAAGTGCTGCAGTCCAGGGCTTAACAAATATCCTGGCACCCCCTGGCGGTGGCCATGGACCCTCATAGGGTTGAGCTTCCAAGCTCTGTTCTCGTGGCCCCGACACCCACCAAGGGTGGCTGCCCTCTCGTGTCCCAGGGGAGATACTGCGGGCGAGGCAAGGGTCCCATCTGACCGTTACAAGGCTTAAAGCAGCCCGCTCTCTGGCACTCTTAATTTTTGACTTGAATCTCACTTGCGCCGTGTCCCAGTTAAACGTGTGCCCAGTTGAACTGGTATGTACAGTCATATGAAAAAGTTTGGGACCCCTGTCAGCCTGCATAATAATTGACTCTCCTTTCAACAAAAGATAACAGTGGTATGTCTTTCATTTCCTAGGATCATCTGAGTACTGCGGTGTTTTCTGAACAAAGATTTTTAGTGATGCAGTATTTAGTATGAAATGAAATCAAATGTGAAATACTGGCTGTGCACGAATGTGGGTCCCCTTGTCATTGTGCTGATTTGAATGGCTGTCACTGCTCAGTGCTGATTACTTGGTATGATGAGCTCGTGAAGCCTTGAACTTCATAGACAGGAGTGTCCAATCATGAGTGGTCAAAGGTATTTAAGGTGGTCGATTACAAGTTGTGCTTCCTTCCCTTTGACTCTCCTCTGAAGAGTGACAGACAGCATGGGATCCTCAAAGCAACTCTCCAAAGATCTGAAAACAAAGATTGTTGGGTCTCCTGGTTTAGGTGAAGGCTACAAAAAGCCATCTCAGAGGTTTAAACTGTCAGTTCAACTGTAAGGAATGGAATCAGGAAATGGAAGGCCACAGGCACAGTTGCTGTTAAACCAGCAGGTCTGGCAGGCCAAGAAAAATACAGGAGTGGCATATGAGCAGGATTGTGAGAATGGTGACAGACAACCCACAGATCACCTCCAAAGACCTGCAAGAACATCTCACTGCAGATGGTGTATCTGTACATCGTTCTACAATTCAGCACAATTTACACAAAGAACATCTGTATGGCAGGGTGATGAGAAAGAAGCCCTTTCTGCACTCGCGCCACAAACAGAGTCGCTTATAGTATCATCAGTCACAAAGTTGAAGTCACGCAGGGGTTGGATATTCTAACAAGACAAGGACCCAAAACACAGTTCGAAATCTACAAAGGCATTCATGCAGAGGGAGAAGTACAATGTTCTGGAATGGCCGTCACAGTCACTTGCCTTGAATATCATGGAAAATCTATGGGATGATTTTTAAGCAGGCTGTCCAGGCCTGGCAGCCATCAAATTGAGCTGAACTGGAGAGATTTTGTATGAAGAATGGTCAGAAATACCTCCATCCAGAATCCAGACACTCATCACAGGCTATAGGAGGACAGCGTCTGGAGGCTCAAAGGAGCAAAAGGAGGCTCAACTAAGTATTGATGTCATATCTCTGTTGGGGTGCCCACATTTATACACCTGTCTAATTTTGTTATGATGCATATTGGATATTTTCTGTTAATCCAATAAACTTAATGTCACTGCTGAAATCCTCCTGTCTCCATAAGGCATGTCAGATATTAAAAGGAAGTTGCTACTTTGAAAGCTCAGCCAATGAGAAACAAAAATCCAAAGAATCAAGAGGGGTCTCCAAACTTTTTCATATTACTGTACCTACATCAGAGACTGTGGGTGCTTCCATCTGACAGCATTGTGATGTTCGTGTATACGTGTTGTGAGTGTTTCAGATGTTTGTCCCACATATATTATTTTTTCTCCAGCCGTCTGGAGTTTTTTCTTGTTTTTTCTGTCCCCCCTGGCCATTGAACCTTACTCTTATTCAATGTTAATTAATGTTGATTTATTTTGTTTTCTTATTGTGTCTTTTATTTTTCTATTCTTTATTATGTAAAGCACTTTGAGCTACTGTTTGTATGAAAATGTGCTATAGAAATAAATGTTGTTGTTGTTGATATACAGCTAGGCATGCACTGCATGGCATAGTGTACACTGCGCTCTGTGTTTGTGCTGCCAATTACTCGTTCTTAGCATTAATAATATGTTAATTAATGCTGAAATACTGTATATATATATATTGTAGCGACCTGGGGTCGAGTCTTGAAGTTTTTAAAGCCGATCGCTGCCGTGCACCTTTCCCAAGCTGTCGGCTAGCGGATTGCCAGCGTTAAACACGCAGCTGTACCCAGCTCTTTAAGTAACGAGCACTCGTGTCCCATACACCGCACGACTACGAGTGTCTCGGCAGCACGCAGCTGTACCCAACTTCTCAAGTAACGAGCACTCGTGTCCCATACACCGCACGACTCCGAGTGTCTCGGCATCAATTGCTTAGATAGAATCTTAGCAATGAATAACAGCTCTGTCCTGTTGTATCTCTTTATTCACAGATAGCCAGTAACAAAGCTCGACATTATTGCACTGCCATGGTCAAGGTCATGCACGAAGACACATTTCACATAACCGGTACTTTTTTACAAAATAAATAACCCCGGACGGCGATGACCCAAACCCACCTAACTAAATGAAAACAAACACAACAATTATTTACAAGTTAAGACATTAATAAATTCAACAGGAAAAACATTATAAAAAGCAGTGAACGTACAACCTTCCCACAATGCATCACTCCGGCAGCGCTGACTGCCGGGTCGCTACAATATATATATATATATATATATATATATATATATATATATATATATATATATATATATATATAGAGTTGTGTTTAAAAGTTTGTGAACCCTTTAGAATTTTCTATATTTCTGCATAATAAAGTATCTATCTATCTATCTATCTATCTATCTATCTATCTATCTAATTTGACCTAAAACATCATCAGATTTTCACTCAAGTCCTAAAAGTAGATAAAGAGAAACCAGTTAAACAAATGAGACACAAATATTTCATTTATTTATTGAGGAAAATGATCGAATATTACATATTTGTGAGTGGCAAAAGTATGTGAACCTCAGGATATCAGTTAGTTTGAAGGTGAAATTGAGTCGGTGTTTTCAATCAATGGGATGCCAATCAGGTGTGAGTGGGCACCCTGTGTTATTTAAAGAACAGGATCTATCAAAGTCTGCTCTTCACAACACATGTTTGTGGAAGTGTATCATGGCACGAACAAAGGAGATTTCTGAGGACCTCACAAAAAGAGTTGTTGATGCTCATCAGGCTGGAAAAGGTTACCAAACCATCTCTAAAGAGTTTGGACTCCACCAATCCACAGTCAGACAGATTGTGTACAAATGGAGGAAATTCAAGACCATTGTTACCCTCCCAGGAGTGGTCGACCAACAAAGATCACTCCAAGAGCAAGGCGTGTAATAGTCGGCGAGGTCACAAAGGACCCCAGGGTAACTTCTAAGCAACTGAAGGCCTCTCTCACATTGGCTAATGTTCATGTTCATGAGTCCACCATCAGGAGAACACTGAACAACAATGGTGTGCATGGCAGGGTTGCAAGGAGAAAGCCACTGATCTCCAAAAAACATTGTGCTCGTCTGCAGTTTGCTAAAGATCACGTGGACAAACCAGAAGGCTATTGGAAGAATGTTTTGTGGACGGATGAGACCAAAATAGAACCTTTTGGTTTAAATGAAAAGCGTTATGTTTGGAGAAAGGAAAACACTGCATTCCAGCATAAGAACCTTATCCCATCTGTGAAACATGGTGGTGGTAGTATCACGGTTTGGGCCTGCTTTGCTGCATCTGGGCCAGGACGGCTTGCCTTCATTGATGGAACAATGAATTCTGAATTATATCAGAGAATTCTAAAGGAAAATGTCAGGACATCTGTCCATGAACTGAATCTCAAGAGAAGGTGGGTCATGCAGCAAGACAACCACCCTAAGCACACAAGTCGTTCTACCAAAGAATAGTTAAAGAAGAATAAAGTGAATGTTCTGGAATGGCCAAGTCAAAGTCCTGACCTTAATCCAATCGAAATGTTGTGGAAGGACCTGAAGCGAGCAGTTCATGTGAGGAAACCCACCAACATCCCAGAGTTGAAGCTGTTCTGTACGAAGAAATGGGCGAAAATTCCTTCAAGCCGGTGTGCAGGAATGATCAGAAGTTACTGGAAACGTTTAGTTGCAGTTATTGGGGGGTCACATCAGATACTGAAAACAAAGGTTTACATACTTGTGCCACTCACAAATATGTAATATTGGATCATTTTCCTCAATAAATAAATGACCAAGTATAATATTTTTGTCTCATTTGTTTAACTGGTTTCTCTTTATCTACTTTTAGGACTTGAGTGAAAATCTGATGATGTTTTAGGTCATATTTATGCAGAAATGTAGAAAATTCTAAAGGGTTCACAAACTTTCAAACACAACTGTATATCAAGAACAAAAGACAGAAACAGAAAGATAACTGCAAATGACCACAAACTAACAATAAGCTAGAGATTTTTTTTTTTTTTTTTGCTTATCGCTAGTTTGTGGTCATTTGTTGTATTTTGTTTGTGGTTATCATTCCTTTTATTGTTTGAGTAATGGAGGTGCAATGCATAGCATTGCTGGCCCACATCTCACACAGATCACATTTTTGGCCACAATTATCAGTCGGGCATAGTTGGCAGACACTTCAGGGTGGCCTAAAGGACCACTGCACTATTATAGTCCACTTAACATGACTACACTTCTTCCTTCCCCATTGACATGAATGCATTTCGGGGAGATCATTGAAGTCTGTGAACATATTCTGTGATTTTGTTGAACTTGTGAATTTAACGGGGTTCGCTCTTCACTGTTCATGACTATCGATGTCTCAGTTGAGGTCTGTACCCTTAGCTTCAGACCTTGGGGCATCAAAGGACTTGTTTTCTGCCTTGTGCCCATTGCTGGGTACCAGTCCTGACCAGTGGCATAGCTCATGTTTGTGCTGCTCGGGGCGGTGCTTCAATTTGCCGCCCTCCAACATATCTGAATATGTTAACCTATTGAAATAGAAAATTAAAATGACATATAATGAAAAAATAAGACACATTTTGAATAGATGTATTCATATATAGGGGCGGCACGGTGGCGCAGTGGGTAGCGCTGCTACCTCGCAGTTAGGAGACTCGGGTTCGCTTCCTGGGTCCTCCCTGTGTGGAGTTTGCATGTTCTCCCCGTGTCTGCGTCCAAAGACATGCAGGTTAGGTGGATTGGCGATCCTAAATTGGCCCTAGTGTGTATTTGGTGTGTGTGTGTGTGACCTTTGGTGGGCTGTTTCCTGCCTTGTGCCCTGTGTTGGCTGGGATTGGCTCCAGCAGACCCCCCGTAGTTAGGATATAGCGGGTTGGAAAATGGATGGATGGTATTCATATATAGAGAAACAGCAATAATTTTTCACATATAATTATTTATAAGTATCAACTAGACAAGAATATACTGTAGTATAGACTCACTGATAAGCCATTTTCTTATTATTAGTTTAATATAATTACGCCGCGTAAACCAGAACCAGTGTAGTGTACGAGTGGTAGGTGGGGATGTTTTCTGCGCAGAGCAAGAACGCATTGCGATTGATAACGAAACAAAATTATAACTTGTAAATGTTTGTCTTCCTAGAAATTATTATCGGTGTAATGTTTCTGTTTATTTTTGTTATTGCCTCATAAATTTCAACTGCTGCCAGTCTGAAAATTATTTTTGTGGATAAAACTTTTTTCATTCATGGGTGATATTTTTTCCAAACCCTTCTGCTTACAAACGAATTGTACTGAGCCTTTTGGCCAATCATGCCGCTCCCAAAACTGTGCCGCCCCCTCCGCCCGCCCCTAGCTACGCCACTGATTTAAGCAGTTCCTGCCTGGCAGGACATGACTTTGGCCTCCTTGGTATTTCTGTCTGGGTCTGCAGATGATATAAGAGTGTCCCCAAATGCCCCAAGCCAACGTGACAGGTACACAGCAGTAGGGGAGATGAGTTTCTGAAAATGCTGCAGAAGGGCTGGGCTCTTTGGCCTTATCAGGTCACTCTGCAGCACTTCAGACCTAATTATTCTGAGCGCTATAACAATACACCGTCAAGCCACAGATTTACAGCTGAAGGGCAATGTGACATTCCCCGTTTGGGCAGCTAGGAACACAATGTTTTTAGCGAGGGGCCTGTGAACCAACTGCAAAATGGGATGACAACGTGCTTCTAATGTTCCGCTCTTGGCGGTCACCCTGATAGCAGAGCTGCCTGCTGTGTTTTCAATCACAAACTCGTAGCTGACAGCAGGACATGACACTGGAATTAAAGCACCAAGTCATGGGTTCTGGCCCTGTCACTGTCCCCTCGCTTACCCTGCCTGAGCTCTCATTGTCAAAGATGTGGCAACAATCCATTGGACTATAAATGGATGCCGTGCAATACAGTAAGCTGCTATATTTAACAAAAAAAAAACGGAGACTACCGTTGGTGTCTGAGCCGTTATGTGCAGTAAGAACGACATTTGGAGGATATCATCTGACTACTCCTCTGCTCTTTGCAATTTGTATGTGCTTTGGCATTTTGTTTGCCCCCTGAAAAATATAGCGGCCTGCATAATGTTTTGGGACAAAATCACGTTTTTCCTTCGATTGACCTACCCCTCTGCTCCACAATTTAAAATGACAAATCAAACAGTTTAGACATAATTCAAGTGCACATTACAGACTTTCATTTAAGGGGATTTGCACACATTTTGTTCCCAACACACTTTTCCTACACAGTCCTCCCCATTTCAGGGCACCAGGGGCGGACTGGCCATTTCATGAAATAAATTTTATGTACTGGTTACTGTTTGACATTAAAATTAATTTTCTCAACTACTAAGCTACTAGGACGGCATGGTGGCGCAGTGGGTAGCGCTGCTGCCCCGCAGTAAGGAGGCCTGGGTTCACTTCTCGGGTCCTCCCTGCGTGGAGTTGGCATGTTCTCCCCGTGTCTGCGTGGGTTTCCTCCCACAGTCCAAAGACATGCCGGTTAGGTGGATTGGCGATTCTAAATAGGCCCTAGTGTGTGCTTGGTTTGTGGGTGTGTTTGTGTGTGTCCTGCGGTGGGTTGGCACCCTGCCCAGGATTGGTTCCTGCCTTGTGCCCTATGTTGGCTGGGATTGGCTCCAGCAGACCCCCGTGACCCTGTGGTTCGGATTCAACGGGTTGGAAAATGGATGGATGGATGAATGGTTACTGTTTGACATTAAAATTAATTTTCTCAACTACTAAGCTACTAGGACGGCATGGTGGCGCAGTGGGTAGCGCTGCTGCCTCGCAGTAAGGAGGCCTGGGTTCACTTCTCGGGTCCTCCCTGCGTGGAGTTGGCATGTTCTCCCCGTGTCTGCATGGGTTTCCTCCCACAGTCCAAAGACATGCCAGTTTTGGTGCATTGGCGATTCTAAATTGTCCCTAGTGTAAGTGTGTGTGCCCTGCGGTGGGCTGGCGCCCTACCCAGGATTTCTTTCCTGCCTTGTGCCCTGTGTGAGCTGTGATTGGCTCCAGCAGACCCCATGCCTGTGTTAAGATATAGCGGGTTGGATGATGGCTGACTGACAACTGGACCCAGTGTGCTAGTAATGTTTCAGGTAACAGTGGGTTGACCCAAAAGAATGACTTTAGTTTTTGACTCATTTAAGTGCAGGAAGTTTAGTGCCATCCATTGTTTTATATTGTCTTAGCACATAAAAAGGTTTGTCACAGACTCCATTTCACCCGACTGCATGAAAAGTAAATTTGGGTATCATCAGTGTAACAATGATACGGGATGTTATACTTGTTTAGTATAGAGCTGAACAGTAATACCATATGTACTCGCGTATAAGTCAGGTCTTGAAACCTGAAAAAGCGATTATAAAATCAGACTCCAACTTATACGCCCATTCAAAAATACGACACTTAAAACCATTCAGTGATATGATTTTCCAATGCTGGCCATGAGACCATGCCAGTTCGCAGAGCACACTTCGTCTTAGGCATTTTTCTTAATACATCTTCTTGTTTCCTCCAGTCTCACATCAGATTCTCAGACACATCGAATTTTGTTGCAGCAGTGCAGTTACCAACTTCTTTCACCACTTATATGACTATTACTTTAAAACCAGCTTCATATTTTCTTCTGATCGAACGTTCCATCGTTGATAAGGGATGCTCTTACGATAAAGGTGCAAACGTCACTTCGGAATAGTTTGGGTATTACCATGTGGTCACGTTGGCACAATACACAGAAACAAAAAGGCCGTGTGCTCTGTGGTTATTCTTTCAGGTGGGGGTTAGCATATCGTAATCTTTTAGACCAGGGGTGCCCACAATTTTTTGGCTTGCAAGCTACTTTTAAAATGACCAGGTCGGAATAATCTACCTACATTAAAAATGCTATACTGTATATATACAGTACAGCATATATATATATATATATATATATATATATATATATATATATATATATATATATATATATATATATTGTAATAATCTCAAGAGGAGACAGCACAAAGGTTTGGGGTTTTCCGGCCCCGTATATTGTAGACGATCCACAATAAATCAAAAAGAAAAAGCAGGTCAAAATATAAACTAAACAGTTCATATGCTGCGCGCAAACATGGCGTCGGCCATTTTATGAGGGAGGAGCTGGAAGTGGAGGAATGCTGGGAAGGAACCGTGAGGGATGCTGGGATCGATGACGTCAGGACAAGATGGCATAGGAAGGGCGGAAGTAACGTACTGTGGGCAAAGCTGGCTTATGGCGGCGGAGCGTCTTTTTTTCTGCAAGAAAGCACAGGGAGAATGTTAGTACCCCGCCATTCCCTGCCGGCGAATGTCTTCCCAGGTGTGTTAAAATCTGTCCACGGTCTCCTACTCTCGCGTGCGTGACTATATATATATATATATATATACACTGAGTATACTTTATACATAAAATATATGTTGTCTTACCTTGCATAACTGAATAACCTTTATGGCATAATAACAATTCAATACATTTATGGTCACTACAGTATTTGGATTTAATAATCGTCATGTGGGAAAAGGCTGACTTGCATAAATAAGTAGAGCCGAATAATGCAGTCAAGGAGCTTTGGAATTCAGCCGAGTGAAAAATGACGGCTGTCCGATTAACTGCGATTGTAGTTCCCTCTCTTTTCTCTTTCTCAGATCGCTTTTTGGAAGGAAGTCAGTTTGGTAGTTTTTATGAACAGTTCGAAAGTGCCTTTCCACATTTTCCTTCTTTGGAATAGCAATGATAGATTGACAGATCAGACAAACGCACTTCGATTGTGACGTTGTGAGAAAAACCAATCCTCTTCCAATTCCACATCCAGCCCATACCCTCCCCAAACAATTTTTTTTAAAATCCCTTCTTTAGTCGATATAAATTGGAAGGCTAACTAGATCTCAGCCGGAGTTTTGCAGTAGCTCGTGCGTTTAATTGTGCGTGTGAGATCTCAGACTGGCCGCCCTGTATGTCAATCAAGTGGCAAACGCCATATGGAGGATATATGATAGACTAACGTTTAAAAATTTTTATTTTGATTGCAACGCGATCTACCTGCACTACCTTTGTGATCTACCGGTTGATCGCAATCGACGCATTGGGCACCCCTGTCTTAGACCAATAGCGTGAGTTCTCCGCATTCGACTTATATGGCCGACATTATAAAATTCCGGAAATTATACGGTAAAATCAAGCCCTGACTTATACGCAGGAGAACCTACACACGATTATATACGGTAAATATAAAGAGAAGAGGACCGGACCTAAAACAGACCCCTGTGGTACCCCACAGGTTACCAAAGCAGTAGGAGACATTGAACTACCCATATGTACAGAAAATGTCCTGCCATTGAGGTAATTGGCACACCCTTTAAGAGCAGTATTATTATTATTATTATTATTATTATTATAACACTGCTGTCATGGGCTGCATCAGGAGTGTGCAGGAGGAGGAGTATAGGAACCTAATCAAGGACTTTGTTAAATGCTGCAACTCAAACCACCTACAACTGAACACCAGCAAAACCAAGGAGCTGCTGGTGGATTTTAGGAGGCCCAGGCCCCTCATGGACCCCATGATCATCAGAGGTGACTGTGCAGAGGGTGCAGACCTATAAATACCTGGGAGTGCAGCTGAATGATAAACTGGACTGGACTGCCAATACTGATGTTCTGTGTAAGAAAGGACAGAGATGACTATACTTCACTAGAAGGTTGGCATCCTTCAACATCTGCAATAAGATGCTGCAGATGTTCTACCAGACGGTTGTGGTGAGCGCCCTCTTTTACGCGGTGGTGTGCTGGGGAGGCAGCATAAAGAAGAAGGACGCCTCACGCCTGAACAAAATGGTGAGGAAGGCAGGCTCTATTGTAGGCACGGAGCTGGACAGTTTGACATGCGTGGCAGAGTGACGGGCACTGAGCAGACTCCTGTCAATCATGGAGAATCCACTGCATCCACTGAACAGGTCCAGACAGAGGAGCAGCTTCAGTGACAGACTGCTGTCACCGTTATCTATCTATCTATCTATCTATCTATCTATCTATCTATCTATCTATCTATCTATCTATCTATCTATCTATCTATCATATAGCACCTTTCATATCTATCTATCTGTCATTATTATTATTATTATTATCATATTTATGGTAAAGCCTTATTGTTAAATCGCGATATCATTCATTCCTAGTAACTAGGATGGGGTGTAAGACACTTTTTTTTTTGTTTCTACTTTTTCTCATATCCTACTCTTCTTATCCTAGTCCTACTTTTAGTGCAATTGCTAATAGTAATTCTGAGGCGCCTGATAAATACGGGCCCTTTTCACCATTTTGTGTTGGCCGTACAGAATGGGCCCACAGCAGAGTTCGTGCAATATTCGTTTGATTAAACGTTTTTTTTTTCCTTTCTTATTTCACCCTTTGATTGAAATGTCCCTACATGTGGCCCACCACGAGGCCGAGTCAGGTGATAGAATGCATGGCGTTGTTCAGAATGATTTCATTGTTAATACTTCATTTGCTCCCAAGGTACCCCACCAAAGATGAAACAAGAGGAGCAGCAAACAGCAATTCTCACAATGTATTAAACTCCGATCATTTCTTTTGTAGGAGATGTAATTGTGAGAAGACACACCGTTGAAATGGGAAATCATTACCGGGATCTCCTCGCTAAGGCCCTCTACAGCCGTCTCTTCAGCTTTTTAGTGAACAACATCAATTATTACCTCCAGAGTCAGGATGACAGCAGTGGGTAAGGAAATTCACGGCTCTTTATTTCTGCGTAGCTCGCTTCCCGTTGATGAACTCGGAGCGCCTCGCGCTTTTCTACATGCTGTGCATGAATAATTCATGAATGGATTTCCTCAATTTCAGTCCCATTAGGAGCTTCACAAGGTAAGATTTCATTTGAATTTCCCGGTTGCTCTCCTGTTTGGCTTTGCCGCCTCCAGACAGTAATGGAACTAAGGGTTGGATTTTATTATGAGTCAGCAAAGAACAATTCTGTAAAAGATTTACAGTATAATTAGGTTCACGATGTAACGTTTTAAGAGTTTAATAGCCTGAAGCGCTGGCCGTCTTGTGATAATGAGATCCATCCATGTGAGTCCATGCAGTAGTCCTGATGTGTTAAAGCAAAGGGTCTCAAATTACAGTCCTGGAGGACCGCCGTGGCAGTAGGTTTTCATTCTAACCCTTTTCTTAATGAGTGACCTGTTTTTGCTGCTAATTAACTTCTTTTGAATTCATTTTAATTGACTTGCTCTTGAAGACTCAGACATCTTAATTGTTTCTTTTTCCTTAATTAGCTGCCAAACAATAATGAGATGCAAAATGAGCCAAAAGATGACCAGCAAACTATAACACCCAGTGTAAATTTTGGCTACTTGAAAAAGTTGGCATTTATTTTTTAATTATTCAGTTTGATTCTCTCAGTGACATTCACGTGGTACAAAGAACTTGCCTCTCCCTCCCTGAGTTGATGGTATTTATCTCCATTCTTTTCACGAGAGCAGTGCTGTGGCTGCTGACTGCTCAGAAATGTTTGTTGTAGCGGCAATCCAAGATACGATGTCCCGTGACCGCTATCAGGCTATACAAAGGCAGGACCTTAGCAACAGACAGCTTTTGCACGTCACTTTTTCTGGCTAATAGACTGCTGTATTGCAAGGTAACTCTACTTGGCACCATAAAGTAAAATGGGACTTCCACTTGCAGCTAAGGTCACTTCAGTATGCGAACAATTCGCCGCGCTAGTGTGTAGATCTGACAGCACCGTGCTGACGGTGTACGAGCCTAAACTTTACACGAATTGTTACAGACTGAAATCAAAGGCTTCTTCTTTTTTGGGCACCCCACACACAGATAAGGAGCCTTGGCTTAAGCTGGGAAAACATTTTACCCCCGAACTAAGCTCTGCCAAGGCAGGAAATGGGATAGCAGGCTGCTTGTGCTGATCGGCACATTTACAAAACAAAAGACGCAGATGAAGAGGCGTGAAGGGATTTAAGGTGGGCCCGGATTACAAGTTTTTTTCGTAGGCTTCGGGAATTCTAGTGTTAAAGTAAGAGGGGCTATTGTGGGTGCCATTTCTGGTCAGAAATGTGACTGTCATTGGCAGGACTGCATATTTGTAAAACCCCATAAAGGGGGTGCTTTTCAGTCTCCCCAAACTCAACACGTTAGACAATGTCGGCATGGCGTGACCTTCAGGTGCAATTGGCCAATTTCAGAGCAATTCACATTTTAATTTACTTCATCTACATGTCAGTTATTACGTTTTTGTTTATTAAATAGTGTGACAGATAGAGGGCGCTCTGGTCCTCTTGAACCCTCAGACTTGACTCCAGACACCAGGTAAAAGTCAGAATGTTGACTGCACAAAGCACACCCCCTCTCCACAATACTCATTCAATACTCCGCAATAATCAATAATAAACTCTCCACCACTGCACCGCTCAACGTCTGGGATTTCCCATAGTCCTTCTATAGTCCCTGATCCAGAAGTGTTTCCAATTCCCCAGTCCATGTGATCTCCTATCACTTCCGGGTCAGATAAAAAGTCTTCTTCTTCACCCTGGAAGTATGTCACTTCTGTTGTCGCTTTGCCTATGACGCACTTCCGGGTTACTCTCTGGGCCTCTCTTCAGCGTCCTCTGTTTGCCCCTGGGGTATCCAGCAGGGCTTTAGGGGAAAACTCCATAGTCCATGATTCCCTGCTGGTATCCGGGGCACCTCCATGCTGCAGGGAGAGCTCCATCCGGGCCTGGGGGTATTGGCCGGGATGACAAGCCGGCCATAGACCACAATAGTTTTGTAACAAGAGTTTTATTCAAAAGTAATGGCAATGATAGAATGTATTAGTAGACTGCATAAAGTCAATGCATTTTAACAGCACTTTACAATGGAGTTCAAAAAGGAGCTCAAAGAGGCCTGTGGTGGCGCAATGGCTTTCATACACGTCACGTTCACTTTTATCTACACTCTGCACACGTTAAGTATAAGATTAACAGCAGGTCAGGTCACTTGCAGAAGTTCTCAGATGATTCTGTACTTACCGGGTGTATTGATAAGGGGGAATGAAACAAAGGAGAGTAGTTAGGGGGAGAACTAGGAGAACTGTCTGCAGCTTAACATGAGAAAATCCAAGGAACTGCTTGCTGACTTTCGCCTCACCAATGAGCCTCTGTGCCCGGTCATTATTCAGGGAGTGAACGTGGAGGTGGTGCACTCCTACACGTACTTGGGGGTCCACATTAATGACAGAGTGGACTGGTCTCAGAACACAGAGGGACTAGAAAAGGAAGGGCAGTCTGCATTCCTTTAATGTGGATAGTGACATCCTTCACATCTTCTATAACTCTGGGATGGCCAGTTTGGTGTGTTGGGCTGGTAACGTCACTTCAAGGCAGGCCCACCGAATCAACAAGCTAATTAACACTAGAATCCCTGAAGCCTACGAAAAAACTTGTAATCCCAGGCCCCCTTAATTTCCTTTGCACCGCTCCATTAGCGTCTTTTGTGTTGCAAATGTGTCGATCAGCACAAGCGGCCTGCTATGCCATCCCCACAACTGACGCAGCTCAAACAGCACAACAGATTCTTAGAGCTCAAGTGTGTTTATCTGGGTGTGAGGTGCCTGGAATTGTAGAGAATGAATAAAAGATCATTATTTGGAATACAGGTAGTCCCCAGGTTACGGACATCCGACCTATGACGTTTGAACGGGGCCGCAGCTGCGACGCATGTGCCTCAGTAACTTCAGCCTGGGGACACTGCAAGCGGTGGCTGGAGGGGGGCGATTTCGCTGCTCACGCAGTGTAGTGTCCCTCGGACGGCTCCCGGCGGCAAGTGGTGACCTGTGGTCCATAATCACCGGGGCCACAGCTATCACTCGTGTGCAGGGCGGAGGCTTGATGGGGCGGTTTGCTGCCCGCCCACTATGCCGCCACAGCTACTCCTCCTGACTGGACGCAGGCTGGATGGAGCGGAGGGGGACGTTTCACTGCCCGCCCACCACACACGGCTGCCCCGTTCGTTCTCGGTGAGTGGCTGGTAATGCTGCAAGCGGTGATCCAGTTGTGGCTGAATGGAGGCCATTGAGGCTGAATGGAGTGGTGGGGTGCAGCATTGTAGTGTGTCTCGGGTGGCTGCCTGTTGAATGGGGGTGATAGTGGGCGATTAACTAAACGCCTTTGGCCGCACCATGTTCGGTCTCGGTGGGCGGACGCTGCAGGCAGCTTACTGTAGTGAAGGTGACTGTGTGGTGGGCGAGTGATGAACCCCCCCCTCGCCACCCCCATTCATTCTCGATAGCCAGCCTGCTTGTACTGTTACGCACATAGCAGGAAGTCGTCTCTCGTTCAGTACACCAGACGTGTTGACGACGGGTGCCTTCCTGCTGTGATTGTGTGTCCAGTGCTGTGCAGAAGAGCTCATCTTAACCTTTTATTTTCACCCTTCAATAATGTCTCTGAAACACAAATCTGATGCAAGTGCTGGTGATACAGTAAAGAAGAGAAAAACCATCACCATGGAAAGTAAAGTAGGAATTAAAAAAAGGTCAGAGAGAGGTGAAACTCCATCATTCACTGGCAGAGCACTTGGTTAGAGTTGGTCAACAATAGCATTTATTAAAATAATGGACCTGTTCCGACTTACATACAAATTTAACTTAAGTACAAACCTGCAGTCCCTATCTCGTACGTAACCCGGGGACTGCCTGTATATATATTACATGTGTGTTCTGTGTCTACAACGATCTGTGTAAATGTAAGATGAAAGGAAATGCAAGGCAGGAATTGTCGAACCCATAAGTATAACAGAAATGTTTTTTAATATTTTAGTAATAATTGACAAAATATAGGCTTTAAGTGTATAATGTGTGGAGACTGAAGTCCAAATATGAAAAAAACACTTTCACAAAAGACACAGATATAACAAAACAAGTGCTCTTTTATTCAAGAACATAACCGCAGAAAAGAAGTTGGCTTAGGGTACAAAGTATCTATGTCTGCATGGTTGGTGCAGCGGTAAAAACCGCTGTCTCATAATCAATAGGTTGTGGGTTCAATTCCTGGGTCCTTCAACATTTACCAATTTGAGTAGTGAACTGCTGTTTTTATTACTATCTTATATATAAAGCAGACTGTAACAGTCTTGCGGTCTTGTATGTACTGTATGTTGCTGCTTAGTAAACCACAAGGGGGTGCCAGAGAGCCCCAGACACAGCAATACAGCCCACAATATAAGAATATAAATACAATAAAGTGTTTTTATTCCACAAAGCACCTTCCAATGAACACCTCTACAGAAATTAGCCACAATCTTATATAGAAAGCAGACTGTAACAATCTTACGCTCTTGTATGTATGTATATTATCATCCAGTTGACGCTCGGAACATTTCCGGTGTGCTCCGTAAAAACAACCGACAGTTTTATCATGAAAAATCTGTAGTATTATTCATTTGTCAGTTAATATTTGTTAACTATGTTTTCATCTTGCATTATTCTTACTCTAACAATGCTGTAGTGGTAATAGAATTAAATTAACCTACTGTATATACTCGTGTTTATGTTCTCCCGCAGATAAGTTGGGGCTTCATTTTACCATATAATTTTTGTGAATTTCCCCTTGGGATTAATAAAGTATCTATCTATCTATCTATCTATCTATCTATCTATCTATCTATCTATCTATCTATCTATCTATCTATCTATCATAATGTCGCTGGTATAAGTCAAATGAGGAAAACTCACGCTATTGGTCCAAGAGGTTATGATATGCTAACGCCCACCTGAGAGAGTCACCACAGAGCACAACGGCCTTTTTCTTCTATGTGGGTGCAGCAATGCCCTGTATCAGCGTGTGCTCCTAACCTCTCTGTCTCTCTTTCTCTCTGTTGTGCCTACGTGACCACACGGTAATACCCAAACTATTCCGAAGTGACGTTTGCACTGATTTGTGTTTTTTGTATCTCACCCCCTCATACACCTTTATCATAAGAGCATCCCTTATCTACGATGGAGCGTTCGATCAGAAGAAAATAAGAAGCTGGTTTTAAATTAAAAGATGTTGAAGTAGCGAAAGAAATTGTTAACTGTGCTGCTGCAACAAAATTTGATGTGACTGAGAAACTGATGTGAGACTGGAGGAGGCAAGTTGATGTAAAAACAAAAAAATGAAGGGTCGCATTTTTGAACGGCCGTATAAGTTGGGGTCTGATTTTATTATCGATTTTTTGGGATTTCAAGACCCGACTTATACGCGAGTATATACGGTAATAATTAAATTGATTTATTTGACCGTTTTTTCCGTCATCAAAAATTCTAAAAACTTATTACTACACCACAAAACAAAAATGAATCTGTCAAGTTGTGTTTTTTTTATTACATTTTTCTCAAATTATTTTTCTCCTGGGCAACACCTGGTATTTTAACTAGTTATAGAATAAAAACATACATTTGATTTGAGTCTGTAACAGCTGGTGTAAATTTATGGTACTTGTAAAGGTTAGCGTTTTTTTTTTTTAATCAATTCAATTTAATTCTCTCAGTCGTGTTCTCTCTCCCCCCGATCTAACACTGCTGTTTTCAAATAAAGATGCGCTATGACAGGTGAACTCAGATGAGGATGAGAGTTCTACATTGGAGAAAGAGAACAGAAGCACCCTGCCCGCAAGAAACGTCCACTCACGCATAAGAACAATGCAGCTGCACCAGGCATAAAGGCAAACGATGGCACCGTTTGGATGCAGCAATAGGTCGGGCGTCATCCTGCCAGTCAGTCTGCCACATGCATGTCCGTCAAAGAGAAAGCACTGCTTACAGAGCTCGCCGAGGTATCATGCAAAGTTACGTTTGCAGTTATGTTTTGTGATGGTCTTTAAATGAAAAACATTTATTTGTTGCTTATATAAAAGCCACATCGAATGTTATTTACCTAAATTTATTTACTTATCTTCCTACAGCGTAAAGTCACAAGTAGACTGCAGAGCTTCCTATGTTTGATCGACACTGGCAGTGCCATGCTCACAAAGTACTAGTGCAATGCCACTCCTTATTTAGGAAGAGATCAGTGCCGTAAAGTACAAAGGCAGCTTCCACCTTAAGCTACAGACACTTCAGTACGATGTCTTTATTTTAAATCTATACGGCCCCAAGTGATCCCCCCGAGCTCGAAGCCCTCATGCTTTATACAACCTGCACAATCCATTGTTATGCCATAGAAAAATAATATTAATAGCAACTTTATTTATATAGCACCTCATCATATATTGACATGCAACTCAAGGTGCTTCCAACAGATAAAGACAAAGATATACCAAATTTACTTGGATTATGATCATTAATTAATGCTATGCTAATTTTTAATAAATGTAAGTATACTAAATTCAGAATCAATAAGGTATTGTTTAGCAAACGTTAATCACTAAAGTGCAAAACAAACCTTCATTCTTATCAGAAAAAAGTTTTTTTAATTAAAATATTTAAAATAATAAATTATAGTCTCTTATATATATTTCTCTTCTGGTTCATCCTACTTCCACTTCAAACCCGGTCCCCCCATCACGCAGCCCACATGGCATTTCTCGATTCCTATTCGTCCTCTTCCAAACCCTTCCCCATGCTGCCTGCGGCCTCCCATACACCCCCACGCCGCTTTTCTCGATTTCTATTCCTCCTTTGGACTACCGCTTTCCCCACTCCTCTCTCGTGACCCCATTGGTGTCATGTCGCCGCCCGATATCTAGCTTGATCGCGTGACCTTTCACTTCGGCCTTGTGTACGCCTGGTTGTCTTTTCCATAGCCTGCTACAGGAAGATACTCTCTCCAGCATTGGCATTGGTTTTGCTCCTTGCTATTTTCGTTATACTACGACGGTTGTTCCCTATGCCTTTGTTATAAAATGAACGACAGTATCATCGACGTCATCTCTATTCCAGGATCCGGCAACTGCCTGTTCCTATCAGTGGATTATTTCTTGACAGAAAAGGCTGACGAAGGCAATGCACTCTCACTACGACATAGGGCAAACTGATCGCTATTCAAAATTCTGAAACAATCTTCATTCCCAGAATCTCTCTCCTTCCTTCCGACACCAATCTCCCACACAATTCCCACTCAGACTCGCCTTCTTCTCCATGACTATCAACAAGTCCAAAGGACAAACATTTGCAAGGATTTGCGTTAATCTAGAACAACCAGTCTTCAGCCACAGTCAGTTGTACGTGGCTCTTTCTAGGGTTAGACCTTTTGACTCATTATCTGTCGTCTCCAGCTAAACACCGATTCACAACTGCGTCATTCAAGAAGTATTTCTTTCTTCTTGATTTCTGAATTCCTTTCTCACCGTTTTTCCGTTCCTACTCTTACGCCGCCGTATGATACGGCGTGCGTTGGCTAGTATTTATTCATTTATTTTTTTGTTTGTTTGTTTGTTTTAACTCCTCTATTCAAGGTAATGGGCTAAAGAGAACTACCAAGGACACCAGGAGCTACTTAACCTTTAGCAAGAGAAGAGGCTATCCCTGTCATGGGAAGTGATGGTTAAGAAAATGGATGAATATAAAATACATTTTTCTTTTTTTTTTTTTAACATCCATTGTATTGGTTTCCTTCACTCAGACCTCAACATTTTTCTTGTTGTTCTTCTGAGCCTGTGGCTGTTTTTGATCAACTTCGCTATGTCTCAGTAAATTTTCTTGCCTCTGGCTGAGTTGAACGATGGACCCTGGGACTCCATGTATCCAGCAGGGGGCGTCAGCTCCCTTGTTGGAATGAGTTCTTTTGTGATTGCGGCATGTTACATAACCCGAATATAATATAAAAAGGCGATACCCCTCCCTTAGTGATACGGTGGTAAGAAATCACATTGGAGAAATAACTTTGCTTTGTTTAATGATGACTTAAGCGGCGTGACAGGCGAAGGCAGCTAAGACAAGAACCCAGTTTGGAAGTGGGGGCCTGATGTGTAGAGTCCGTGCAATGGAAGGATTTTCCGGATCGGATGACATTATCTCCCATCTGTCCGTCGGCTTCAAAGGTGTGCCGGGCAATGTTCCAAGGCTTTATACTCTTTCTTCATATGCAGGCCCCCACTTAGGTGAATCATATCATTCCAAACAAGGCAAAACTGGGTACAGTTTCATGCTGATTTTGACACACAAAAATAGTATACATTGGTCCTTAGTCTGACTGCCCATTTTGCAGTTGTTCCTGTCTTGTCTTATAATGCTTGCCGAGCAGTTCTTATATGGTAAGCCCCTGTGCTGAATCTGTGTCCACTGTGTATGTGAGTAGAAAGAAAAGTAGATTTATAAAATATTTCTGTACAGAGGACAGTGACATATTAAACTTATGTTTTACTCCATTAAAACACTTTTATCCTGGCAATCCATGCTTGAATGTCGGAGGCTTCAACGAGTGGGCCTGTCCACAAAATAAATGGCGCTTTGGGGGTTTGTAATGCGAGAGTAGAATTTATTTGAGAAAATTGTCCCGCTATCTTTGTCTTCCTAACGGATGGCGTGCCTGACGGATGATGCTGGCCGTAATGCGATCGCGCCGTTTATCAGGCTTACCCACTGAGCACGTAGTTCACTGTTGAAACAAATATCCTAATTAACAGCAAACGCTCTGTCAAGTCATGCATCAAGTGTACATAATGCACCGCATTGCTTTTCTTTACATTTATCACTTGGTTTGTTGTTGTTGGTAGACAGATTGCCTGTAGACTCACCTGACTTGATAATCTTTTACTACTGGGGGCTCCTCAGATAGGTAAAACTTTATTTGTCCCAGAATGAAATTTGGCTTTTTTACAGCAGTTCCCTAAATAAATAAATACATAAATAGGTAGATAGATCCATCCATCCATTATCCAACCCACTACAGGGTCACGGGGGTCTGCTGGAGCCAATTCCAGCCAACATAGGGCGCAAGGCAGGAAACAAACCCCGGGCAGGGCGCCAGCCCACCGCAGTAGGTAGATAAATAAGTAATTAATTAAAAATATATGCACACTTTGATCTGAACACACACTGGAGTTACTAATAAAACCAGGAAAATGTAAAAGCAAAAACATTTCTGCCTTGGCAGTCCCAGTCCCAGTGAGGTGCTGTACAGGCGTATTGATGTTGATATAAAGGACCCCCAGTTGTGTTTCTTGACACATTTCAGCTGAATGATTCATTGGCTAAAAGTCTTCATTGTTCTTGTGTCACCCTCAAATGTGGCACTTGGTGCCACTACCCACCTGCCAAGTTGTTCTGCCCTTATGCCTAAGGTAAAGTCATCTCTGATGGAGGATCGCAGAAATCAGATAGAGTGGTCCTTTCATCGGATTGGCTGGCCCAGAGCTGACTCAGCTGTTGAATGGCCAATAGGGGGAGGCAGCTTGATGGCCGAGGTCTCCAGGACTCTGAACAAATCCAAATCATATTATGGGATATCACATTAAGATTTCAAGGTGCCAGTCTGCTTCTGATTCCAAGAATCAATTAAATAAGAGTGGGAAGCTGAGCTTTTAGTTAAAGGGCCCCTAAACTGTGGAATGGTCTGCCTGCTACTGTAAGAGATGACCCTTCACTTTCAGGCTGAAGACTCACTATTTCAGTTTAGCACACCCTGACTAGAGCTGCTGATTAACTGTACAGACTGCATCTCTGTTGTTAGTCATTAGTACTAAAACATATGTAACATGATAGTCCTAATTTGTTAGTAACCCTCACCTATTCTGATTCTCTTCTCAGTACTCAAATGTGGCACTTGGTGCCACTGCCCACCTGCCAAGTTGTTTTGCCCGCCTAAGGTAAAGTCATCTCTGATGGACTATCACAGGACTCGTTGGATAGAGGGGTCCTTTCATCGGATTGGCTGGCCCAGCGATGACTCAGCTGTGGAATGGCCAATAGGGGGAGGCAGCTTGATGGCCGAGGTCTTCAGGACTCTGAACAAATCCAAATCCTATGATGTAATATAATCTACTGTTAAATTCTGCTCTGTACTTGTAATATTTTTAGTTTACTATTATATTTACTAGCTGAAATACCCAGCGTTGCCCGGGAGGAAAATAGCGTATTTTATTTTAATTGTTTGAGAAAAAAATTTAAAAATAAAAATAAATTAACAATGAAGACAAACTAATGTGCATGTCTTGCGGTCTTGTATGTATGTTATCATCCAGTTGACACTCGGAACTGGCCAAATCTATTTAATTTCAAAAGTAACAGGCGGGCACGGTGGTGGCGCGCAAACATAAAGAATGTGGCAGTCGCCTCCAGTTCGCCCTCTGGTGGTCGTTCCGAGTGCCAACTGGATGATAACACGCATAGAAGAGCGCCGGATGACAAACAGAAGGGGGTGGGTTAGGGTTGATTTCACCCTACAGTATTTTTAGTCGACCAATGAGAAACATGTGTACCAAGTTTCATGAAAATTGCTCCAGCCATTCGGAAGTGATGCTGGAACATACATACGCACACACATTGACTTTTATTTATATAGCTAGCTGTACCACCTGTAGTAATGAAACAGGACAAACTTTAAAAATGAATAGATGTTGGCACTGTTCAGCTCTGAAGGGAGAGGATAGAAAAGTACGTGACGGTGATATCTCTGGCAATCAGCAGCTACCCTCTAAAACACACGGAGCTCTGATCTCTCTCTCAAAAACGTCAAACGTTACTCCTTAACAATCTGTAGATGATAATGTCTGCTGAACAAACAGGCATCGCTAGCTAAGCGGAGGCAAGGTGCACTCCAACACATGGCGAGACGTAGACCAACTCGAACAGAGGCTGGCGAGTGAATGAGGAAGGACCCGCCACCCTGTTCTTGGAGCACAGCCACTCTCTTAGATTTTCAGAAATATGCCGGTACCGCAAGAGAACTCTGGTACTTAGCACGATGAGAGAAGTCACAAAATCAACCGGAAAGTTCAAGCAAATTATAGAATGCAACCCGATCTAAATCCGTTAAGTAATTCTCTCATGAAAATTGGACAGACAGACAGAACGCGCTTGAACCACGAAATTTTTAAAACGGTTTCTTAGCGAGCACCTATGCGCCAAGGGTAACCTACATTCCCAATTTCAAGTCCCAAGTCCTCACGGTTCGGGAGATCTCGTGATGAGTGAGTCAGTGGTATTTCTCTTTTATATATATTGTAGATTGAGGATTACGTGTGTTCTGTTGTGTGTATTGTATTGTATTTACCCCCCTTTTTTTGACACCCACTGCGCGTCCAACCCTACCTGGAAACGGATCTCTCTTTGAACTTCCTTTCCCGAGGTTTCTTCCATTTTTTTTCCCCCTACATGGGTTTTTTCTTGGGGGGAGTTTTTTCTTGTCTTCGTACAAAGTCGAGGCTGGGGGGCTGTCAAAAGGCAGGGCCTGTTAAAGCCCATTATGGCCCTCCTTGCATGATTTTGGGCTATATAAAAATAAATTGTGTTGTATGTGCAGCATTGTTCATAATGGCACTCAGTCATGTTTTACTGCTCTCCTTTGCTACGACCTCCAGGGGGTGCAGCGTGCTTCCCATGACTAGACCTGCCTTTCTAATAAGCTTGGTGATTCGGTGGGCCTGTCTTGAACTGAAGTTACAAGCCCAGCACACCACAGTGTAGATAATCCTACTGACCATCACAGATGTCACTTCTCACTCCCTACCTCCTAAGGAAGAAGAGTCTGCTCTGCCATTGCTTATATGGCGTCTCTGTGTTCTAAAGCGTGTAGCTGGAAATAAGGAGAATCAGGTTGTGGTCAGATTTGCCTAAAGGAGCAAGTAGATTACACTTAATTATAACGGCAGGGTGAGCCCAAAATGTTCAAACGTTTATGCTACAAAAACGCTACAAGATAAAATAAATGTCATTACGACACAAGAAAGGGTATACCAAATAGATTTTTTTTTTTACTGTGTTTTAAGAATGATTTCTTGAAGGTAGAGGCCATCATTAGCAATACACTCTTCAAGACAATTTCTGAACGCTCGTGTGACTCGTTCGGCCATTTCAAAGTGATTTTGTGGCAAATGGCGTCCTTGAGGGCGTCAAGGTTTTGGGGTTGGTGTGTGTATCCCTTTGACTTGAGAAGAAGTCGCACAAAAGTGAAGGCCACCCAACATCGCCCCACAGGGAGATCAGCTTCCTCGAAAAACGTGCAGTGCCGTGAACTGTCATTCCATCCCGTTGAAACAAAGCATCCACCACATCCATTTCTTTCAGTTCTCGAGCATTTCAATGTAACGTTCTGACATGACGCTGACCGTTGCTCCCCCATCCTTAAAAAAGTAAGGGCCTACAATGGCAAATTCTGCTACGCCGCACCAAACTGTAACCTGCTCACTGTGCGCGGGTCTCTGATGAAGTTCACGATGGTTGGTTTCAGCCCAATAGCGAATGTTTTACTTATTTACGCCACCATTCAAATGGAAGTGTGCCTATTCGCTGCACATGATGTTGGCATCTCGGTAAACGGTTGGCACACACGAATCTCTACGGCTCTCCCAGACTCTCTCAAAGAGTTCTTGCACTCCCATCATTCTGTATGGATGGAAATTAAGGTCCTCATGCAAAATCAAAGACGTGTTAGAAATGCCTAAGGCAGAAGTGTGCTGAACGTCTAGGAGACAGCAAAATGGACGCCCTTACAGGTTGGATGTTTTCAGGCATTCGTACAGTCAGAGGACGGCCAGGAGATTTTCTGTGTAATGTTGTACCCATCCATCCAGCCATTATCCAACCTGCTACATCCTAACTAGAGGGTCACGGAGCCAATCCCAGGAAAAAAACCCCGGGCAGGGTGCCAGCCCAGCACTGGACACATACACACACTAGGGACAATTTAGAATGGCCAATGTACCTAACCTGCATGTCTTTGGACTGTGGGAGGAACCCATGCAGACACGGAGAGAACATGCAAACTCCACGCAGGGAGGAACCGGGAAACGAACCCGGGTCTCCTAACTGCGAGGCAGCAGCGCTACCCAATGCGCCACCATGCCACCCAATGTTGTTGTACCTGTCTGTCTTAATTTAAAATTGTTTTGCGATTTGGGACGTCAGCGTTATGAAGAATGCTGCAGTGCGTTCGGAAGACGCGTTGTGTAGTGATGATGGATTCGTTGTTTTTGAAGAACATTTCAACAGCGTAAGCACAGCGTGCACCGGACCAAGGCATGTTGCAGACCAAAAATTACTAGGGATCGCCTATCAAAGTACCCCCCCACCCCAACCCACTCAGCTGCCTCTACCTCGTGCAATGACTTTGAAAAATGTGGTACTTCATTTTGGCTCTCCCTGTGTACAGTGTATTGAGTGTTGTAGCAAGCAGAAGCCATGATGACACTGTGTCAATTCAAAACTGAGTTCAATATTTATCTTCATTTTTGTGTGGCTAAATCACAGCTATTAAAATAAATTGGAAGGCAGCAAGTAAACACTCGATCTTCATCATTTCCAATTGCTTTATGACAGAAAAGCACAAATAACATCTTGGGCAACCATGTTTAGAGTTTGTGACTTGTTTATAAGTAGCAGGGAACAAATAGACAGAGAGACGCCCGCACAGCAAGAATCCACGTTCGTACGTCGGGCTGACGAAGTTTGACGTACTGTTAAGTAGTCTACGCCAGGGGTGCCCATACTTTTTCGGCTTGTGAGCTACTTTTGAAATGACCAGGTCGAAATTATCTACCTACATTAAAAATGCTATATATATATATATATATCTACCTACATTAAAAATGCTATATATATATATATATATATATCTACCTACATTAAAAATTATATATATATATATATATATATATATATATATATATATATATATACACTAGCCAACCTGCGGCGTACCATACGACGCATAATCAGGCCGGTTTTTTAATGATTTTTAAGCACAGGGAGAAAATTAACATTTGAAAAATCGGTAATGTAACAAATCAGCAAGAAAAGCAACATTGTAACAATGCACGGAACGAACCAACACACAATCATCCGTGACTGAAAACTGGCGGACCGACATCGCACCTTCTCTTCCCAGACGGAGGGTGGAACGGGAGGAGAGGAGAAGGACGTCCATTCAGCTCCCTCCGTCATGCTAGTCTGCTGATTTCTCGTTCAGTATGCACTGCCCGCTCATGTGCCCACCTTCAACTCGTCACTGGAGTCGTTGTCGTCTTTACACAGTCCAGATGCACCTGTGACTCACGTCTTCCGTGTTCCTGCAGGAGCATCAAAGAAGACGCATGTTTGTCGCGGATGCGAATAGCGTGTAAAACAGTTTGCTGTGGTGCACGCGGTCGTGCATCGTAACCGAAAACTCGGTTTTTAAAGACTGCTTACTTCATTGTGTTTTAACCTCAGTTGGAAAGGATTGTTTTAAGGATCCCATGGGATACCCCTCGCAAACGTTTTATACGCTGCATATGGCGATTCACCTCCACGAGAAACATGCCTCTATGAACAGTCAGCGTGGCTCAGAGGTGCATGTGGCCTCTACGACAGACGAATATAAATGACGCCGTTTTTTCTGTGCCGTCGCGTCCGAGTTGGTGGGCGTGGCTCTGTGAGTTGTCGTCGTATCCAATGGTCTTGTAGTTGGTGGGTGTGGCTCCTTCCCGCATGCGCCATAGGTGTCTTATTTGTCGGCGGCTTAGTGAATCCATGCCCCTTCCGGCGTGCTTTCCATGGGTGTCATATTCTGTCGTCGTCATGTCTGTGGGTGTGTCTGCATATTTTATCATGGAAAGCTTAACTCGGTAAACCATAGGTCTTCTGTGATCTACGCAGATTCCTTTTAATATGAACCCACGCAGTAGTGGAGTTAGATATTGGTGACATGGGCAGCCACTCAGGTTGGGATGGGTTGCCTAAACCAAAAACAAAATCAGGAAAGTTAAACGACACGGAAATCTGTATGTACAGAGAGTAGCGGTACTTATGTACATAAAGGGACTGTGACGCGTGAGTCCCTCTCTTGCACCCCAAAACACATGGCTGAGTCTCAGTACTTTTATTCAAATTGAAATGGGAAGTGCACGGTTATTTATTGTAGCGGCATCTACCGCTCTCCTACACACAGACACAGCAGTCAGGCAGGTGAAGTTATACTATTCCCTGCATTTATAATGTCCCTTGCACCACCTTTCGGTGACAGGTGCTTATAATGCAATCTCGATCAGCTCGTAGTTGTTTCCACGGTGCTCTGCTGCTGTGCTGCAAACCTGTGGTTGCCTCGGCAATGGAGAAGCAGTCCTCCACAGATGCAGCAGGCGTGCTGGCTGAATCGAAATCGGGGTCAAGTCTGGGTACCCCCATTGTTTCCATGTGGTTTGTGCACCCTCTAGTCTGCGGGTCCGATCCAGCAGCGAGTGGACGTCGCTCTGTAGCATTTCATCACAAAGGCTCTCGTCTATCCCTGGCAGGACTGCTTCTCCACAGTGCGCTTGAAAGGGTCTCTGCAGATCCAGCTTTGAGTCAGGTCCACTAAGCCCTAAATCTGTCCTCATTTGGGGCGGTCCGGATCAATATGCCACAGACGATACTGGCGCCCCTTGACCAGCGGGCTCACAGTTGTGCGGAGGAGGATCTGTTGCTTCAGGAAGTCAATAATCATTGAGCCTCTTGGGAGAGAGGTTTCGCACGATCTGTAGATTAACACAGGGCCACGATAGCCAGCCAGGCTTCCCTGTCCCAGCGCATCAATGTGGCCGGGTACTCAAAGCAGAACAGGAAACACTCTGAATCATCCAAGGGAGCCATCTTCACCAGCACATCTCTGGGGAGCACCCGCTGGAGCCACATTTTGCTCTGCTGGTATCGGGATATCATATGCCTCTTGGGGTTCCATTGGTGTAATATCCCACTTGTGGTACCATGTGATGCATGAGTCACTGTCTTACACCCCAAAACACGAGGCTGAGTCTCAGCACTTTAGCAAAACCAGCTTTATTCAACTTGAAACAGGAACAGCACGGTTATTTATTGTAGCGGGAGCTACCACTTTCCTATATACAGACACAGCAAGTGGGCATAGTCGGTGCCAGGTCAGTAGCCATGTTATACTGTTCCCTGCTTTTATAATGTCCCTTGCATCACCCATCGGCAACAGGTGCTTATAGCGCAATCTCAATCGGCTCATAGTTGTTTCCACTTTGCTATGCTACTGCGCTGCGAACCTGTGGTTGCCTCGGCAATGGAGAAGCAGTCCTCCGCAGACGAGGTCATGCCGCCCCATTGGAGAGGTCCTAAAAGAGTTAAGAAACCTCACAGGACTTACACCCCAGGCTCAGAGGGAGATATGGTCTTTGAAGTCTGATAATATGTCACCCTAAGGGCATCGTTTATGAAAGTAAAGGGGCATGCGCTGTGTAAATAATGCAGTATGTATTCAAAGGGACGCTTGCTCCAGATGACGAAGGGGGACTCTAACACCAGTCATTGGTGTCTAATAGCATAGACTGTCCACACTAAGGGACACCAAAAAGGGGGCTCCTGATGTGCTTCAACTAGCACTGAACCCACTGTGTAACAGTGTAACAGTTTCCTGATACCTGCCAAAGTTGAAGATCTGCCATACTACTATACTGACACGTAAGATGCAGTGAATGTATTTTGTATGACAATCAATCACTGGGAGATGTGTGTAGTCAGGAATTGAGCCAAGTTCAATACCAAGAGTCATGCTGATTGTTACACCAAAGCCTAAACATGAAGCGAAAATCGGGAATGGGAGAAAGAATTTTGGTAACCATCCATCCATCCATCCATCCATCCATTATCCAACCCGCTATATCCTAACTACAGGGTCATGGGGGTCTGTTGGAGCCAATCCCAGCCAACACAGGGTGCAAGGCAGGAAACAAACCCTGGGCAGGGCGCCAGCCCACTGCAGAATTTTGGTAACCATGAAGTCTAAATCAAAAATCATACCTCCAATTTCATGTGTTTTGTGGGAGAAGTCCTAGGAGGCGAAGCAACGGTGACAATACTGTTAACTTAAGAGGACCACAGTGGTGCATTGAAGTTTAATGGAGTCTCTCCCTGCGTGGAGTTTGCATGTTCTCCCCGTGTATGCGTGGGTTTCCTCCCACAGTTCAAAGACATGCAGGTTAGGTGAACTGGTGATTCTAAATAGTCCCCAGTGTGTGCTTGTTGTGTTTGTATGTGCGGCCCTGCCCAGGGTTTGTTTCCTGCCTTGCGCCCTGTGTTGGCTGGGATTGGCTCCAGCAGACCCCCATGACCCTGTGGTTAGGATATAGCAGGTTGGATAATTGTAAGTATTGCTGTTTTCATTTAAATTGCCTACCATTCAATGGCTTTTCTCCTATCTTTATTAGATCATTCTCTTCGATTCCGTTTTGGGACTTGGTTACCTGGGATTGCCTTTACTTTTATATATATATATATCTACGAATTAACATTTCTCCATTTTTGTTTGTCTCATAAAGACTGGACTTTCATGGTTTTCACCCTATGTTGAGGCCTTTGGGATATTTTAGGACATTAATTTAAAGTATATTTCAAATATTTTAATTTGATTTTCCCATTTGGGGCCTGTATAGGCCAAAGCCACACAGTAGTAGTTGGGGATGGGGTATGTCTGGGGTGAACCATTTCTGGCAGGCTGAAGAAAGTCTGGAGTATTTTGAAGTCCTCATACCCCATTTTTGACTTATTTGAGACTCTGTTTTACATCAAGGGAGTCAAAAGAAACAAGTCAAGCTAAGGTTAAAAGTCCTCCCGTTTAGTGTGGCAGCTACTTGTAGAGTGAAAAATGGACACCCTGGCAAAGATTTAGAAGCATAAGGCAGACTCTACAGCAAGATTACTCATTACCTTTCTCACTATGGAGGTTCAAAAATCAATAGGCTGCAAAAAACAAAACCATTTTGTTTGGCTTAAAAACAGAGGATTTGATCTCTCACTTCTCAATAACAAGCTCTCGATAATTACAATTGATTTGCCACAGCAAGGAATGACAAATGAGATAAACATGAGGTCTGCTATCGCATCAAATGTTCTTGTCTGGTTAGGGGAATCCCACTGGGCAGCGATGGAGAATCAAAGTTTTTATAACTTTGTGACTTGAAGCATCTCATATGTGGCTTCAATTACTGATCGTCAATTCCTGTTACACATGGGTGGACAAAACCTCTTGAACATCATATATTTCTATGGGGTTGGTGCGTACACCTGTGGCCAAAAGTTTGGTGAATGACCCAAGTATTGGATTTCACAAAGTTTGCTGCTTCAGTGTTTTTAGATCTTTTTGTCAGAAGTTTCTGTGGTACACTAAAGTAGAATGACAAGCAGTTCAGAAGTTTCAAAGGCTTTTATTTGACAATTCCATGGAATTTATGCAAAGAGTCAATATTTGCAGTGTTGACCCTTCTTCCTTTTTCAAGACCACTGCAATTCTTCCTGGCATGCTGGCAATCAACTTCTGGGCCAAATCCGGACTGATGGAAGTCCATTCTTGCATAATCAGAATTGGTGGGTTTTTGTTTGCCCACCCGCCTCTTGAGGATTAACCACAAGTATATATTCTATTCAAATTAAGCCAACATTAATATGATTTTAACTCAAAACTTTAACTTTCTAAGATTTACAGCCTTTATTGACAATGACATGAAGTTTATGCACAGAGTTAATATCTGCAGTGTTGACCCTTCTTTCTTTTTCAAGACCTCGGTAGCTCGCCCTGGCATGCTGTCTGTCAGTCAACTTCTGGGCCAAATCCTGACTGATGGCAGCCCATTCTTGCATAATCAGAATTGGTGGGTTTTTGTTTGTCCACCCACCTCTTGAGGACTGACCACAAGTTCTCAATGGGATTGAAGATCTGGGGAGTTTCCTAACGATGGACCCCAAATTTCGATGTTCTCACTCTTGCCTTATGGCCCGGTGCTCCATTATTGTTTGTCACTAAACTGCTCTTGGATGGTTGGGAGAAGTTGCTCTCGGAGGATGTTCAAAACCTCTTACTATTAGAGATTAGGCAGATAAAGATTTATTCTATGCATTTAACCTAAAATAACAAATATTCTCCTACCTGTACAGGTTCATTTGAACAGCTGCACCCCCCCAAGGCTTGTAGATACGTACAGGCTGGTCCTAGAGTTTGACGAACACGCTCCCACCAATAGTAAATATTTTCATTGGCCTTTTTTCTTCTCCGAGTGACTTGTCGGTTTTGTGAACTAAGCTTTTTTTCCCCCCGACTTTAGACTCTGATTTTTGGGGTATTGTTCTAATTTTTGACAATCAGTCGGCAGTCCTTTTAGTATTGATTGCTGCCTGTTTTTTGACCAGTTCTCTTCACCAGATCCCATTTTCAATTTTTTTTGACTCTCTCACCTTGAGTCTGATGCCATACCAACCTTCCTTGTCTGAGATTGCAGATGCTTAGTGATTACTCTGCGAGATTTTTCTTTTTTTTTTGGATTTTATTGATTTTAATAATAAATAACTTCTTCTTTTAGTTGCTCCCATTAAGGGTTGCCACAGCGGATCATCTTCTTCCATATCTTTCTGTCCTCATCATCTTGTTCTGTTACACCCACCACCTGCACGTCCTCTCTCACCACATCCATAAACTTCTTCTTAGGTATTCCTCTTTTCCTCTTGCCTGGCAGATCTATCCTTACCATCCTTCTCCCAATATCCCCAGCATCTCTCCTCTGTACATGTACAAATCAACGCAATCTCGCCTCTCTGACTTTGTCTCCCAACCTGAGCTGACCCTCTAATGTCCTCATTTCTAATCTTGTCCATCCTCGTCACACCCAATGCAAATCTTAGCATCTTTACTTCTGCCACCTCCAGCTCTGTCTCCTGTTTTCTGGCCAGTGCCAGCGTCTCCAACAAATATAATATACAGTAACTGGTCTCACTACCGTCCTGTAGACCCTCCCTTTCACTCTTACTGATACTCGTCTGTCACAAATCACTCCTGACACTCTTCTCCATCCACTCCACCCTGCCTTGACACTTCTCCATAGGATGTAATCTACCTGTGTGCATCTTCCTCCACTCTTGTACGTCACCCTATGTTCCTCACCCTTCTTGAAATACGTATTCACCACAGCCATGTTCATCCTTTTCACAAAATCCACTATCGTCTGACCTTCTTCATTCCTCTCCTTGACGCCATACCTATCCATCACTTCCTCATCTCCTCTGCTCCCTTCACCAACATGTCCATTGAAATCCGCTCCAATCACCACTCTCTTTCCATCACTTCATCCAACTCACTCCAGAAATCTTCTTTCTCATCCATTGCACACCCAACTTACAGTGCTTATGCACTAACAACATTCATCATCACACCTCCAGTTTCCAGCTTCATAATCATCACTCTGACACTCTTTTCACCTCCTGACACGCTGTTTCTTCAGAATAAGTCCAACCCCATTTCTCTTCCCATCCACACCATGTTAGAACAATTTGAATCCACCTCCAATCCACCTGGCCTTACTCCCCTTCCATTTAGTCTCTTCACACACAATATATCAAAATAACATTTCATACAAACAAGCGAAGTTTTACAAGACTTGGTTCAAAACAAAAAAAAACAAACTTTAAGCTAGTAAAAATAAGTAAATTAATAAATAATTAAAAATAAATATGCATATGTTTGAGAGGGTGGAAGAAGGAGGTTATCATGCAGATAAAAGCTTCTTTATCTTAAAATACTTCCTGTTCTATATTCTGATTGAGTGAAGCACAATTGGGTTGTTAGTATATCGGCGATAACTTGCATTTATTGGGGCACAAAGCAAGGAATATGAAGAAATACTGCAGGATTCTATTTCTAATGCGGACCAGGCCTGTGTATGTTCATCTATTGTGAATTTCCCCTTGGGATTAATAAACTATCTATCTATCTATCTATCTATCTATCTATCTATCTATCTATCTATCTATCTATCTATCTATCTATCTATCTATTATATAGTGTCTTTCACATCTATCTTTTTAGGGTCACCCTTTGGATACGTGGATGTTTGGAATTCCAGATAAATGAGGTTATACTTGAATCAAATTTCTTAAAAAACGATTTATTGATGTACGTATATTGGAATGTTTTGAAATAAAAAGAGAAGTTTAGATCTGCACAATTTTTCATTATGCTGAGATGTTCTACCAGACGGTTGTGGCGAGCGCCCCCTTCTATGCGGTGGTGTGCTGGGGAGGCAGCATAAAGATGAGGGACGCCTCACACCTGGACAAACTGGTGAGGAAGGCAGGCTCTATTGTAGGCACAGAGCTGGACAGTTTGACATCCGTGGCAGAGCGACGGGCGCTGAGCAGACTCCTGTCAATCATGGAGAATCCACTGCATCCACTGAACAGGATCATCTCCAGACAGAGGAGCAGCTTCAGCGACACACTGCTGTCACCATCCTGCTCCACTGACAGACTGAGGAGACCCCACACTATGAGACTCTTCAATTCCACCCGGGGGATAAATGTTAACATTATACAAAGTTATTGTCTGTTATACCTGCATTGTTATCACTCTTTAATTTAATATTGTTCTTTATCAGTTTGCTACTGCTGGAGTATAGGAATTTCCCCTTGGGATTAATAAAGTATCTATCTATCTAACTATTAGAGAATTTTTCAGCAAATCAACTTAGCTGTCTGAAGATTTTGCTCTTCCCCTTTTGGTTTGACCTGCGGTGGGCTGGTGTCCTGCCCGGGGTTTGTTTCCTGCCTTGTGCCCTGTGTTGGCTGGGATTGGCTCCAGCAGATCCCTGTGACCCTGTAGTTAGGATATAGTGGGTTGGATAATGGATGGATGGTTTGACGATAGATAAGCTTGTCTTCTGGTCATAAGCACCATCTATGGAGGGGACAAGAGGGGCAACTGCTCCCGCAATACTAGAGAAAATTCACAATGAAAAAAATGAGCTGGAAAGTCGCTATCAGCTGCATTTGTCCCTCTGTGTCGCCACAGACTACTAAGGCTACGTTCAGATTAAAGGGAAAAGAGACTCAACCCCAAAATGTCTGACTCTTCAAATAATTTTCAATGAATTCAGATGACTGTGACTATCCTGAATCAGCACAAAAAAAATCTATCTATCTATCTATCTATCTATCTATCTATCTATCTATCTATCTATCTATCTATCTATCTATCTATCTATCTATCTATCTATCTATCTATCTATCTATCTATCTATTTATAATATAGTACCTTTCATATCTATCTATCTATCTATCTATCTATCTATCT
This sequence comes from Polypterus senegalus, assembly GCF_016835505.1. Classification (NCBI taxonomy): domain Eukaryota; kingdom Metazoa; phylum Chordata; class Cladistia; order Polypteriformes; family Polypteridae; genus Polypterus; species Polypterus senegalus. Next base: position 312,581,060 of record NC_053155.1, on the reverse strand, counting down.
ATCTATCTATCTATCTATCTATCTATCTATCTATCTTTCATATAGTACCTTTCATATCTATCTATCTATCTATCTATCTATCTATCTATCTATCTATCTATCTATCTATCTATCTATCTATCTATCTATCATTATAAGCCATTTTCCCAAGACAGAAACTTTGTTCTCAGGAACCCTTGAGTTCCTGTACAATTTAGACCCTGGGCTACTTGTGGCTCTGGTCACTTCTGTGGGTTGCATTCCCACACACAACACACAACTATAACTGTTATGCAAAACATATGACTTGTAAAGAAGAGTGATGCAGTGCAAAGTGAGGCACGATCGGGAGTTCACAGGGGACACCTTATCGTTTAAAACTGATCATGACTTCACGAGGTAGATTATCACTTCAACGTGGTGCATGGTATGGCGCACCAATGAGAAGTGATGTGGTGCAAAGTCTGTCGTGATTGGGAGTTCAAGAGTTCATTGGGGACCACCCCCACACTTTATTGGATTAATGACTTCACGGATTAGATTATTGTTTTGATGTTGTGCGTGGCTCTGTGCACCAAGGAGGTGGCAATGAGGAGTGATGCGATGCAAAGTGTGGAGCAATGATCAATCGGGAGTTCAAAGGTTCATTGAGGACCCCTCTCACCCCAGTCCACCACCAACACCTACAAACCAATCATGACTACACAGAGGAGGTTATTGCTTCAATGCGGTGTGTGGCAAAATGCACCAAGAAGGTGGCAATGAAGAGTGATGTCATGCAAATTGTGGAGCAATCAGGAGTTCAAAGGTTCATTGAGGACCTCCTCACCCCAATCCACCATCACCACCACCACCTTCAAACCAACCAAGACTACACGAAGGAGGTTATTGCTTCAATGCGGTGCGTGAAAATGCACCAAGAAGGTGGCAGTGAAGAGTGATGTGAAGCAATTGGGAGTTCAAAGGTTCATTGAAGACCCCTCTCACCCCAATCCACCACCACCACCACCTACAAACCAATCATAACTACACAGAGGAGATTATTGCTTAAATGCGGTGTATGGCACGGCGTACCAAAGGGGTGGCTTTGAAGAGTGATGTAGTGTGAAGCACGATGCTCCGTCTTCACCGATTACTCTCCAAAGTCTCCAAGGTTAGTAAGATGGTGCAATTGCTTGTGGCCAACCAATCAGCACAATTCATTGCCCAAGCCCCACCCACGATTAGTTTACTGGTTGAACAAAAAGTGCACACCTTGGAGTAGGAGCTGAAGAAAAGTACCAGGAACTACAGTACAGATGGCCCCAAGTTCATGGGGTTGTGGTATAGCGGGTCTACAGCTCTCTCAGCAAAGGCCCGTTTTAAATAATCACCGCGCTTGTGGCTTAGCGAGAGGGCGTGGTGGTTGTTGGTGAAGCGGGTCTCAGGGTGATCTGCGGTGTGGCTCTTTATCACCTAACTGCACAGGTGAGAGACAGCCCACATTCGTGATTGTTCCTGGGGCTGCTAATTTGTCACAGCCCTCTCGATATATAGAAGCGCGAGTCGGCTAGAGGGGTAGGGGGGACGGAAAGAGAGAGATGGAGGTTGCTGGAAGGAAGTAAGGAGAAAGCCGTTGTGTGAGAGAGAGAGAGAGAGAGGGAGCAGGCTCGAGTGAAGCGGGATTGTGGGCCCTAGTGAGGTGTTTATCTAACACCTAGGGCAGTTGATTGTAGTCGCTCCCGCTGAGCATTTGGAGAAGAGTGGGAGTGACTAGTGAGGGAGGTGACTCGCCGTGGAAGACAGCGGGAGTCGGGAGACTTGAGCAGGTAATCTACAGCGTGGGAGTCCTGGCTGTTCCAGAGAAGCTAATCCCGGTCTTGGATGAGAGCGTGACCGAAGCTAGGATCGGGAGGCCTCCAGACCTGTGTGATTGAAAGAAGGTCAGATGCAGAGAGAGCGTCTCGCCTGCTGCAGGGCCCAAACGGGAGAAGCTGGTGAGACGCTAGAGTAAAAGAAGCACCTGGCTCATAAGTGTATTTTAAAAGACTGCTTCCAGCAACGTTTTAACTTCGGTTTTAAAGGATTGTTTTTGTAATTATTTTTAAACCTCCACATTTCTTTTACGGATTATTTATTTATTGGAACTTTGAATCACTGCACTTTACTTTATTTGAACACTTTTGCTTTGATTGTTTTTTAAATAAAAACACTTTGCACTTTTTTCATCATCCTCTTGCTATGTTGTTGCCTCACTGTCTAGCTCATTGGTAACGTTACCGATGGTGTAGGATTCAAGGACTCCCGAACAGCAGATGGGAGCATGGAGCAGAACCCTCATCGTCACAGGGGTACGAACGCTACAGAAGTTCCTGAGTTTCTAAAAAGTTCCTGTAATAGGAAAGCGCCTATAGACGGCCATGAATTTGAGCCCCGTGTTGACTCCTAACCTCTTGACTTCTGCCAGTTGATTAGCAAGCAGGCAGTGTGATGTGGTGATTAAGGCTTTGGACTTCAGACCCTGAGGTTGTGGGTTCAGATACTGGCACTGTGTCACCCTGAGCACGTCACTTGACCTGCCTGTGACCCGACATTTACGCGATAGACATATGCGCGCCGACAAAATAGCGGCGATTAAAACGCGGAGACAAAAACGCGCAGACAAAATCACACCGACAAAATCGCGAAAGTTTCATTAAATATGAATTACTAGTTTAAAGCATATATAATAATGTTTATTTTAGAAGTCAATATTATGAGAGCGCATGCCATCAGCACGGCACGCAGACAGTCCTTAAGATCACGCCCTGCATATGTAGGAAGAATTGCAGCAAGACGTCTTGATAGTTGAGCGTATTTACACTTGCTGGCTGCCTGACTGCTGGTAATTCCGCTTTGTATACGACGCGTTATGCCAACCCTCGACTGAGTTATTTGTTCGCGGCATGCCATCAGCAGTTATAACAGTTATAACCTAGCACATAATGTGTACACAATGCGCACGTACGAGTCCCACTCTCTTGGCCTCGCTCGCGCATTTGTCGAAACCAGTTAGCGGGTTTGTCGGCGCTCATTTGTCCGTCGCGGTATTGTCGGGGCGCATATGTCTATCCTGCTTTTGTCAGTGAACTGACCTTCCTGTGCAATTGGAAAACAAAATGTAATCAATTGTATCATAAATGTTGTAAGTCGCCTTGGATAGAGGTGTCAGCCAAATAAGTAATTGTAAATTGGCACACAATGACAAAAATGTGTTTGGATCTGAATGAAGAAGCCTGAGAGAGGAGTCAGAACTGTTGAGATAACTGCAGGCGTAAAGCAGCAGTTTGACAATATCAGAATGTCGAGGGGGCGTTGGATTACTTCAGCATCTGTCTGCAGGACTCGGTAAAATGTGTGAAGTGCAAGTCAATGGAGATCATGTCTATTCTATTCTATCATGTCTTTTCTGTCCCCCCTGGCCATTGAACCTTACTCTTATTCGATGTTAATTAATGTTGATTTATTTTGTTTTATAATTGTGTCTTTCATTTTTCTATTCTTTAATATGTAAAGCACTTTGAGCTACTGTTTGTATGAAAATGTGCTATAGAAATAAATGTTGTTGTTGTTGTTCTATGCTATATAATATACTAGTGGGGCTGTTCCAATTTTGTCTCCATCTCTCTCTATTATAAAAAAAAAAATCCTGGAGAGAAACAGTAGGGTGACGAGACGTGATCTTCATGTTAAGACACTTAAAAGACCTGCAAGACTAGAGAGATCGGCCACAGAGCGTCTCGCGGGGACCTTAAACATGAGACTTTGTGTCAAGAGACTGACCCAGGACCGTCTCGAGATGATTAGAATAAGAGATTCCTGCAAGACGCGCCTTACTTACAACCAAATAAGAGCACGGGCAGCAACACACTCTGTTCAACTGACACAGATCCAGGGCTCTCAGCGCATATAAAGCGTATAAGGACGATATGTTATAAATGAAATGTAGACGACTAAGCGAAGAAGAAAGCAGCGCGGAGAAAAGAGACTCAAAAGCGTTGGAGAGACAAAAAAGAAAAAGAATAATCAAGGTGCAAATTCAGAAAATAAGGAAAGTAATTATCAGCCTGGAACAAGTGGAATTGAAAATAAAGCAGGGCCAATCTGGATGTTGGCGCTAAACACGTGCAGAGCAGGTTAGAGATTATGAAAGCAGTGGAAATGGAAAGGCTCCAAAAAAAAAATAGTTGGCGTGATACACGTGTGAAGAAAGTTAAAGAATATGAAAGTAGGAAAATTAGAAAGTATAAAAAAAAGAAAGTAAAGATCGCAGGAGCGCAAACTAATGGAAATTATTACTCGAAAAAAGGGAAAATAATCACCGCGGACCAGGTGTCATTGAAACAAAAGCAGGATAAAGCGAGGTCAGAAATAAAAGACAAAGAGTAGAAAACAAAATAAAACGTCATAAAGAGGTTAAAAAACAACGGGACTAAACACATGCAGAGCAGGTTAGAGAAAATCAAAACTGGAATTCAAAAGACTCGTAGAAACGATATAGAATTTGAAAGCAGAAAATAACGACAGTGTGAAAACAAACAAAGTAAAGATCGCATTAGCGCAAAGAAAGAGAAATTATTAACTCGGAGAAATAACGAAAAGGCGACTAGAGGTTGAATATATGGACACAGGTGAGATGTCAGAAGTATGTAAATATTGTTAGGCTTTGAAGTTTAAGTCAAGAGAATTTCAAAAACGGAGTTTACCTCACGTGCATTTATTGGTTACTTTGCAAAAAAAATGATTAACTGCGGATGATGAAGATCGTTTTGTCTGGGCTGAAATTTCAAACAGAGAAACCTATCCTGAATTATGGTACAAAGTCATTAAACACGTCTCACTGACCTCATTAAAAAGATTCAGCACGTTGGGACTCGAAAGATTCCATCCATCCATCCTCTTCCGCTTATCCGAGGTCGGGTCGCGGGGGCAGCAGCTTAAGCAGTTAGGCCCAGACTTCCCTCTCCCCGGCCACTTCTTCCAGCTCTTCCGGGGGAATCCTGAGGCGTTCCCAGATCAGCCGGGAGACATAGTCCCTCCAGCGTGTCCTGGGTCTTCCCCGGGGCCTCCTCCCGGTTGGACGTGCCCGGAACACCTCACCAGGGAGGCATCCAGGAGGCATCCTGATCAGTTGCCCGAGCCACCTCATCTGACTCCTCTCGATGCGGAGGGGCAGCGGCTCTACTCTGAGCCCCTCCCGGATGACTGAGCTTCTCACCCTATCTTTAAGGGAAAGAAAGCCCAGACACCCTGCGGAGGAAACTCATTTCAGCCGCTTGTATTCGCGATCTCGTTCTTTCGGTCACTACCCATAGCTCATGACCATAGGTGAGGGTAGGAGCGTAGATCGACTGGTAAATTGAAAGCTTTGCCTTACGGCTCAGCTCCTTTTTCACCACGACAGACCGATGCAGAGCCCGCATCACTGCGGATGCCGCACCGATCCGCCTGTCGATCTCACGCTCCATTCTTCCCTCACTCGTGAACAAGACCCCGAGATACTTGAACTCCACCACTTGGGGCAGGATCTCTCCCCCAACCCTGAGAGGGCACTCCACCCTTTTCCGGCTGAGGACCATGCTCGGATTTGGAGGTGCTGATTCTCATCCCAGCCGCTTCACACTCAGCTGCAAACCGATCCAGAGAGAGCTGAAGATCATGGCCTGATGAAGTAAACAGGACAACATCATCTGCAAAAAGCAGTGACCCAATCCTGAGTCCACCAAACCGGACCCCTTCAACACCCTGGCTGCGCCTAGAAATTCTGTCCATAAAAGTTATAAACAGAATCGGTGACAAAGGGCAGCCCTGGTGAAAGATTCCAAATATTTTTTTTACAGAAGTCCTGAAATAAAAGTGAAATAGTAACAATTCAAAGAAAAAGAAAATCTTAAAAGTGTGTATCCGGAAAAACAAAAATGGGGGTTGGCGAGCGAAGCGAGCAGGGGGGCAAAGCCTGCTAGTTACATATAAAGACATAGCAGCACTAGAGAAAGTCCAGCGAATAGGCGGACTAAGAGGTCTGAGCTCGGAAGACATACTGAAGGAGCTGAACTTTCTCAGGTGAAGCAAACAGAGATTAGGAGGAGACATGACTGAAGTTTGTAAAATTATGAAAGGAATTAGTAATTAAAATGAATTCTTTAAAGACAAAACAAAAACCTTGTTAAGGGCACATTTAGAACAAAAATCGTTTTTTTTTCTTCGACACATGGACTAAGTGATAAAGTAGTGTTGTGGCAAGTGGGACTTTGGGGACCTTCAAATCTCGACTTGATTTTATTTTGATTCTTCTGTTCTTTTTCTGTGGTGTTGATCTGTGACACCACCACCTGATCAAAGCACCGTGATGTCCCTACACTGATGGATTACACGGCCAGAAGTCCACATGACCGTCATCATCAAGTTCTTCCATGAGAACCCTGAATACCATGAGGACTGATTGAGGTCATTTATTTTATGTAGAATGCCTAGAGGGGGCTGGGTGGTCTTGTGGCCTCGGACCCCCTGCAGATTTTTTCTCCATCCGTCTGGAGTTTTTTTTTTGTTGTTTTTTCTGTCCTCCCTGGCCATCAGACCTTACTTTTATTCTATGTTAATTAGCATTGCCTAACTTTATTTTTATTTTTTGTTGTTTTTCTCTTTTCTTCATCATGTAAAGCACTTTGAGCGACATTATTTGTATGAAAATGCGCTCTAGAAATAAATGTTGTTGTTGATTCTCCGTAAATAGGATGGACGAGCTCGATGGGCTGAAGGACCCGTTCTGTTCACAACTGTAGTGAAACTGTAGAAATGTGCTAATGCGGTAACAGAATGAAGAGCTTTGCGTACATCAGTGTAATGTTGGAGTCGTGTTGGGCAGACTTAGACAGATGAAGGTCATCCTTCCTGGACTGGTGGCTCGTTGACCCCTGCAGCCTTCAGATTTTCTATCATGTTTGATTTATTTTTTTTTTTTTGTTAATTCTCCTTTTTTTTAAATCTTACAGAGGTCCAACACTTGAGATTGGGATACTGGACATTTTTGGATTTGAAGACTTTCAGTGTAACACCTTTGAGCAGGTATGTTTCTAAAAATTGAACAAAACTCGAAAATCTGCCGCCGATGCTTAACATTAGTTATGTGGCTCATGGGCTTTTTGCAGTGTTACAGGGTAAATTTTCTCTTTTATTGTTTATTTATTTATTTACATATAAATCAATTTTTGCAAAAATAGGATCAAAAACAAATCAACCCCCACCCCTGTGAAAGAGAGCTAGGCCAGCAGAGTAAACTTAAAGCTATTAAAAATAAGTAAATAGATGAATTAATAAGTGAATAAAGATAAATGGAGCACATTTTCATTTCAGCTTAATCAGCTTAAAGTGATTTACAAGAAGTAAAAAACAGACATACAATAAAAAAAGATAATCAAACAAGCAAATAAATAACTAAAAATAGATAGATAGATAGAACAGAAGGACCAACACAATACTGTACTAGGCAGGTGTTTTGAATGTTGCGGCTGATTGGTGTATTTTTATATAGTGCCCACCATTTGATATTTAATCGCAGACTATGCCAGTTTCTGCCCCATGTAAAAGACTTTACCTTTGAAGTATTGCACATCAGTTGTTAGTGCAGATCTGAGGTCCTCTGATGAGACTTGCAGCATGCCATAGATAGAAGTGAAAGGCACTATATGATAGATAGATAGAGAGGCCTGTGGTGGGTTGGCACCCTGCCCAGGATTGGTTCCTGCCTTGTGCTCTGTGTTGGCTGGGATTGGCTCCAGCAGACCCCCGTGACCCTGTATTCGGATTCAGCGGGTTAGAAAATGGATGGATGGATAGAGAGGCACTATATAATAGATAGATAGATAGATAGATAGATGTGAAAGACACTATATGATAGATAGATAGATAGATAGATAGATAGATAGATAGATAGATAGATAGATAGATAGATAGATAGATAGATAAATAGATAGATAGATGTGAAAGGCACTATATGATAGATAGATAGATGTGAAAGACACTATATGGTAGATAGATAGATAGATAGATAGATAGATAGATAGATAGATAGATAGATAGATGTGAAAGGCACTATATGATGGATTGATAATACAAATGAAAAAGAAGTTAATTAATCAATAATAATAACAGCATTGATTTAAATTTACTTTACCGTATGTTTGATGATTTGTTTGGATCTTATATTGCTATAACTTATACAGTTTTGAACTGATATTAAAGTTGTGTGATGTGAATGGCTGGGTGATTTGAAGGATTTTTCCCAGGAGTGAATGACGGAGTGATCTCTTGTCTTTTTCTAACCCCCTTTATCCAGACCGAGGTCGTTTAGGACGGCCGACTATTGCAGCTGGCACAGGGTATTTGTCCCCACATTTTCTTTTTTTGGTTTGAGGTGTGACAAACCTCACTTTGTGATTTATTATTTTTTTATACTAAACACAGCTGAGCCCAATGACACAGTCAGTACAGATAAACGGCACGGGTGGGCTGGTGTTGGGGGGATTATGCTTTGGGCTCTGACGGGTCACTCCAAATGTCAGATTTTCTTTTTCTTTTTTTTTTTTTTTAAACCATTCTTTAGGAGATTTGCTGTGATGTTTTTGGCTTATTGTCCTTCTGAATCACCCAACTTCTATTGAGCTTCAGCCACCCTGACATTATCCTGTTGGATGGCATGATAAACTTCAGGAATGATTTTCCCCTCTATTATGGCAAACTATCCTGCAACCCCAAATGCCGGGATGGCACCCTTTTTATGCCATATGTACTGCTTTGTATTCTCAAAATCTCATCCTTAGTTTAAGGAGTCAACAGTAGACTTTCCCAACAGTGTCAAGGTTGGTCTTTGACAAACGTCAGGTGTGCAGCGATGTTTTTATGGAAAGCAGCAGCTTCTTCCTTGGTGTCCTGCTGTGGACACCATGCCTGTTCAATATTTTGCTTCTGGTAGACTCATGAACAGAGATGGTTACCTGTTCCAGTGATTCATTCAAGTATTTAGCTGTTACTAATGGGTTCTTTGTTAATCTTTTGAGTCGTCTTGGCTGGGTGGCCTGTTCTGTGGGGTGGATTTAGCAGCCACAGCACTAAATAATCTCCATTTCTACACCTAACTGTGTCTAATTATGGACTGATGAATGTCAAATCTCTTTGTAATTACTTGGTAAACAACACATTGTGGTCAATGAAAGTCGGGAACGACAGGAAATGGACACCAATATAAAGTAGAAAGCAATTTCTTTATTCTTGGTGAGCAGAGAGGCTGCCTCCACCTGCCAGCTCAGTTTTCTACAGGCAGCAAGCCTTTCACTGACAGTCAGATCAGACAGCCTGTCCAAAGAAGGGAGTTAGCTCAGTTTTATATTAAACGAAAAGAGCAAGCATGGCAGTTCAATTTGAGGTCACGCAGAGTAGCTTAAGATGACACCTTAAATCATTACGTGCAGAAGTACACGCTAGTTTTGCAAGACAGTTACAGAGACAGCACTTTGCAAAACATGCACTTCCCTATTCTTCTGCACCATCAGGGTTACAACACTTCAACGGCTATGTGGCAGTTACAATTTAAGAATCTTAGTTCAGCTTATAAAAGGATTAATGTTACACTGTCGGTTGATGCACAGCACATTCTTATTATAGCTTACATTTCGCACATAATGATCATCACACATAATAATTGGTTACACAATATCAAAAGCTACCTTAAAAGTTAGTTTAGTACATTTGTCTTACAGGAATACACTCTTACAGCTTAGTGTCTGTTTTAGGTTACATTTGTTCGATTGGCTTAATTCAAATTATTCTTTCTCAGCATCAACAATTCTTGATCACAGATCTTCTGAATATCTCAAATCAAATTTTATATGTCATATACAGTGGTGATTGAAAGTTTGTGAACCCTTTAGAATTTTCTATATTTCTGCATAAATATGACCTAAAACATCATCAGATTTTCACTCAAGTCCTAAAAATAGATAAAGAGAAACCAGTTAAACAAATGAGACAAAAATATTATACTTGGTCATTTATTTATTGAGGAAAATGATTGGATATTACATATTTGTGAGTGGCACGAGTTTGTGACCCTTTGTTTTCAGTGTCTGGTGTGACCCCCCAATATCTGCAACTAAACGTTTCCAGTAACTTCTGATCATTCCTGCACACCGGCTTGAAGAAATTTTCGCCCATTACTCCGTACAGAATAGCTTCAACTCTGGGATGTTGGTGGGTTTCCTCACATGAACTGCTCGCTTCAGGTCCTTCCACAACATTTCGATTGGATTAAGGTCAGGACTTTGACTTGGCCATTCCAAAACATTCACTTTATTCTTCTTTAACCATTCTTTGGTAGAACGACTTGTGTGCTTAGGGTGGTTGTCTTGCTGCATGACCCACCTTCTCTTGAGATTCAGTTCATGGACAGATGTCCTGATATTTTCCTTTAGAATTCTCTGTTATAATTCAGAATTCATTGTTCCATCAAGCTGTCCTGGCCCAGATGCAGCAAAACAGGCCCACACCATGATACTACCACCACCATGTTTCACAGATGGGATGAGGTTCTTATGCTGGAATGCAGTGTTTTCCTTTCTCCAAACATAACGCTTTTCATTTAAACCAAAAAGTTCTATTTTGGTCTCATCCGTCCACAGAACATTCTTCCAATAGCCTTCTGGTCTGTCCACGTGATCTTTAGCAAACTGCACACGAGCAGCAATGTCTTTTTTGGAGAGCAGTGGCTTTCTCCTTGCAACCCTGCCATGCACACCATTGTTGTTCAGTGTTCTCCTGATGGTGGACTCATGAACATGAACATTAGCCAATGTGAGAGAGGCCTTCAGTTGGGGTCCTTTGTGACCTCGCCGACTATTACACGCCTTGCTCTTGGAGTGATCTTTGTTGGTCGACCACTCCTGGGGAGGGTAACAATGCTCTTGAATTTCCTCCATTTGTACACAATCTGTCTGACTGTGGATTAGTGGAGTCCAAACTCTTTAGAGATGGTTTTGTAACCTTTTCCAGCCTAATGAGCATCAAACAAAGTCCCAATATAGAATACAGTGGCGAAGTCAATAACAGAGCATGGGTTCCAAACAATTCAAATCACAAAGTAAAAGGATAAAGCACAATTAAAGACGAGGAACACTCCACTCCTTAGTGTGTTTCAAATGAACCATCAGGAACTGTGGAAGGCCCACCAATAAATAGGGTGAAGGGCAGTTCCTGGTGATGATTGACAGATAGCACTGCCCCTTCAGGGACTACCCACAAAACACTTGGGACATAATCAGATAAACACAAAGAGTATTATAATAAAGAAAAGAAACATTATTACTTATAAATGATACACTATTAAACAAAACACACAACTTTGTACTCTAGGCTGGAGAGAAATCCTGGCTAAAACATGGCACAGCATATGTTAGTGTACTGAGAAGAGGGTGGTGATAGGGTTAGGGTATGTAGGCAACGGCTTTTAGTGTGCCACAGTAACCTGCAAGGGTTATTCATACACATCATTTTATACATAATTAGAATCTAAATGATGGGGTTGAACCTGACAGGGAGATGACGTGCCCTATTTGGCCAGGGTCGACAGCTATTTCAAGAGTGCTTCCCAAGCAAACAACCTCTGCAGTCAGCAAAACTATTGTACCCATGTGTGGAGTTTGCTTGTTTAAGGAGAAGGTGTAAAAACTGAATAACTACATGGAACTCCAGAGCTTACCTACAGACTGATGGAAGACATCGCTTCTGCCCGTGCCTACGCTTTCTCACACTCTGTCAAAGACTGGACAAGCGCCAATCACAGGAGACCCCGAATGCATCATGCTTTGGTCAAGTACAGCTCTCCTTTGACTAATATATTATTGTTAGTGTTAAACCAATATTAAACAGAAGCAAAGTATAATCTGCTGTTAGTGTTACTGATTCTTTCAATCACCACTGTACCAGTAGGGAATAATATGTGTATGTATGTGTATATATATATATATATATATATATATATATATATATATATATATATATATATATATATATATATATATATATATATATATATATATATATATTTAAACTGCTCAAAAATTAAAGGAACACTTTGAAAACACATCAGATCTCAATGGGAAAAAGAAATCCTCCTGGATATCTATACTGATATAGACTGGGTAATGTGTTAGGAGCGAAAGGATGCCACATCGTTTGATGGAAATGAAAATGATCAACCTACAGAGCCCTGAATTCAAAGACGCCCCAAAAATCAGAGTGAAAAAATGATGTGGCAGGCTAGTCCATTTTGCCAAAATTTAATTGCAGCAACTCAAATTGTACGCAGCACTTTGTATGGCCCCTGTGTTCTTGTATACATGCCTGACAACATCGGTGCATGCTTCTAATGAGATGACAGATGGTGTTGTGGGGATCTCCTCCCAGATCTGGACCAGGGCATCACTGAGCTCCTGGACAGTCTGAGGTGCAACCTGGTGGCATTGGATGGACCAAAACATAATGTCCCAGAGGTGTTCTATTGGATTTAGGTCAGGAAAGTGTGGTGGCCAGTCAATGGTATCAATTCCTTCATCCTCCAGGAACTGCCTGCATACTCTCACCACATGAGGCCAGGAATTGTCATGCACCAGGAGCCACTGTACCAGCATAGGGTCTGACAATGGGTCCAAGGATTTCATCCTGATACCTAATGGCAGCCAAGGTGCCTTTGTCAAGCCTGTAGCGGTCTGTGTGACCCTCCATGGATATGCCTCCCCAGACAATCATTAACCCACCACCAAACTGCTCATGCTGAATGATGTTACAGGCAGCATAATGTTCTCCATGGCTTCTCCAGACCCTTTCACTTCTGTCACGTGCTCAGGGTGAACCTGCTCTCATCTGTAAAAGCACAGGGCACCAGTGGTGCATCTGCCAATTCTGGTATTCTATGGCGAATGCCAATCGAGCTGCATGCTGCTGGGCAGTGAGCTCAGGGCCCATTAGAGGACATGGGGCCCTTGGGTCACCCTCATGAAGTCTTTCTGGTTGTTTGGTCAGAGACATTCACACCAGTGGCCTGCTGGAGGTCATTTTGTAGGGCTCTGGCAGTGCTCATCCTGTTCCTCCTTGCCCAAAGGAGCAGATACTGGTCCTGCTGATGGGTTATGGACCTTCTATGGCCCTCTCCAGCTCTCCTAGAGTAACTGCTTGTCTCCTAGAATCTCCTCCATGCCCTTGAGACTGTGCAGGGAGACACAGCAAACCTTCTGGCAATGACACGTATTGATGTGCCATCCTGGAGAAGTTGGACTACCTGTGCAACCTCTGTAGGGTCCAGGTATCACCTCATGCTACCAGTAGTGACACTGACTGTAGCCAAATGCAAAACTAGTGAAGAAACAGTCAGAAAAGATGAGGAGGGAAAAATGTCAGTGGCCTCCACCTGTTAAACCATTCATTCCTGTTTTGGGGTCATCTCATTGTTGCCCCTCTAGTGCATCTGTTGTTAATTTCATTAACACCACAGCAGCTGAAACTGATTAACAACCCCTCTGCTACTTAACTGACCAGATTAATATCCCATAAGTTTCATTGACTTTATGCTATACTCTGATTAAAAAGTGTTCCTTTAATTCTTTTGAGCAGTATATATATATATATATATATATATATATATATATATATATATATATATATACATATATAGTGACAGATTTGGGTTTTCTCGCACCCTTGTACCCTCAGATCACATGTCAGACACCAGATAAAAAGTCCAATTATTATTTATTATAATAATAATGTTCACAAAGCACACTCCTCTCCACAATTCTCAAATAAACAAACAATACTCAAATAACCAATCCTCCACTCCCAGACGCATAGCCACCCTGCCTCCCAACTCAGCTCATCCGTCTGGAATTTCCTACAGTCCTTTATAGTCCTTGACCCGGAAGTGTTTGTCCCTCAGTCCATGTGACATTTTTGTATCACTTCCGGGTCAGGTAAAAACTTCTCTTTTCTTCAACCTGTAAGTACGTCATTCCTCCCGTTCACGTGACCAGGACGCACTTCCAGGTTATAGGGCACATATGAGTCTACAAGCCTTGCTACAGCGACTCCTTGTGGTCCCCAAGGTATCCAGCAGGGCTGTGTATAAAAACTACAAAGCCCATGAGGCCCTGCTGGAACTCGGGGCACGTCCATGCTGTCGGGAGAGCGCCTCCTGGCGGCCTGGGGGTGAGGGCCTGCAACTCTTGCCGGACATCCATCACAATATATATATATATATATATATATATATATATATATATATATATATATATTCATTAATGGCATTTGTAGTCTGAATCACAATCTGATTGTATGGGTGGCTATCTACCAGGTAATACTTGAGGTTGGTCAACAAGTCGGCTAACATCCGCCACGGTGCCCTCTTTCAGTTGCAAGAAGCAGATCATAGAATGGTTGAAAATAGTTTGACTGTCGGGCACTGTGGCGGATGTTAGCCGACTTGCTGACCAACCACAAGCGTTACCAGGTATGTAACCACCAACACAATCAGATTGTGATTCAGACTGCGAGTGCCATTAATGTAATTACCTCGATCTAGATGCTGTCAAATGAATGAACCATACGCCATGGCGCAACGTTAGAGGCTTCGCTGACGTCCAAGGTTCGGTTCCCTGAGAGGGGGGTGCAGTGAATGTGTACGCCTGATGAGCCCAGAATTAGGGCGAAACACGTATCACATACAAGGACTGGGGTTGTGAGTGTGCTTTGGAACTGTAAATAACAATGGATAATAAACATGTGTTGGGTGAACTATCGGTGTCCGCCTGTCTGTGTCAGGGCCATGCTCCACAATATATATATATATACAGTCATATGAAAAAGCTTCGGAAAACCCTGTCAGCCTGCATAATAATTGACTCTCCTTTCAACAATAAAGATAACAGTGGTATGTCTTTTATTTCCTAGGAACATTGGAGTACTGGGGTGTTTTCTGAACAAAGATTTTAAGTGACGCAGTATTTAGTTGTATGAAATAAAATGAAATGTGAAAAACTGGCTGTGCACAAATGTGGGTCCCCTTGTCATTGTGCTGATTTGAATGGCTGTCACTGCTCAATGCTGATTACTTGGTTAGATGAGCTCGTGAAGCCTTGAACTTCATAGACAGGAGTGTCCAATCATGAGTGGTCAAAGGTATTTAAGGTGGTCAATTACAAGTTGTGCTTCCTTGCCTTTGACTCTCCTCTGAAGAGTGACAGACAGCATGGGATCCTCAAAGCAACTCTCCAAAGATCTGAAAACAAAGATTGTTGAGTCTCCTGGTTTAGGTGAAGGCTACAAAAAGCCATCTCAGAGGTTTAAACTGTCAGCTTCAACTGTAAGGAATGGAATCAGGAAATGGAAGGCCACAGGCACAGTTGCTGTTAAACCCAGCAGGTCTGGCAGGCCAAGAAAAATACAGGAGTGGAATATGAGCAGGATTGTGAGAATGGCTACAGACAACCCACAGATCACCTCCAAAGACCTGCAAGAACATCTCGCTGCAGATGGTGTATCTGTACATCGTTCTACAATTCAGCACAATTTGCACAAAGAACATCTGTATGGCAGGGTGATGAGAAAGAAGCCCTTTCTGCACTGACGTCACAAACAGAGTCGCTTGTTGTATCCAATGCTCATTTAGACAAGCCAGATTCATTTTGGAACAAAGTGTTTTGGACTGAAGAGACAAAAATGGAGTTATTTGGTGATAATAGAAAGCACTTGGCATGGCGGAAGAACACCTCATTCCATGAAAAACACCTGCTACCTGCTGTCAAATCTGGTGGAGGGTACATCATGCTGTGTGGCCAGTTCAGGGACTGGGGCCCTTGTTAAAGTCAAGGGTCGGATGAATTCAACCCAATATCAACAAATTCTACAGGATAATGTTCAAGCATCAGTCACAAAGTTGAAGTCACGCAGGGGTTGAATATTCCAACAAGACAAGGACCCAAAACACAGTTGGAAATCTACAAAGGCATTCATGCAGAGGGAGAAGTACAATGTTCTGGAATGGCCTTCACAGTCCCCTGAATTGAATAAAATCAAAAATCTATGGGATGATATGAAGCAGGCTGTCCATGCTCGGCAGCCATCAAATTGAACTGAACTGGAGAAATTTTGTATGAAGAATGGATAACAATACCTCCATCCAGAATCCAGACACTCATCAAAGGCTACAGGAGGACAGCGTCTGGAGGCTCAACTAAGTATTGATGTCACATCTCTGTTGAGGTGCCCACATTTATGCACCTGTCTAATTTTGTTATGATGCATATTTTCTGTTAATCCAAAAAACTAAACGTCACTGCTGAAATCCTACTGTGTCCATAAGGCATGTCTGATATTAAAAAGAAGTTGCTACTTTGAAAGCTCAGCCAATGAGAAACAAAAATCCAAAGAATTAACTTTTTCATATGACTGTATATATATATATATATATATATATATATATATATATATATATAAATAAATATACATATACTGTATTTACAACTAGAAAAGGCCAAGCCCTCATTGACTCATCACTAATTCTCCCAATTTCCATTAAATTTCATGTGCTCATTCCTTGCAGTGTACTTACAAAAGTTAGGTATGTTTTATGTCCTATTGCAACACCCAATGTCCTATTGCAAATTGGTGTACCCCCTAAACTGTATATATACATAGGGGACACCCATCCATCCATTATCCAACCTGCTATATCCTAACTACAGGGTCACGGGGGTCTGCTGGAGCCAATCCCAGCCAACACAGGGCGCCAGGCAGGAAACAAACTCCGGGTAGGGAGCCAGCCCACCGCAGGGCACACACACAAACACACCAAGCACACACTAGGGACAATTTAGAATCACCAGTGCACCTAACCTGCATGTCTTTGGACTGTGGGAGGAAACCCACGCAGACACGGGGAGAACATGCAAACCCCACGCACAGAGGATCTGGGAAGCGAGCCCAGGTCTCCAAACTGCAAGGCAGCAGAGCTACCCACTGCGCCACCATGCCGCCCTAGGGGAATCCCCTCCTCACTATTTCTACGACTTTAAATATACGTAAGAAGCCCAAATTTCCAATGCTTATCCTTTACACTGTACAAACGGAAAGTATGTTTAATTTTTCACCGTGCCCTATAACAAACTTTCTAAAATAACGTATTCTTTTTGGCAGTTCTCACCATTATGCCATAAGGAACTTTCAGAGCTTACCTCTCCTTTTGGTGGTTTCATTCCTTATTTCCGTTAACAGAGGATTTATTTCACTGCAGAGATGCACAAGGACCGCCCCCGGTCTCCCCTCCTTTTTCTGCACGGCCACTGTCCATGCACCTACCATGTGGTTGGCTCCCTGCCAATATAAATTAGCGACCTCCCGCGCTCACATGCCTCCTCACTTTAGGCCCCTTAGTGCCAATTGGCACTAAGGGGCCTAAATTGTGCCAAGAAAACATCCCCCACACCATTACACCAACACCACCAGCCTGCACAGTGGTAACAAGGCATGATGGATCCATGTTCTTATTCTGTTTACGCCAAATTCTGACTCTACCATTTGAATGTCTCAACAGAAATCGAGACTCCTCAGACCAGGCAACATTTTTCCAATCTTCAACTGTCCAATTTTGGTGAGCTCGTGCAAATTGTAGCCTCTTTTTCCTATTCGTAGTGGAGATGAGTGATACCCGGTGGGGTCTTCTGCTGTTGTAGCCCATCTGCCTCAAGGTTGTGCGTGTTGTGGCTTCACAAATGCTTTGCTGCATACCTCGGTTGTAACGAGTGGTTATTTCAGTCAAAGTTGCTCTTCTATCAGCTTGAATCAGTCGGCCCATTCATTCTCCTCTGACCTCTAGCATCAACAAGGCATTTTCGCCCACAGGACTGCCGCATACTGGATGTTTTTCCCTTTTCACACCATTCTTTGTAAACCCTAGAAATGGTTGTGCGTGAAAATCCCAGTAACTGAGCAGATCGTGAAATACTCAGACCGGCCCGTCTGGCACCAACAACCATGCCACGCTCCAAATTGCTTAAATCACCTTTCTTTGCCATTCTGACATTCAGTTTGGAGTTGAGGAGATTGTCTTGACCAGGACCACACCCCTAAATACATTGAAGCAACTGCCATGTGATTGGTTGATTAGATAATTGCATTAATGAGAAATTGAACAGGTGTTCCTAATAATCCTTTAGGTGAGTATATATATATATATATATATATATATATATATATATATATATATATATATATATATATATATATATATATATATATATATATATATACTAACTGTTCCCCATAATAGTGAAGCAGGTGAAAGTTTAAAAATCAATCAACAAGTAGGTATCGCTAGCTAAGAGGAGGGGAGGTACATTCCAAAACGCAAAGATAGACCGACTCCCCACTCCTGACATCACTCTTCCCCATCCTTTCGACCTGCAGCCTCAATCTCGAATTAGCACAAATATATCACTCCTGCAAGCAAACTATGATTCTTAGCGTGATTAGAGAAGTCACAAAATCAACTGGAATTTTCAAGCAAATTCTAGAATCTGTAAAGTAATTCTCTCATTCACTAACTAAGCGGAGGTAAGATACGCCCCAAGGCTGGCACGTGAATATATATATATATATATATATATATATATATATATATATATATAGTGGCAGACGACCAGGGACCTTGCCCCACCAGGACGTGTGGAGAAGGGAAGGACCAGGGCAGATGTGGATAGCATCCGGGCCACGGACACAGAGCTGGGAAGCTCAACCCTGTGAGGGTTCTGGACAGCTCCACAGCCTTGTCATACAGCTCTTCCACCACACCCAGAAGTTCTGCTGGATGTTAATTAGGAAGCACCTGGAGCACTTCCTGGTGCAGTATAAAGGAGGCCGCCTCACTCCATGTGGGGAGCCAGAGTCGGGTGGTAGAGGACAGAGCTTGTGAGAGAGGACTGGAGGCGGCAGAAGAAAAGGAAAAGGACTGTGAACTGAGTTTATTGTGGAGGTTCATGCACTGTGTGTGAGGTGCAAAGGACCATGTGTTGCACAAAAGAAAATACATAATCTGTGTTTAGACATCTGGCTGTCTCGGTGTCTGTCTGTGTTCGGGGCATCTTTCACAATATATATATATATATATATATATTGTGACAGGTGGCCTCGGCCATTACCCAGCCAGAACGCCAACTGGATGGAAGGACGGGGGAAAGAGCATCTGGGATGCTAGGGGGCCGTCCTCCCTGGGTCCGTTGTGGCACAACGGATTCCCACAGGGCATGCTGGGAGCTTGAGTTTGGTGTAGTCCTGTTGGCTTCCATTGGGGGCTGCCAGGGGGAGCTGCAAAGCCTTATTCTTGACTTCCACCACACCTAGAAGTGGTTCCAGCTAATAATAATGAGCCAACTGGAGCACTCCCAAGTGCTGAATAAAAGGAGCCACCTCACTCCATTCCAGAAGCCAGAGTCGGGAGGATGTGGACGAAGCTCACCAAAAAGGAGTGGAGGCGTAAGGACTAGCAAAGAGAAGGGACTGTGTTTACTTTTGCTGTACTTCTGCCGCGATGTGCTGTACTGTGGGGATCAGGAAAAGCACTCCCAGCTGTAAGTAAAAGCGCATGTTGGGTGGCAAACTTGTGTCTGCCTGTCTGTGTCAGGTTAGGGTGGTCCACTATATATATTACACACGTAAAAAGGTTTGGGGCAGCCACCCGTATAATATTTCTGGCTGCAAATGTTTTTTAGAAATAGCACAGAGCTGTTGACAATACGGAGTCAAAGACAGAACTGACGAGGGTTGGAAAATATGGCGGCCTTAAGGGAATAGACGAGAAATGATGTAGTGGAATTGGAAGTGGTGTCCTTCTGACGTCAGCCTGTGCACTGGAAGTGACGTTCTTCTGGGCGCTGGATCCGGAAGTGACCTTCTTCGGGGTGCCAGAACCGGCATCGTCAGCACTGAATCGGATAGGTTTTCCCGTGGCTGATCTGTAGAGATAGCAGGAGAAGGTTTAATACACCCTGCCACCCACAGGCCTGGCATGGAATTACCTTTGCATGATCCATACAACGTCCCCCTATGCACGTTTGTGACAGTATATATATATATATATATATATATATATATATATATATATATATATATATATGTATATATATATATGTATATATATATATATATGTGTGTGTGTGTGTGTGTTTGTGTACGTGTGTGTGTATATACAGTAGGTGTATGCTGTATATATGTATATATATATATATATATATATATATTGTAAACAAGCGCTTTATAGCCCGACCCGGCATAGAATAGGCAGAGGCACGTGTTCACACTCAAAGGTTTTTATTTCTTTTTTCTTCAGCCGTGTGACACGTCTTCCCCGTGCCACACAGCCCAAACACAGTCCCAAGCACCAAACCAAGCACCAAACCAAGCACCAAACCAAACTTTCCTGCTCCACCACTCCTCCCAGGCAACCTCGTCCTCTTCCTCCCGATTCTGGCCTCGATTGCTGGGAGGCAGGCCCTTTTATGCCCCACCCGGAAGTGATCCAGGTGCCTGACCAGCTGGTCTTAATTGCACCTCCGGGTGGGGCTGATAAACCGTCCAGTGTGGTGGCTGGAACTCTGCAGCACCCCCTAGCGGCCACCCCATCTCCCAACCGGGCTGCTGTGGTGGACTCCATGTCCCATGGAGCCACGGGGGAGATTGAGGAGGAATCCAGTGCCAGGAGACTGCCCCAAGCGCCCGGGAGGTATTGCAAAGTCCATGATGGCTCCCCGGGGCGTATGCATCAGAAGCGTCCGGCCGGGCATGGGACCCGGCTGTCCGTCACATGGCCCCTCCCTCAGATGAGGCTTGTGGGGCTCATCGGCCTGCCCGCGAGGGCCGGTCTTCTCAGGATGGGGAGTCGGCATTCCTGGTTCCGGCTGCGCCTGTAAAACAGAATAAACAGGTCTGGGGGCGTTGCCCCGATGTCCCTCGGGACAAGCCCGCCAGACATGGCCACCGCGGCCACAGTCATAACACCGCCGACTCCCTCCAGTACGGCCCCTCTGCATGCGGAAGCAGGCAGGGAACATCTGCCCCTTCGCCCCTCCGAGGAGGGCTTGTGACGTTCCGCCCCTGCAGTGCAGCCCTCCTTCGCTCCAAGCCGTCAGGCATACACTGCTCTATGTGCGGGTTTCCGGTTTCCTCTTCCGGTTCCCCTTTTCCTTTGGGTCGCACTGGCGGTCTGAGTCCCCTATGAGAAAAGGAGGGACCCCACCGCCTCGTCCCTTTGGACTGCCGCAAGACTGGCGCTAGCGGTCGGGCGGGTTGTTTGGCAGCGGTTTCACCTGCTGCCTCCCGCACGCCGTCCGCCTTGCTGTCAGTCATCACAGCAGCCTCTCGTGTGGTGGGCGGGTCCGCCTGACAGGCAGTACTAAGCAACACTGCTGCCGTCGCGTCCGCCCCATTTCTCTGCGGTGCCGGCTTCACTTACCTGCACCGCTCTGTCCTGCCGGTGGGAGGCTGGCCACCCGCCGTCCGAAGCCATTCAGCCAGGGTCCCGCGGGATACCGAGCTTCTTCTCCAGCCCTCCTTCGCCTCCGACAGGACCTAAAAACTTGTAAAAGGGACTGTAGGGCGAGGACAACGGACTTCACCTCCCCTACAGCCCAAGAAACATTAATAGTGGCGGCCGGCGGTGGATTTGGGCTCTCCGTGTCGCCCTCCGCCGACCGGCGTGCCAAGAAGACCCTGTGGATCCCCACAGGGCCCTTCGGTAGTCTGGAGGAGAGGAAGGCGTCCGTCATCCCGCCTGCCGATCCTCCTCGGCGGGTGATTGACACACGTCCCCCCCCCGTTTACCTGTTTCGCGGAGCCGCTCCTGCCCCACTTGCAGGCGCCGCGCTGGGAAGCTTCGTCCGGGCTCTCCTCCGCCAGCCGCTGGCTCAAGCCGAGGGAAAGACACAGCTCCGCCTCGCTCACCCCCGAGCTGGCTCCGTCGTCACGCCATGGACACTCGTCCCCTGCCCGCACGGTGCCGCCCCCTCGGCGTCCAGGAGGTAGGATGACCCGCAGGCGGAAAAACATACCGCAACTTCGTCACCTACCTCCGGTTGCAACCCGTGCGGCGAACTAGCGTGGCGGCGTCTGCCAGTTGGCCTCTGTGTCCGCCCGGCTTTTTTCTTCCCCATGACAAAGCGCCTGCAGCAGCTCCTCGGCGGCTTCGGTTGGATAGTCCCGCTGGCTTGCGCGTGCCTGCTTGCGGCCCCTGCGGCGTGTGCGCTGGCGCTGTACTGCGTGTGCTGGCTTGCGGCTCCTGCCGCGTGTGCGCGCTTCAGTGCGCTGTGCTGTGCAGTCCTGCCCGATTGCTTGCCTGTAGCTGCGTCGGGAGCGCGCTCTCCAACGCCGCTGAGCCGAGAACCGTGCCCCGCGCTGTTGCGCTTCGCTATGCCGGGTCAGCAAGAGTAAAAAACCGCAGGTTCCGACCCAAATGGGCGGGCCGGGATCCTGCCGGCTACGCCAGTGTAAACAAGCGCTTTATAGCGCCCGACCCGGCATAGAATAGGCAGAGGCACGTGTTCACACTCAAAGGTTTTATTTCTTTTTTCTTCAGCCGTGTGACACGTCTTCCCCGTGCCACACAGCCCAAACACAGTCCCAAGCACCAAACCAAGCACCAAACCAAGCACCAAACCAAACTTTCCTGCTCCACCACTCCTCCCAGGCAACCTCGTCCTCTTCCTCCCGATTCTGGCCTCGATTGCTGGGAGGCAGGCCCTTTTATGCCCCACCCGGAAGTGATCCAGGTGCCTGACCAGCTGGTCTTAATTGCACCTCCGGGTGGGGCTGATAAACCGTCCAGTGTGGTGGCTGGAACTCTGCAGCACCCCTAGCGGCCCCCCCATCTCCCAACCGGGCTGCTGTGGTGGACTCCATGTCCCATGGAGCCACGGGGGAGATTGAGGAGGAATCCAGTGCCAGGGAGACTGCCCCCAAGCGCCCCGGGGGAGGTATTGCAAAGTCCATGATGGCTCCCCCGGGACGTATGCATCAGAGGCGTCCCGGCCGGGCATGGGACCCGGCTGTCCGTCACAATATATATATATATATATATATAGTGGCAGTAGGGGGCGCTAGTGCTCCCTTGAACCCTCAGGTACAACTCCAGACACCAGGTAAAAGTCCAAGACTTTTTATTTTTTTCCACAGTGCTCCAAGCTCCTTCCACACTACTCATACAAAACACTACTAACTATAATAAACACAATAAACTCTCTCCTCCACTCCCAGACACTTTGCTCCTCTCCCTCCCAGCACAACTCGTTGTCTGGAGTGAGGCACCGCCCTTTTATAGCCCCTGACCCGCAGGTGTTTCTGTCCCAACAGTCCCTATTTCCTTATTCCTTCTGGGTCAGGGCAATCAGTCCTTTACTTCAACCCGGGAGCATGACATTTCTTCCTATCACGTGACACAGCGACTACTGGTGGTCCCCAAGGTATCCAGAAGGGCTGTGTATAAACACTACAAAGTCCATAAGGCCCTGCTGGACCTCGGGGCACAATCCTGCTGTCGGGAGAGCTCCTCCTGGCGGCCTGGGGGTGCGGACCGACATGGGAAGCCGGCAGTCCTCCACTATATATATATATATATATATGGTTTCCCTTTAAGATAGGGTGAGAAGCTCAGTCATCCGGGAGGGGCTCAGAGTAGAGCCACTGCTCTTCCACATCGAGAGGAGTCAGATGAGGTGGCTCGGGCATCTGATCAGGATGCCTCCTGGACGCCTCCCTGGTGAGGTGTTCTGGGCACGTCTAACTGGGAGGAGGCCCTGGGGACGACCCAGGACACGCTAGAGGGACTATGTCTCCCAGCTAGTCTGGGAACGCCTCAGGATTCCCCCGGAAGAGCTGGTAGAAGTGGCCGGGGAGAGGGAAGTCTGGGCATTTCTGCTTAAGCTGCCGATCTCGGATAAGCAGAAGAGGATGGATGGATGGATGGATATATATATGGGATTAGTGATGGCCGCAATCTCTAACAAACTTCTTCCCAGGGAGAATGCACTCCTTGCTGGATACGCCCTGATGATATTAATAATGATAAATACTAATAAGTAAATAGATGAATTAACTTAAATAACACAATGTGAGGGCATAATGTATTTCTATACACTTTCCTTATTTAACATGCAGATGGACTGTGCCATTAAGCTCCTCCCCAGTCTCTCTAAACCACACCTCCAATCTTGTCCTATTGGTTGGACTTCAGGATTATCAGCTCCTGTTTCCAGTTAGCTTTTATTTTGAAGTCTAGAGACTAGGAGTGCACATGTACTGTGAATGTTTCGATGACATATTCAAAATGGACACAAACAATACAAGAATTTGTGCTTAATTGGTTATAACGGACTGTGTTTGTTCATTATTGCAACTTGCATAAAGAGCAGGCCATATTTTAAGAAACATTCATACAGAAATATGATTAATTCCAATGGGTTCACATACTTTTCTCTTGCCATTGTGTGTCTTTGCTATGCACTGAAGCCCATTCAGAGGCGAGGTGAACATGCCTGCTAAAACAAGTTACCGGAGGGGACCCTAGAGAGCTGATCACTCCACCACCATTCCTCTCGCTGCTGCTCCTCGGTCAAGTGGTGCCTGGACAGATCAGAAGCCACCTTCAACCTCAGTTGTGTTTGTTTCCTGGACTGGCGCCCACAACGTTCTTCCGCTTAGCAGTCCGTGTACAACAGCCTGGTTGTTGTTTTCCAGATCACATCAACGGTACAGTTTTGGATTTACTTTCTACCTAAGGTAATCGGCTCTTTCCTCGGGAAAACAATAGTGCGGCTTTCAAGCAGTGAAAACCTCTAAGCGTAAACAGCTGCAGCTAGTGAGGTCATCTCAGCTTCTAGGGGCCATATGGAAGCACTTAGTTAACGACGTCTCGTAAGGACAGATCGTGCTTAGAGAACAGCCACTTTGTTTTACCTGGCCATGCTGAAACGTTTTATCTCAAATTAGCATGTGGCAATTGCTTGAGCCTTCTGGCAGCATGAAACACGGCTCTGTTTCATTATGAAACTCAAAACAGACCGGCCGATTGAAGTATTCGTCGACTTGGCCACTGGCGGTGGCCACTTCACAGGAGGTGGTAATCGTCATCACAGACGTAACGGCACAAGGCTGTGGGCAAACAATCGCTTGATAATTTTGTAATCGCTGCACCTTACATAAGACATCATTACTGCTCCATCATGGTTGCTGCAGCCCATTACAACACTAGGCCTGCTGTATCAGTACAATGCAAGTGTTTTGTCTTTTATTTTTTTTTGTTTGCATGGTCCTTGATTGATGGCATCTTGTATAATCCATTTTATTCTGTATTTGTACCACTATGGAACGGGTGGGTTGCCTTGTGCACTTTCCCACCAAAACTTCCTACCAGTTGGCATCCCTCTTTCTCTGTCACCTTCCGACTGACCCTTCATTCTTCAACTGCATGAAAAATTAGGGGCTGCACAGAAGGTCACAGTCAGATGGACAACATAGCGATAATTTCCTGTGTCAGGAAGGACCTAAGACAACCCTTCTGTACCCCCCACACCCACACATTACGCCCAGATAAGAAACTTGACAAACAAGAGGAGACCAATTTGTCCCTCGAGTCCACATGTTTAGCTACTAGCTAATGTCAAAAACAAGACACCAACAGTGATAAAGAGTTGAGGTACCACCTTGGTGACCCCATGTAACTGGAAAGCATAATACAAAGAAAACATACAACAAATGCAGGAACGTCTCGACAGAGGTGAGTGCATCACAGACGGTCGATTTCCAGGTTGTGAGGTCACAAGGCAGGAAGGGGGAGGGTCCAAGCTGATGGACACAGAAGATGTCAGAGATGGAGTGGCCATCAGTCTTCCGTTCTGCAGAGAGAGAGGAGAAGAGAACACATCAGTATAAAGTGTCAAGACCTGGTCCGGCGACTTTTTGTAGTGGGATATGTCAGGTTTGCCGACTGCAGTCGCTGAACTTGTCCCTGCACCGTGTCAGATTACTGGACTGAAAATCACAGGCCAGGTCACATTTATCAACTGAGCACCGATCTTTGTGCTCGCCCCTTATTATGACAACCAATGGTGTGCCACCTGATGAAGTGACAATTTACAAAAAGTTAACAACTGCAGCAAGTTCATTGGCAATCTCTGCCTTTTATTTCTTTTTTCTGTTCTCTTATGATATGTCAAATAAGAGACTTTAGACAAGTGAGTTTCTCTTCTCTTTATGAGTCTCAAGACTCATTTCTTCTTCCTTGTTGCTGAATTTGATGTATTCTACCTCCAGATGAGCATTCATTGGTCCATTTGGTTGTCAGCCATCCAGCGTACGGCTACCACTCCTCCGACTTAATGAGAAAAATCAATTCTGTCTGATTCTATTCCGGCCAGTCATAGACTAGTTGGTCTCAGTCGTTAGGCACGTCACGTTAGTCGATTGGCTTCACGGGAGCTATGATTATGGAAATGAAGGCTATGTCTGAAAATCGCTGTAAAACAAACCTAGTGTGATGTAGGCTTTGGAGTTATGTGGCGTACCAGTACAAAAAATTACCAAAGTAACCAATTTGGAAAATGGTGCTATACCAGCATTATGCTAACATTCAGTACCGGCACCTCATGTTCAAGTTTCCAAATGGCCTCAAGGCTCTTCAAAACCATATTTATATTATTACTATGCCCAAATCTCCAAGAGAAACCGCTGCTCCTTCTTCTTCTTCTTCTTCTTCTTCTTCTTCTTTCTGCTGTTCCCCTTAGGGGTCACCACAGTGGATCATCTTCTTCCATATCTTCCTGTCCTTGTCATCTTGTTCTGTTACACACATCACCTGCATGTCCTCTCTCACCACATCCATAAACCTTCTCTTAGGCCTTCCTCTTCTCCTCTTGCCTGGCAGTTCTATCCTTAGCACCCTTCTCTCATTATACACAACATCTCTCCTCTACACATATCCAAACCAACGCAATCTCGCCTCTCTGACTTTGTCTCCCAACCTGAGCTGACCCTCTAATGTCCTCATTTCTAATCCTGTCCAACCTCGTCACACCCAATTCAAATCTTGGCATCTTTAACTCTGCCACCTCCAGCTCTGTCTCCTGCTTTCTGGTCAGTGCCAGCGTCTCCAACCCATATAACATAGCTGGTCTCACTACTGTCCTGTAGACCTTCCCTGTCACTCTTGCTGATACCCGTCTGTCACAAATCACTCCTGACACTCTTCTCCACCCATTCCACCCTGCCTGCACTCTCTTCTTCACCTCTCTTCCACAATCCCAGTTACTCTGTACTGTTGATCCCAAGTATTTAAACTCATCCATTTTTAATATACATAAAGCTCTTCAAACTCGATTAAGCAATTATGAGCCCCAGGTGGATCATGGGTAAGCGGAGTGGGGCTGAGCTGCTCGCGTTTGTGTGGGCTGGCAAGACGAAGCAGCTAGAGTGGGAGCAAAATCCTCCCGTTATGTGCTTTGGCATCGTTTTGGTACCGGTACTCTGGTGTAAGAGCTTTTCTATCTATCTATCTATCTATCTATCTATCTATCTATCTATCTATCTATCTATCTATCTATCTATCTATCTATCTATCTATCTATCTATCTATCTATCTATCATATAGTGCCTTTCATATCTATCTATCTATCTGTCTATCTGTCTGTCTGTCTGTCTGTCTATAAACATTTTATTGATTTTATTAAAATCAAATAACATCCCATACAAGAAAGTCAAGTTTAACTGGTGTAAGAGCTTTTATGGGAACCAAAGTCAAAATGTTTGTATCGATCCAACACTATTGCTGATTCCAGCCTCCATGTTGAGGTCAGAAAGAGGGTCCCAGTGTCACGAATGTGTTTGTTACTAGTATTTTCTGAGTGATGTTGTTTCTGGGGTCTTCATACTCAAGGAATGTAATTCCGAGGTCACTTTCTTGATTGCTACCTTCATTTAGAAGATAACGTATTGGATGCCATTTTATTTTAACAATGAACCCTGCCATTTTATGGATTCTGTCATGATGATGTTAGCCCCATTTGCCAGGGGTGTGGCATTTACGGTCAGGACATCGGGTGGGCGTCAATTAGTGAAGAGTGAATGGCTTGTCTCGACAGCTATTTTGTATCCAAGAGTTGACAAAATTTAGCAATGTGCAATTCTTTTGATTTTGTTTGATTACTGCAGTGTTTCTCAACCTGTGGGAGGGGCGTGAAAAAAAAAAGGAAATTGACATAGAAGCTGTTTATTGAAACAAACTTGTTTATTTCATCTGTTTATGACTATCGGCTCTGTGGTGGTCGTGTAAAGAATGACCGCAAAGTCATTCCGCATGTAGGGAACGTAATGACGTAGAATACCAGAAGTGTGGAGAAACTGTGAGGAAATAACAGAAGGCAAACACTGATCTCTAAAATGGTAATCTTTAAAATGGTTGCACCCTCGGTAAATGGAGCGAGGTACGCAATTGATTATCTGTTGTTTTATTCATTAATTTATTCTGTTTCTTTCTAAAATTTTTGTTTACATTTTTTGTTTATAGTTTTCACAGTGCTTGTGATGTTATAATAACGTTAATAAAGAATGTAAAGTTTGAAATAAAGATAAAGTCGTCAGTCTACGACTCTCTGCATGCCGATTCAATTCAATTAGTGGCGTCACTTGTCATTTCAAGACTCATCTCGACTCGAGGATCGATAGGCCTGTCCGCCCGTAAGCAAACATCACAATTCAAGTTCATCCCTCTTTCTTACCATAATACATAACTTTTGTAATCACTAATATGTCAGCTATTGTTTTTAGAAATAAGAAGTGATAGTATTCATAGGAGTATTTATAATATTTTTAATTTAATTTTTATTATTATAGAATTGAATAATTTCAAATGTGAAATAATTAAATGTACTAAAAAATTTCATGAAATGTAAAGATAACTGAAGAAATAGTTGAATTCTGTGTATATTTTATCACGTGGATTTTAATTTTAAATGTCTCACATGTGTGACTGTATAATATCAGCGATGCCCCTTCTGATCCAGACCTGAGCATTTCTGCCAATAGTGCATTCCCAAATGTAAATTTAGTGTTGTTGGGTAGATCTCAATATAATCAAAAATATGAACATGTGCATAAAAACTTTAGGGGGTGCACCACAAAAACTAATATGAAAAAATGGGACACACGTGGTGCCCTGCGGTGGGCTGGTGACCTGTCCGGGCATTGTTTCCTGCCTTGTGCCCTGTGATGGCTGGGATTGGCTCCAGCAGACCCCCGTGACCCTGTAGTTAGGATATAGTGGGTTGGATAATGGATGGATGGGACACACATGGAAAAAGATTGAGAAACACTGGATTACTGGTTTCTGAAACAATCCTTGCTTTGCGATTTTGATTTTTCAATTGTTCTCTCTGGTTTTGTTCTTTTCATTGCCCTTTGATTCCATTCTTTCTCCTGATCCTTACTCTGAATGTTTTGGACTTTCTCCCATTTTGAGCAGTCAGTACTCCTAGCAGTGGATCGTTTAGTCGCGTTTGGAGATTTTTGGAAGTGTTGTGTTTTATTTTTTCTGGTTTTCTGTTATGTTTTTCTGCCATCTTTGGGTTTACAATTTTTGGATTCTGGATTTGGATTTCCTTTTCAGCCAAATTGTTTTTGCTTGGTTTTTGCCTTGGCTTCTTTTTGTGTTTTTTTTTTTTTTTTACTTTCACTTTAATAAATTCTTGAGTTCTAAAAGTCTTTGTCGGACTTATCTCATTGAGCCAGTGGTTTTATGGTTCCTCTCTCTTCAAAGTGTAATAAGACACCACATCCAAGGATTACTGTGAGAATGGAAAGTAATAAAATAACATGGGGCCTCATGCATAACGATGTGCGTAGAGTTCACACTAAAACAAGGCATACGGGCAAAAGTGGAAATGTGCGTATGCACAAAAAAAATCCAGATGCTTGAATCTATGTGTACGCCAACTTCCATGTTCTTCCGCTCCATAAATTCCGGTCAGCATGAAAAGTAACGCACGTTCACGTGCCTGCTGCCACTCCCCAAACTCCTCCCAGAATTACGCCTCTTTGAATATGCAAATCAATATAAATAGCCCTTAAGCTCAGCGTTATGTGAAAATAGAAGAATTTCAGTGAATACCAAGTGGAGGCAAAGGAAAAACGTACTATTTGTTTGTTTGAACAGTGGTATAAAGAACAAAAGGAAGTTGATCAAGTGACACAGCGTGTCAGAGAAACTCGAAAGCTCAAGTTCACAAAGTCGCACAGTGCCCGAGATAAACAAGAAGTTGTCAGATATCAAAGTCGCCGAGAAAATGCGAGTCGTAGCCCACCGTCTGAGTGTCATATGAAAGCTTATTGGGGTACAGAGAAAAAGAAAATAGGCACACAGAGGGGAAAAAAGCATGAAATGTCAACTTTAATCTCGAAATTTCCACTTTAATCACGTAGTTTATTTTGTCATTAAAATACAACATCATAAACTTCATCTTAAAATCGTTTAATTTACTAGTTTCTCAAATCCCGTCATAACTAAAGTAGCACATTAAATGCTTTGTTTGTATTTGATATTCTATGTGCTCTATGAGTGTGAATCACTACGTGCTTCTTACATGGGCTTTCCTTTCCTCCGACCAGACACAGAATCCATGACATTCGTGATATTACAGCTTTCTGAAACATTTTATAACTGAGATGTATACTTGATATAATTTTCATGATGATAGGCGCTGAAGCATGTAATTAAACATGGGAACACAGTGGTGCAGTGGTAGTGACGAGCTGAGCACCTCGTCCAGAGATTGTTACTGCCTCTCGCAAGATGCTTGCTGCGCCATGCACAACCTGCGATGAAATAATTTATTGCAGCTGAGCAGCCCCATGAAAATGTGCAAGTTTAGTTTTTATACATCGCGATGTGAGTGTGAAAACGGGCGTACGCAACATTTTTGTGCATACGCACCGTTTATACATGAGGCCCCAGGAGGTGATCAGCATAGTAACTTCTAAAGAGCGTAACCAGGTCAGTACCAAAAGAGGCAAAAATGATCAGACGAGGGTAAAATGAGAAACAAAATCTAAAGCAGATACAATACAATACAGTTTATTTTTGTATAGCCCAAAATCACACAGGAAGTGCCGCAATGGGCTTTAACAGGCCCTGCCTCTTGACATCCCCCCAGCCTTGACTCTCTGAGAAGACAAGGAAAAACTCCCAAAAAAAACCTCGGGAAAGGCAGTTCAAAGAGAGACCCTTTTCCAGGTAGGTTGGGCATGCAGTGGGTGTCAAAAGAAGGGTGTCAATACAACACAATACAATACACAGAACAGAACAAATCCTAAATAAAGCATAAAAATAAAAAATTTAGAAGTATGGAGCAGAATTTAACTGTAGATGATATCACATAATAAGATTTGGATATTTTTAGAGTCCGGGAGACCTCATCCATCAAGCTGCCTCCCCATTTGGCCATTTCACGGCTGAAATGGCGCTAATCCGATGAAAGGACCCCTCTTTCCAACGATTCCTGCGATCCTCCATCACAGATAACTACACCTTAGGCAGGCAAACAACTTGGCAGGTGGGCCGTGGCACCAATTGCCACATTTGAGTACAGAGAAGAGAAACAGAATAGGTGAGGGTTAGTAACAAATTATAACAATCATGTCACTTATGTTTTAGTGCTAATGACTAACAATAAGAGATGCAGTATGTACAGTTAATCAGCAGCTCTAGTCAGGGTGTGCTAAACTGAAGTAGTGAGTCTTCAGCCGGCATTTAAAGGCTGAGACCGAAGGGGCATCTCTTATAGTAGCAGGCAGACCATTCCACAGTTTAGGGGCCCTGTAACTAAAAGCTCGACCTCCCACTGTTATTTTATTAATCCTTGGAATCAGAAGCAGACAGGCATCTTGAGATCTTAATGTGCACTCTGGTTTGTAAGTCATGATAAGTTCATACAGGTAAGTCGGACTTCGGCCATTTAATGCTTTATATGTTAAAAGGAGGATTTTGAAATCTGCCCTAAACTTAACCGGGAGCCAGTGTAAGGATTTAAGAACTGGAGTTATGTGTTCATATTTTCTTGTTCTTGTAATAATTCTTGCAGCCACATTTTGGATTAACTGGAGGCTGTAAAAAGAACAGTTTGAACATCCAGTGAACACCGCATTGCAGTAGTCAATCCTACTAGAGATAAATGCATGAATTAATTTCTTACAATCCTGTTTATTTAGAAAGCGCCTTAATTTCCTAACATTTTTAAGATGGAAGAAACATGATTTGGACAATTTTGTAATATGCACTTTAAATGACATGCTAGAGTCAAAGATAACTCCGATATTGCGGGCTGATTCAGTAAAATTAATTGAGATTCCAACTGAGTTAAATGATGACAAAATATTGCTGTGATCAGCGTCATTCCCTCCAACAATTAACATCTCTGTTTTATCTGTATTTAAAGACAAGTAGTTCTCATTCATCCACTCCTTTAATTCACTAACACAACTAATTAAAGACAACATTGGAGAAACTTCATTTGATTTAAATGAAAGGTATAACTGGGTGTCATCTGCATACGAGTGAAAATTAACATTATGTTTCCTAATGAGAGATCCCAGTGGAAGCATGTAAAGTGAAAACAGTAAAGGTCCCAGTACTGAGCCCTCGGGACACCATATTGAACTTCTGTGTATAATGATGGAGTACTTTCAGCACATTTCTGTACATACTGGAATCGATTTGATAAATAAGAACTAAACCAAGCGAGCACGGGGCCTGTAAGCCCAACATCATTTTCTAGCCTGTGCAGTAAAATAGAATGGTCAATGGTGTCAAACGCTGCACTTAAGTCTAACAACATAACTACAGTGGAGTTTCCTTCATCAGAGGATATCAGAATGTCATTTACAACCCGTGTTAGTACAGTTTCTGTACTATGACCAGTGCGAAAACCAGAGTTAGGGGGCATGCGATTAAAACTGTTATGAAAACTCGGGTTGCAAATACGTA
This sequence comes from Polypterus senegalus, assembly GCF_016835505.1. Taxonomy (NCBI): domain Eukaryota; kingdom Metazoa; phylum Chordata; class Cladistia; order Polypteriformes; family Polypteridae; genus Polypterus; species Polypterus senegalus. The sequence continues at coordinate 312,547,951 of NC_053155.1, read as the reverse complement.
AAGGTTGAGAAACGCTGGTCTAACCAATATAAAACTAAAAAATACAGTAGAATCCCGATTATCCAAAGTAATGTGGACAGATGTTACCTCAGATAACTTACAACTCAGATAAAACGGATAACCACGGCCATTTCATATCTTAAAATTCTGGATATAAAATATTGTGACGATTTATATGATACAGTATTATTTTTCATACCTCAGTGAATATAATGTTCCTTGCTTCTTTGTTACAACATTCCACAGTCGCATTAGGATCAAAATATCAACAGGTGTAAGTGTCTTCCTGCTGTTTGATATACCAAAGTACTATTTCGATGGCACTCAGACAGTCTTTATGAAAAATCTGGAGTGGATTTTCGGTGTGGCCCCTCAATGTCGAATTAACGTGACAATCCTAAGTGAACAAAACAGAGGAGTTACAGTATGTGTACACGACCAGCACTTGTGACTCAGTAACAACAACTGAGGGCTGCAACAGGGGAGAGGTGAGAGAGTCACGCCCACCTTCCCACAATCACCAGCGCCTCGACCGCTCGCTCGATATGGTTGAGGTTAAGAGTAAGAGAGACGTTCAAAAAGTTTCTGCACTTTTATATTTTTGTTGGATACGGTGAAGTGAGGAGGAGTAGTAATTGGTCATGTCTGAGAGTGTCATGTGACTGGGAAAATTGCATCGCAAATGAAGGTGACTATGTAGAAAGGTGATGTAAGTTGTTTTTGAAATAGAGTTAAAAAATAGTGCGGAAACTTTTTGAACATCCCTCGTACTAACAGCAAAGCTTTTATTAATTATAACAAAACTAGTGTTAGTGTTACAGAATCAGAGGGCAGATAATTGGAGTTGTACTGTAACTCAAATTATATTGTGACCACCGGGGGTGTTGCAGCACTCCAAACTCCAGACACAAGTACACCAATTCAAATAAAAGGTCTTAATTAACTAAATGCCTTCTACAAAGGTTTCTACTTCTTCCCGACTCGGGCTCAAATTACTGGAGCGGTGCTGCTTCTTTTATTCAGAACCTGGGAGTACTTAAGGTGTCATGAGAGTGTCCCACAGAAGAAATTCCAGGTATGGCTAAAGTCCCACAAAGCAGAGACCATGAATCCTACTGCAATGTGGTGTTCACTGGATGTTCAAACTGTTCCTTATTCAGCCTCCAGTTATTTCAATATGCTGCTGCAAGAATTATTACAAGAACAAGAAAATACAAACACATAACTCCAGTTCTAGAGTCATTACACTGGATCCAGGTTAAGTTTAGGGTAGATTTCAAAATTCTCCTTTTAACATATAAAGCATTAAATGGCCAAGGTCTGGCTTAGTTGTCTGAACTTATCATGACTCACAAACCAGAGCGCACATTAAGATTTCAAGATGCCGGTCTGTTTATGATTCCAAGAATTAATAAAATAACAGTAGGAGGTCGAGCCTTTAGTTACAGGACCGCTAAACTGTGGAGTGGTCTGCCTGCTACTATAAGAGATGCCCCTTCGGTCTCAGCTTTAAAAGACTCACAACTTCAGTTTAGCACACCCTGACTAGAGCTGCTGATTAACTGTACAGACTGCATCTCTGTTGTCAGTCATTAGCACTAAAACATCGGTAACATGATAGGTAAAATTTGTTAGTAACCCTCACCTGTTCTGTTTCTCTTCTCGGTACTCAAATGTGGCATTTGGTGCCACTGCCCACCTGCCAAGTTGTTCTGCCTGCCTAAGGTAAAGTCATCTCTGATGGAGGATCGCAGGAATCGTCGGGTAGAGGGGTCCTTTCATCGGATTGGCTGGCCCAGCTCTGACTCAGCTGTGGAATGGCCAATAGGGGGAGGCATCTACTGTTATATTCTACTCTGTACTTGTAATATTTTTATACTGTATTGAGGATTTGTTATGTTCTGTGTATTGTATTGTATTGTATTGACCCCCTTCTTTTTGACACCCACTGTACACCCAACCTACCTGGAAAGGGGTCTCTCTTTGAACTGCCTTTCCCAAGATTTCTTCCATTTTTTCACTACTGTGGGGTTTTTTTGGGAGTTTTTCTTTTCTTCTTAGAGAGTCAAGGCTGGGGGGCTGACTAGAGGCAGGGCCTGTTAAAGCCCATTGCGACACTTCTTGTGATGATTTTGGGCTATACAAAAATAAATTGTGTTGTATTGTAATCCCTGCAGCACCCCCCTGGTGACAGCCATAGACTGCAACAGGGTTGTTCTACAGCATTACACTTCCCAGGATGCACTTTGGGTATCTGCAGAGGTACCGCAACCCAGGGACACTGCTACCCAGTGTTCTGGGGAAGAAAATATCCCAAATGAATTGTCTTACCTGATCATTCTGTTATACTGGCCTCCAGGTAAGGGTTCCTGTTCTGTCCTGGCCAGGATGCCAGGCCCTGTATGCCATGCTGTACAATATGGATAAACTGCATTAATTACTACAATAAGGCATTTCTGTACATTTCCAACTTATAAGACCAGAGTCACATTTTCACCCCAACCTGCCCTGTAGTAGTTGTGGGCTGGCACCCTGCAGTAATGCCATTCCTAGACAGGCCAAACAAGGTCCTAACTTGCTTTGTGAATCTTTAGGGAGGCCTTGCATTCTTTTTATGTGTCTGTGACTCCTTGGGTTCCAATTTTATTGACTTGATGTTTTTAAGTGCTATTAAGAATCGTAGATTTGATGCCCTTCAGAACAGTTGAACCATCTGAATCTAAGCATGTTTGAGCCCGGCCAGTACTTGTGTGGGTGGCCATCTAGGAAGGTTTGAGTTACTGCTGGAAAAGGTGTTGCTGATGTCAGCAGGGCTCTCTTTCTCTGTGTTCTGTGTATGGATCCAAATGGCCCAGTGCAGTGACGGGGACAATGTACTGTTAAAATGGCACCGTCCTCTGTGGTCATTGTAATAAGTTGTGACGGATGGCCAAAGTGTGGAAGGACCAGGGAAAGGAGGATTGTCGGGACAGTTTCTTCCCTTGGCCGATAGAGGGAAGCCCCCTTGATTTCCAGTGGGGCCATGGGTTATGAGTATGGGGTCTCAATCTTGTTGGAACCTGTGGCCACCACCAGGGAAGTGTGGCCAGAAGAAGCTCATTAAACACCAGGTGTCCATTCAGGTGCCCTATAAAAAAGAGCCACCTCACTCCATAAGTGGCCAGAGTCAGGAGGAGAGGACAAAGCCTGAAGTAAAGTGGAGTGGAGGGAGAAGGACTGGCGTCAGGAAGGGACTGAATGGTGTTGGTGTGTTGTGTTGTGTTTACTGGCATTGTGGCCTGGTAAAACTGTAAATAAATGTGTAGAGGGTGGCATAACCTGTTCTCCTGCCTGGGTAAGGGTGGCAGTACGCCCCCTAGTGGCTCACAAAGTGTATAAGTTTCACATGTCACTGTACTCTGTGCTGATATATTTTATAAATCTGCCTTTTCCTACTCACATGCACAGTTGACACAGCTGTCCACAGCTGCTTCCTGCCGTTCACCTGATGTTGTCAGGAGAGGCTTCAGGTTCACAAAATGCTCAATTCGTGTCGGCATTTTTGAGAATATTCTGTTGTGTACAAATAATTGACTCTTAGTGCCCGTATCTTGATGCGTATGGCTAGCAAAGTTTATGAAAAGCATTGCCTAAACAAGGATTCTTTCTTTTACGTATTTCTGGATGAAACATTCAACAAATCTGTGTATTGAGGTTCTAGTGCCCTTATGAAACAGTGCCCACCAGTGTCTGTTTGGTGGTCTCATTGTCGCTCACAAATCAGACTTTAAGTGACGTTCTGTATTCTTGAAATTGAGAGAATTGCTGAGCTCAGGAAAGAGATCCATCAGTCCACTCCGCTTGTCGCACAGGAGCCCCTCTATAATCACAGATGATTTCATGGCTAGTTTACTTTACAAACACTAGGAAATTAAAGTCACATAGAGATGCAACCAACCCAACGTCCGAAAAGAAAGCTTCTCTTTGACTGATGGCAGGAAGAATGAGGCAATAAACTGAATGTGTGCGCCGGGGCTTAATGGAGCAGCTGCTTGAAACACTGCATGCGAAAAGGAAATGTGTGCTTTAGAATTTGGTGATTGGAGACACAAGCCTTTTATGCCTCACATCAGACACAGAGGATTTTTGGTTTCATTTTTAGCAGGAGCTTATTAGTGAAGCATTTAGATCTGCTTAACGGTAATAAAAAGAGAATGAGGCAAGTGTTGTAATCCAGAATTCATGAGGACAGGATATCCTACTTCAGGCAAAATATATTGGAAGCTACGCTGAACTTGATGGTACATAACAGTCTGCCATTTTTGTGACCAGGCTCTACTATCTATCTATCTATCTATCTATCTATCTATCTATCTATCTATCTATCTATCTATCTATCTATCTATCTATCTATCTATCTATCACAATGTCAAGTAGTCCGTGTACACCTTGTATCAGTGTAAATTTGCTGTCCCCTCAAAATAACTCAACACACAGCCATTAATATCTCAACCGCTAGCAACAAAAGTGAGTACACCCCTAAGTGAAAAATGTCCAAATTGTACCCAAAGTGTCAATATTTTGTGTGCCCACCATTATTTTCCAGCACTGCCTTAACTCTCTTGGGCATGGAGTTCACTAGAGCTTCACAGGTTGCCACTGGAATCCTCTTCCACTCCTCCATGATGACACAGAGCTGGTGGATGTTAGAGACCTTGTGCTCCTCCACCTTTCGTTTGAGGATGCCTCACAGATGGTGTGATCTATCTATCTATCTATCTATCTATCTATCTATCTATCTATCTATCTATCTATTATATAGTGCCTTTCATATCTATCTATCTATCTATCTATCTATCTATCTATCTATCTATCTATCTATCTATCTATCTATCTATCTATTATATAGTGTCTTTCATATCTATCTATCTATCTATTATATAGTGTCTTTCCCATCTATCTATCTATCTATCTATCTATCTCTCTCTCTCTCTCTCTCTCTCTCTCTGCTTCCTTCCTGTTTCGCTGTCGCAGTGCTTGTTGGGAGTTTGTGTTGGCGCGGATGGCGGTTGTGGTGTGTGGGAGCGGATCTTGAGGTATGTGTTGTTTTGTTTAAACTTTAAATCACTATTCTTTTCTTTTCTAATTTTCTTACTTTTCTTTCTAAGTGTTGGTGGAAGAGTTTTAAAAGTACTTATTGTGTGGCCTTAGGCCACGGCAGCCAAAATGGCTGCAGGCTTGGAAAAGTTGACTCGCCGGCATGGCGTTAAACTTGTGTCAGAGGATTTTATTCCTTTGGAAAGTGGGGTATTGGCCGTAGGAGAAGTTATAGGATGTGAAAACATTAAATCAGCGTCTCGGATGAATGGATCCATAGTTTTATTTTTAAGTTCTGTTGATTTGGTATCGTCACTTGTCGAAAAAGGAGTCGTAGTCGATGGTGTTTTTGTACAGGTGTATCCGCTGGCGGCTCCGCCCGTAAAGTTATTTTGTCCAATGTACCGCCGTTTTTAAGAAATGAAGTACTTGAAAGAGAATTGGAGCGTCACGGTCGCCTCGTATCAAAGATCCGATATATTCCCCTTGGGTGCAAAGCTCCTGCAATAAAACATGTATTATCTTTTAGAAGGCAGGTGTATATGGTGTTTAATCAGACGGATGTGGATCTTAATATTACTATGCGGTTTAGGCTTGACGGTCATGATTACGTGATTTTTGTTACTTCTGATGAAATGAAATGTTTAGCGTGTGGCAGTGGGGGGCATTTAGTTAAACAGTGCCCTGAAAAGCGGAATCGGACAATGGCACATAAAGAGGGAGAAGATGAACAAGGTGTACAGCAGGCTGGACCCTCATCAGCCCTAGAAGGTGCAGCGCAGGGGGTGTCCTCAGTGCCCGTGAAATCAGCCAGTGAGGGGGCTTCTGTTAGTGCGCTGGGGGAGAAGGGCGCGCATGTTGATGAGACTGTGAACAGTGAGGAGGGGGGCAGTGGGGTTACGGGAGAACTACCTGCTGTTGTGGATGACAGTGTTTGGGGATCGATCGAAATGGAAGTAATTAAAGATGCTGAAAACAATGACGGTTTTAAACGACCGGCTCAAAAGCGCCATTATAATACAGTAGAAGGAGGTTCTCTGAAAAAGCGCAGCAACGTCGCGGCGGAATCGCCTGTTGCTGACCGAGAAAGCAGCGCTGCCGCCTTTCCGTCACTGAGAGCAGCTTTGCAGTTTTAGCAGCTGTGACGGAGGAAGACGCCGCGGTAGCTAGTGAAAGTGAGGAAGAGGAAGGCAGTATTTCTGATTCATCCACGGTATCTGAAGCACAAGACCTAAAAGACAGGGGGGGTTACAGTGCCCAGAGTATAAAAAACTTTCTATTAGAGACCGCTGGGCGGAAAGGAGTCGATGAGTCCGAATTCTTTCCTGATATTGATCTGTTTGTGTCATCAGTCCGCAGTTTAAGAAAATGTCCATCCTCTTCCGCAATGTTCACCTCACAAGAGCTGGTGAGACTAAAGAACATATTAAGTAAACTGAAGAGAAAGTCCAAAATGAATAGGACTTGTAGGATTCACCCCCTTCTGAACTGGGGTCTTCTCGTGAATTGTTTTTTTATATCATCTGTGATTATGGCCAGTATAAAAATTGGGAGTTTAAATATCAATGGGGGTAGAAATACTGGCAAGAGATGGGCTCTTTTTGAGTTTTTAAAACAGAAAAATCTGAATGTAACCTTCTTACAAGAAACTCACATTGATAAGGAAAACCAGTGGGAGTGGAGCGGGACTGGAATGGTGGGATATTTTATAGTAATGGGTCCAATGTCAGTGCCGGCGTGGCTGTGCTGTTGACAAATAACATAAATGCAGACATCTGTGGGGTGGATAACATACTGGAGGGGAGATTATTGAGAGTGAAGGCACAGATCCAGGGGAAGGTTTTAACTTCATAAATGTTACGCTCGAATGATGGAAATGAGAGAGTACAATTTTTTAAGAAAGTTGAAGATCTTTTAGAGCAGTGCAGTTCGGAAGAACTCGTAGTGTTGGGAGGCGATTTTAACTGTACCATCAACTTGCCATTAGATAGAAATAACGGGATTGAGCCTCATCCTCGCTCTGCCCAAGAACTGCTGAGGATACTGAGGGGAATGGAGATGGTGGATGTATGGAGGAGGAAGAATGGGGAGAGCAGGCAATACACGTGGGGGAGAGTAAGTGGTGGGGAGGTGTCACTGGCCAGACTGGACCGTTTTTACACATTCAAACATCACCTTGGACTGTTCAAATCGAGCTCCATCACACCCACTGGGCTGTCAGATCACAGTTTACTAACCTGCAGTGTGCTGCTTACAGCCTACACACCTAAAAGTGCTTATTGGCACTTCAATTCTAATTTACTTCAAGATCAGAATTTCAAAGAAATATTCAGGTTTTTTTGGAATACATGGAAACTTAAAAAAAGGGAGTTCATCAGCCTGCAACAATGGTGGGATTTAGGGAAGGTGCAGATTCGAGGGTTGTGTCAGCAATACACTAGAAATGTCACTAAATGTTTAAAATCTGAGATGGCTGAATTAGAAGCTGAGGTCACAGAGATCCAGAGGCTTCTCGATTTGGCCCAACCACACAGCTTACAGAGAGCCTCAAAGATAAAAAGAGGGGTCTGGCCCAGCTGTTGGACACCAGAGTTAAAGGGGCTCTGGTGAGATCAAGATTTCAGAGCCTAAATGAAATGGATGCACCAACAAAGTATTTTTTTAGTCTTGAAAAAAAGAACTCGCAAAGTAAAGTTTTATATTGTTTGCGGGCAGCAGATGGGACAGAGAAACAGCAGCCAGTGGAGATCAGGGAGATCGTGAGGGACTTTTATAAGACTTTGTATGCTGCAGAGACGGCTCAAGATGACAAGGACTGCCATCAGTTGTTACAGAATCTTCCTCAGCTTCCTAAAGGAGATGTCACAAACCTGGAAGCAGCTGTGACTTTATCAGAACTTTCTGATGCTTTAAGGGGCTTAATGTGGGCAAGGTTCCGGTATTGATGGGATCCCAGTTGAATTTTATAAAGAATTTTGGGATCTCATTGGTCCAGACTTACTAGAAGTGTTACACAGAGCATCAGGGCGGGTGTCTTACCCCAGAGCTGTCGGAGAGCAGTGATAACCCTCCTTCCTAAAAAGGGAGATTTGTGTGAAATTCGAAACTGGCGGCCTGTGTCACTGCTGTGCGCAGACTATAAGTTTTTCTAAAGCCTGGCCAACAGACTCCGGACTGTTCTGACTAAAGTGGTGCATCCAGATCAGAGCTACTGTGTCCCTGACAGAACCATTTTTAATAATATATTTTTAATTCGGGATATTTTGGCTTCCTCAGAGCTTCTTAATTTTAAAGTTGGCTTACTCTCCTTAGATCAAGAGAAAGCTTTCGATCGGTCAGTCATTCCCATTTGTGGGATGTGATGAGGGCTTTTGGTTTTGGGGAGAAATTTGTTAACAATATTCAATTACTCTATAGTGACATTTCTAGTGTAGTGAAAGTCAATGGTGGCTTGTGTGCCTTTCACAGTTCAAAGAGGAGTTCGTCAGGGCTGCTCACTTTCTGGAATGCTATGCACGCACTGGCATTGGAGCCATTTTAAAGGAGTTGCGGAGAGTGCTGAGTGGTTTGTCTATCCCAGAATATACAGTGGAGCCATTTAAAGTTACGGCTTATGCGGATGACATTGTGGTTCTCATCAAGAATCAGGAGGATGTGGATAAGCTGACAGCTTGTCAAAGAACTTATGAAAAAATGTCATCGGCAAAAATAAACTGGGCCAAAAGCAGTGCTCTGCTAGTGGGAGACTGGGCAGGATTGCAGCTTGAGGGGCATCTGCAGTGGAGCACTGGAGGATTATTGTACCTGGGAGTCTACCTTGGCAATGGACACTTTATAAGTAAGAACTGGGAGGATTACTCCAAAAGGTTCAAGATCGACTGGCAAAATGGCTGGATCCTCCCCAGATGTCCTATAGGGGCAGGATGCTGGTTGTTAATAACTTGGTGACCTCCAGCCTGTGGCACAAGTGCATCTGTTTGGAGCCCCCATCACAGCTGATCAAGCAGGTACAGGAGGCTATTGTGAACTTCTTTTGGGACGGTATGCACTGGCTGAGACGGAGTGTGCTGTACTTACCACTGGAGGAAGGGGGTCAAGGACTTATGGATGTTGGGAGTCGAGTGGCTGCTTTCCGTCTACAAACAATACAAAAACTGTTATATGCACAGGAGCAGCACCCATGGACTTTTTTAGCTCGGTTCTTTCTTGACCAGGTTGGACAGATGAGACTGGGGAAGAACATAGTGCTGTGTGAAGTGGACAAGATCAATACCTCACAGTTACCGGCCTTTTATAAAAGTTTATTAAGTGCTTGGTCTCTACTGAAGGTCACAAGGGATTTTGAAAATACTTCCTTGTTTTGGGTACTGGAGGAACCGCTGCTGTTTAACCATCATGTCAGCTGCTCTTGGGAATTACAACATTTTGCTTATAATTTTGCACAGTGCCATATTACTAAACTTCGGCATTTAATTGATTGGGACAGATTTGCTTGGAAGGACACAATAACAATAGCAGAGGAGACAGGAGTGCACTCTCTGCGATTATTAGGTAAATTCTTAGATAGACTGAGAACATCATTGATCAGGAACTATGTAACACAAATAGAAGATCTGTTTATTACAAAGATTTGCCCTTCCAGTGACTGTGATTTTCCTGCACTTGTGGTGTCCCCGGCATGTGAGTGGACAGACAGTAAAACTAATGGCTCACTGTCCATAAGCAACCTGCTGGACTTACCATTGCAGTGTGTGACTGGAAAACAACTTTACAGAATGTGTGTGACTGTCAACCATCAAACTCAGCTGAAGACGCATCCTGATACACCGTGGAGAGAGAAACTTACTGTTCTAGAGGGAGCAAAGCCGGCCTGGAGGTCGCTGTACAGGCCACCATTGGCTCATCGGGTGGGAGATCTGCAGTGGAGGCTGTTGCATGGCATTTTAGCGGTGAACTCCTTTTTAGCAATTATTAGTCCTGGGGTTACTGATACTTGTCCTTTTTGTGGTGAAAGAGAAACTGTGTTTCATTGTTTTATGTTTTGTATGAGGCTTCAGCCTCTTTTCACTGTCATCAGAAATCTGATCGTTAGATTGGGTTTTGTTTATAATGAGGTGGGCTTCTTATTTGGGTGGAAGGCAACAAAACGAACAGGAAATAATGTGAACCTGGTGAACTTTATCATAGGGCAAGCAAAACTAACAATATGGAAAACCCGCAAAAATAAGATCAGTGGGGCTGGGCTTCAGGATACCATTGGGGTCTTCAAACTGTTATGTAAAAGTAGAATCTTAGTGGATTTTAATTTTTATAAATGTACAAAGAATTTGGAAAGGTTTAGGGATATATGGTGTGTAAATAGTGTGCTCTGTGAATGTGAAGACGACGAGTTAAACTTGATGGTATAATATCTCCACACATATACTTAATTAGAGCGTGGTAGGACAGATTGGTTTGGAAATGTTTTCTTCATTTGTTATATTGAATAAGATTATTTTTCTGTATATATGTGTTTTTTTTGTCTGTTGTGTGGTGTTATATACTTTTTTTAACAATTATATCAATAAACGTTTTTTTAAAAATAAAAATTATCTATCTATCTATCTATCTATCTATCTATCTATCTATCTATCTATTATATAGTGCCTTTCATCTATCTATCTATCTATCTATCTATCTATCTATCTATCTATCTATCTATCTATCTATCTATCTATCTATCTATCTATCTATCTATCTATCTATCTATCTATCTATCTATCTATCTATCTATCTAATTCATTAAGTATTATTTATGTCCTGAAGGCAGTGGGGTGCTGGACATATTATGTGCCGCCTTTGCCAGCCTCTGCAGCACTTTGCCTTCTTGAGCCAAGCAGATGCCATGATGTGATGATGAGGATGATGGACTCCACTGTGCACACGTAGACATTGCTGGAGACCCGTGAGTAGCCCTCACATGTCAGTGCTGTCAGTGGACAGACGATTGTGTTTCACTCGTGTGTCCGTTCTTGATCTTTCTCAGTGTTCTTGTGTCTTTTTCACTGTATGGCGCCTTATGTAGCGACTTGTACACCTGAGTAGCTCCCAGTCTTGGAGGTCAGGCTGGCTGCATTTCCGTAGGTCTGTTTCTTTGAAGGAGCCGCTTGGCTGACGCTGCTGCGGTGTCTTTTGTTCTCCCCAAGTCTTGGCGCAGGCACCATGAGGTCATCTCCACACAGCGGGATGTTTTGCGGTTTTATGGAGTCTACCTACTGAGCAGAAGGAGAAGTGGGCAGAGTCTCGTTGAAGTGCCTGATCAAAGAAATAGCATCTGATAGTGCCGAGCCGCCTCATGTAGGGTTTACATTAATTAAGATGTAACAGATGTTTATTTGTAATCGTTTACATTTTGGAAAACGGGCACTGCAATCAAAAACGCCAATCATAAAATGAGGCAATGGAAAACAAACACGGCAGCTGACAAAGCCATGTGGTGCTGTCTTGAGAAAATAAAATCTTTAATGGGATTATTTAAGCCACAAAGGAAAGGAGAAACATGCAAACTGCAGAAAAGAAAATGAAATTTATGAAAAAAAACCACACAAAACTTTATTTTAAATCATCTATTTGTTCTTTTTTTTTTTTGGTTAAATTAGTTACAGTGATTAGTACATGATGAGCGGGGCAGAGAAACAAACACTGAGAGATCAAAGGACAGAAAATTACAGCCGTCCGGAGGTTTGACGACATCACAAATTGGAAGGACAATTATGTGGCGAGTCGGGCTGAGACTTTGAACTCTGAAGCAGGAAAAATAAGCCGAGTATTATGACGGTGAGCAGGGAGGAGAGATGGAAACCTTGGGATGGGTAACAGGAGGGCAGCCCACCGAAACACTGAGCAGTAGTTCAGCCTAAAAGTGCACTGAGATTTATTCATTAATTTAGATGTGTGTGCGTGTGTGTGTGTGTGTGTGTGTGTGTGTGGTGGTCTACCCTCAACTGCGGATCCTCCATCTGCACTTTCAGTTATCCAAAAAAAAAAATCCAAAATTTTAAAATTCATAAAAGTTTATTAACTACGTGTCCACCTATTGAACCACATCCAGGGTGAATGAGCCCATTGTCCACTGATTTTGCCCTCACCTTCTCCACTGCCACCCACCTCCTCACTGTTAGAACATTAGAACACTCGAGACGAGATCAGGCCATTCAGCCCAGCAAGCTCGCCAGTCCTGTCCACTTATTTCTTCCAAAAAAGCATCAAGTGGAGTTTTCAAAGTCCCTGACGTCTTACTGTCTACCACACTACTTGGTCGCTTATTCCTATCGTTCTTTGTGCAAAGAAAAACTTCCTAATGTTTGTGTGAAATTTCCCCTTCACAAGTTTCCAACTGTGTCCCCGTGTTCTTGATGAACTCATTTTAAAGTCACCGTCTCGATCTACTGGACTAATTCCCTTCATCATTTCAAACACTTCAGTCTGGTCTGCTCTTAATTTCCTGTAAAGGCTCAGCACTTTTAACCTCACAAAGTGAGTACACCCCTAAGTGACAAGTGTCCAAATTGTGCCCAGTTAGCCATGTTCCCTCTCCGGTGTCATGTGACTCGTTAGTGTTACAAGGTCTCAGGTGTGTTAAATTTGCTGTTCTCGCTCTCACACTCTGTCTCTCATACTGGGCACTGGAAGTTCAACATGGCACCTCATGGCAAAGAACTCTCTGAGGATCTGAAAAAAAAGAATTGTTGCTCTACATAAAGATGGCCGAGGCTATAAGAAGATTGCCAACACCCTGAAACTGAGCTGCAGCACGGTGGCCAGACAGACAGCGACTGGTTTAACAGGACAGGTTCCACTCAGAACAGGCCTTGCCATAGTTGACCAAAAAAATTGAGTGCATGTGCTCAGCATCACATCCAGAGGTTGTCTTATGAAACTAGACGTACGAGAGGTTGAAGGGGTGGTGGGGTCAGCCTGGCAGTGCTCAGACCATACACCCATTGAACAATTCATCAAATTGGTCTGCATGGCTGTCGTCCCAGAAGGAAGCCTCTTCTAAAGATGATGCACAAGAAAGCCCACAAACAGTTTGCGGAAGACAAGCAGACTATGGACATGGATTACTGGAACCACGTCCTGTGGTCTGATGAGACCAAGATCAACTTATTTGGTTCAGATGGTGTCAAGCGTGTGTGGTGGCAACCAGGTGAGGAGTACAGACAAGTGTGTCTCACCTACAGTCAAGCATGGTGCTGGGAGTGTCATGGCTTGGGGCTGCATGAGTACTGCCAGCACTGGGGAGCTACAGTTCATTGAGGGAACCATGAATGCCAACATGTACTGTGACATACTGAAGCAGAGCGTGATCCCCTCACTGGGCCGCAGGGCAGTATGCCAACATGATAAGGACCCCAAACACACCTCCAAGACGACCACTGCCTTTGTAAAGAAACTGAGGGTAAAAGTGCTGGACTGGCCAAGCACGTCTCCAGACCTAAACCCTATTGAGCTTCTCTGGGGTATCCTCAACCAGAAGGTGTAGGAGCACAAGGTCTCTAACATCCACCAGCTCTGTGATGCCATCATGGAGGAGTGGAAGAGGATTCCAGTGGCAACCTGTGAAGCTCTAGTGAACTCCAAGCCCAAGAGAGTTAAGGCAGTGCTGGAAAATAATGGTGGGCACACAAAATATTGACACTCTGGGCACAATTTGGACACTTGTCACTTAGGGGTGTACTTACTTTTGTTGCCAGCGGTTTAGACATTAATGGCTGTGTGTTGAGTTATTTTGAGGGGACAGCAAATTTACACTGTGATACAAGCTGTACACGGACTACTTGACATTGGATCAAAGTGTCAGATCTTCAGTGTTGTCCCATGAAAACATAGAATAAAATATTTACAAAAATGTGAGGGGTGTACTCACTTTTGTGAGATACTGTGTGTGTATATATATATGTACCAGACTTAGTTGTGTAATTTCTATATTGTTCCCTAAACACAGAACTTAATTAGCCCAGGAGTCCAATTAAAAACAGAAACTGGTTGTAAGAAAAATATGCAGCCAAGGGGGTCCCCAGGACTGAGGTTGGGAAACACTGATATATATATGCCTGGGGGCGCGCCACTTTGCGTCTATACCGCTCGCGTTGTGAAAGGGGAGGCTGAATGCACACTTTGGAGATGTGGACGGATCACCTGCTTGCTTACTGCTCCACCTTCAGTGCTGCGTGTTCTGCTTCTCGTGCTGCGCATCGTTCAATTCAAAGCCTGTAACAGTAGCTGTCCTTGCTTCACCCTCTTTCCCCCCTACTCTGGGGGGGCAGCTGAACGCCATCTAAGGAGATGCGGACAGATCAGCTGCTGAGCTGCGTGTTCTGCTTGTCGCACTGCACGTCGATCATTTAAAACCCTGCACAGCAGCTGTCTTGTGGGACGTTAAAATGTCTCTCGCGGGACGTCCGGGCTGATTATTACTTTCCCTATTTTCTGAATTTGCACATAGTTTATTATTGTTCTCTTGTGCAACCTTTTTTGCCTTCTTTTCTCTCTGTTTCGATGCGCTGCTCTTTCTTCTTCACTTAGTCGTTCATGTGCCATCTAGAGCGTATAACATTTTTAAGAGCTAAGAAAAGATGAAGTGTATCTGCCAATAGCATTCCAATAACTGCGAGGTTAGATGTCCGTGAACTTGTTTTAAATCATTTGTAAGTACGGTGAGATGTGCAAAAGTACTTCAATGTAATCTTTTTGTTTTCATTTGAATGTTTTGGTACTGGTTTTAATTTTTCTTTGTAGTTATGCCATACTAACCGCATTACCTGTTGAAAATGGGTAACAAAGTAAAATGTGTAAATGTTTGATATCTGTTTACCTCCTTGTAGCTTCAGCACCTTTCCGCAGTATCCTCGTGTGTCTGAATCCCTCTTTCTTGAGTGGCGCCCCCTCTCTCGAGCGTGGTGCCAGCTGTGTAAAAGGACACCCTCGAGTTGGTACTGAAACTTTGGCCTTGCAATTTTGATTCACCCATCCATCACGGGGTTCTGCGCAAGGCAGGAAACAAACCCCGGGCAGGGTGCCAGCCTACCACAGGGCATGCGCACACATACACCCACACACCAAGCACAATTTAGGATCGCCAATGCACCTAACCTGCATCTCTTTGGACTATGGGAGGAAACCCACACGGGCACAGGGAGAACATGCAAACTCCATGTAGGGAGAACCCAGGAAGCGAACCCGGGTCTCCTAACTGCAAGGCAGCAACACTACCCACTGCGCCACCGTGCTGGCCAAATGTGATTCATTCTTTGGTTTTTGTGATTTTTGCTATTCTTCGTGGATTTCTCATATTTAGACCCCTGTTTCTTTCAATGTAAGTTATTGTTTTTGTGAGACGTTGAGTCTCATGGAGACTTGGGTACTGAGCCTCCCGGTGCCGTGGATATGGTAGTAACAGAAGCCAGTGTAAGCTTTGGGGACGTGCATTCACCTGTTTACCTAGGAGAGGGTTATAAGAAAAGGCAGGGAAAAAAATAAAAACCCAAACGAAGAGTTTTATTAAACACTAGCCATGTGCGCCCAACTACGTTGCGCGTGTTAAAGTTGTCTGTGAAGGGCTCCCTGTTTAAACGCAGCTAGCAGTCAGTCATGAACTGGGCCCTACGTCGCATAGCATTATGATTTTTTATAAGGGAAACAAAATTACAAACGAAAACCCTTGGACATTGATTCGATAGGAACGGCCTGCTCGGAATCACTGTCCGAATCGTAATTATGTGGTGGCAGCATTTCTGTTTCTGTCCATTCACAGTCCGTCTCGTTTTCACGACGCTGTAGTTTCCTCTCACAATGTCTTCTCAACCTTTCTCCAATCTCACAGGTTGCTTTGTGGCAATCCAAAGAGTAAGGCAATATACACGGAGCAATGGTTATAAAAGGGGGACACATAGGTATCCAGGCTCTTTAAAGCATAAATAGGGATCACTTCACTGACATGTGTGCAAGCCACAATACAACTGTGAGACGCGCAGCACTCGCCGGCCACAACGTAACAATAATAATTTCTGGAACGTGCTGTTACATTGTCATTCATTTTACCCACTGTCTTGCTTTCATTCATATGTTACGCAGGCACGTACCTTTTATCTTCGGCAATCTCATTCTCTAACCAGGCCTCAGGAGCTAACCAGCATAACACTGTCCACCACCCCTTTAGTTATTCTGGCACATTGCTGACATCCGTGAGTAACAACCACGTACTAAACTGGAAGGTGGTCTACGCATGAGTGGAATTCGTGGACGAACAAAGATCAAGATCTAAATGAAGATCTCTTTAGTTAATTTAAAGCACAACAATTTGTTTAGTTTGAATGTCTGTGTTTTGAGGTGTGACTGGCGTACTACAGTCTTCAGTAGTATAAGCCTGGAGGAGATTCTTAATGCAATGCCTATGTTTTAGCTGTCTCTCTACTGCCATCTAGTGCTGCTTCTTCTAATTCATTCACGGACAAACAAAGATCAAGATCCAAATGAAGATTATATATAGAGATACCGTCTTGGTGGGCTTTGTGCATCTCGTGCTCGTGCGTTTTTTGTTATTTTTTTTCCATTGTGTTCGCTGGGATTTGCTCTGCACGCTGGGAGGGAACAGCCATAAGCAAAGCTATCGTCAGTTTTAAACGTGGCACACTGTCCGTACTGTTCCACAAGACCATGTGGGTAGGTAGAAGTTTGAGTATTAGGGGGGTGCTGTGAGTGTTTGTTTTGATGGAAAAGTGTGGGCTTATTGTGGATGTCTTGTGATTTGAGGGTTGTTAATATAATAAAAGTATCCGTAACATCAGTTTGGATTTTGTTTTTGACACTTTTGGGAGTTGGATAAAGTGATCGTATCCCCCTCCCAAGGATAAGAATGGAGATGCCTTGGTGAAGTGTATCATTAGATGGGCTGGAAAAAAAGAAAGAGACAAATATATGGGACATTGGGTATAAATTTATTGTACTTGTAAAAGTTAGCTCTTTTCAGTTTTATTCTCTCAGTCACGATCACACCCTAACACCCCTCCTCCTAATCTGACTGTAACTAACAGCGGCAGCATAAATTCACACCCGATCTCATGCTGCTCGTTTTCAAATAATATCGCATTTGTGCGATGATGTTTTCTGATTGGTACTATTCAGGTCATAAAATGATGTAAAAATAATCTAAATTAGCATATGCCACCCTAAATTGGGGTGTTTGTCAGAAATGTGACAATTTACATCATGAGGTACAAGTACATAAAAAATAAGAATAGTTGTGTCAAATATTTAAGTTATTGAAATATGTGCTTAAATATTTAAATATTTCCCATTGTCATTTTCACCTTCTGATAAAAGTCCATAGTGGGCTAGGTCACTAGTAAAGGATCAAAACATTATAATTGTAGTCAGTGACCTTCAATAGTCTTAAATGATACCTCACATGCCTATGTTTGAAATTTGTAACCTTCTGCGAGTGGCTCTTAAAGGTTTAGGACAATACAAAACAATATAATACAATTTCTTTTTTGTATAGCCCAAAATTACACAAGAAGTGCCTCAATAGACTTTAACAGGCCCTGCCTCTTGACAGCCCCCCCAGCCTGGCTCTCTAAGAAGAAAATGAAAAACTCCCAAAAAAGCCCTTGTAGGGAAAAAAATGGAAGAAACCTCAGGAAAGGCAGTTCAAAGAGAGACCCCTTTCCAGGTTGGGCGTGCAGTGGGGGTCAAAAGGAGGGGGTCAATACAATACAATACACAGAACAGAACAAATCCTCGGTACATTATAAAAATAAAAAATGTTACAAGTACAGACCAGAATTTAACAGTAGATGAAATTGCATCATAGGATTTTGGAGTCCTAGAGACCTCAGCCATCAAGCTGCCTCCCCTTATTGGCCATTCCAGAGCTGAAACAGGTGCTGGGCCAGCCAATCCAATGAAAGGACCCCTCTACCCCGCGATTCCAGCGATCCTCCATCAGAGATGACTTTACCTTAGGCAGGCAGAACAACTTGGCAGGTGGGCAGTGGCACCAAGTGCCACATGTGAGTACCGAGAAGAGAAACAGAAATAGGTGAGGGTGAATAACAAATTCTAACTATCATGTTACTTATGTTTTGGTGCTAATGACCAACAACAGAGATCACAGCAGCTCTAGTCAGGGTGTGCTAAACTGAAGTCGTGAGTCTTCAGCTGGGATTTGAAAGCTGAGACCGAAGGGGCATCTCTTATAGTGGCAGGCAGACCACTCCACAGTTTAGGGGGTCCTGTAACTAAAAGCTAAACCTCCCACTTTATTTTATTAATCCTTGGAAGCAGCAGCAGACCGGCATCTTGAGATCTTAATGTGCGCTCAGGTTTGTAAGTCATGATAAGTTCAGACAAGTAAGCCCCACTTCGGCCATTTAATGCTTTATATGTTAAAAGGAGGATTTTGAAATCTGCCCTAAACTTAACCGGGTGCCAGTGTAAGGATTTAAATAAGGATTTAAGAACTGGAGTTATGTGTTCCTATTTTCTTGTTCTTGTAATAATTCTTGCAGCAGCATTTTGGATTAACTGGAGGCTGTAAAGAAAAAAGTTTGAACATCCAGTGAGCACCGCATTGCAGTAGTCAGTCCTACTAGAAATAAATGCATGAATTAATTTCTCAGAATCCTGTTTATTTAAAAAGCGCCTTAATTTCCTAACATTTTTAAGATGGAAGAACAGGATTTGGACAACTTTGTAATGTGAACTTTAAATGACTTGCTAGAGTCAAAGATAACTCCTCGATTGCGAGCTGATTCAGTAAAATTAATGGTGATTCCAACTGAGTTAAATGATGACAGAATATTGTTGTGATCAACGCCATTCCCTCCAATAATTAACATTTCTGTTTTATCTCTGTGTTTAAAGACAAGTAGTTCTCATCCATCCATTTAATTCACTAACACAACTAATTAAAGACAACATCGGAGAAACTTCATTTGATCTAAATGAAAGGTATAACTGGGTGTCATCTGCATACGAGTGAAAATGAACATTATGTTTCCTAATGAGAGATCCCAGTGGAAGCATGTAAAGTGAAAACAGTAAAGGTCCGAGTACTGAGCCCTGCAGGACACCATATTGAACTTCTGTGTATAATGATGGAGTCCTGTCAGCACATTTCTGTACATATTGGAATCGATTTGATAAATAAGAACTAAACCAAGCGAGCACGCTGCCTGTAAGCCCAACATAATTTTCACGCCTGTGCAGTAAAATAGAATGGTCAATGGTGTCAAATGCTGCACTTAAGTCTAACAACATAGTTACAGTGGAGTTTCCTTCATCAGAGGATTTCATAATGTTGTTTACAATCTGCATTAGTGCCGTTTCTGTATTATGACCAGTGCGGAAACCGGACTGGAATTTGTCAAATATATTGTAATGCGTAAGATGTGACTGAAGCTGATTGGCGACTACTTGTTCTAATATTTTAGAGAGAAATGGTAAATTTGAAATAGGTCTATAATCATTTAGTATGTGTGGGTCTGCGTCTGACTTTTTAAGTAATGGTTTAATGACTTACACTTTTAGTGCATCAGGTACTATGCCATGCAGTAATGAACTATTGATAATGTTTAGAATAGAACATCCATTGCACTTTTTACTAGTTTTGTTGGCACTGGATCTAGGGAACAAATAGAACACTTGTTCTAGGGAACAAGTGCTGAATGCAATGTGCGGCAGCGTCTGCTAAGCTAGTATTTGGTTTGTACTGTGATGCTGACATCTGGGATCTTATATTTTTAATTTTCTCATTGAAGGAGTCTGTACTTCTAATATCTGTTGGTATTTTGCACTGTAGACCTGAATTCCCATTTGTTAATTTAGCCACTCTTCTAAACAGTACTCGAGGATTTTTATTATTCCTATCTGTTATTGTAGAATTGTATTCTGAGCGAGCTTTAAAGAGAGCTTTTTTATATTTTTTAACACTCTCCATCCATACAATTTGAAAGACATGTAGCTTTGTTGTTCTCCATCTGCGCTCTAGTTTTCAGCCCTGTAATTTAAGAGCTCAAGTGTTTTCATTAAACCAGGGAGAGTTTCTATGTGCTTTGATCACTTTTGTTTTAAGGGGAGCCACTGTGTCCAGAGCATCTCTCAAGGTCACATTATAATGTGATATTAGCTGATCTAAATTGTTTTCCACGTTTACATTTGATGTTAACTGATCTAAATGGTTTTCCACAATTACACTCGACTTACTCAAGGTATCTATAAATTTTGAAGCAGAATTACAATCTAGATGTTGCACTGTCTTTGTTTTAATCTGTGAGTGCGTTGGCAATTGCAGGACTAAATCAAATGTAAGTAAGTAGTGATAGGAAATAACTTCATTTAATGGAGTAATATTTAAATTTTTAATTTCAACTTTGTAAGTTATAATTAAATCTAATGTGTGGTTATGATTATGAGTTGGACCTTTGACAATCTGACAAAATCCTACTGAATTTAACAAATAAGTAAAACATTTGTTAAAAGTGTCCACATCAATGTGTACATTAAAATCCCCCATCAGAACTACGTGATCATAATTTATAGCCAAATCACATAAGAGTTTGCTAAATTCAGTCATGAACAATGAATATGGCCCTGGTGGTCTGTAGACTAGCACTATAATTGTGTTGGAATCTGTTTTAATATTTAAAATGAATGCCTCAAAGGATGTAAAGTTGCCTAAATTTTAGACATGATTTGCATTTTGTTACAATGAATTATTCCAAGGCCTCCTCCTCGACCAGAATCTCTAGACTTATGAAGGAACGAGTATCCATCTGGTGACGCCTCAGCTAGGGAACAGTGTCACATTTACTAAGCCAGGTTTCAGTGAGAAGACACAGATCAGATTTTGTACTTAATATAATATCATTTACCAAAACAGCTTTAGTGCCAAGAGAGCGAATGTTCAATAAACAGCATTTAAAACTGCATGGTTCTTTCTGAACTGCTGATATATTTTTTGTTTTAATTTGAAGTAAATTTCTATTACAGATGCCCCTGGTGGAGGGTCTGGTTTTATCCCTTGGTCTAATTATACACCTTATTTTTTGGTTATCAAGTAATTTAAGGTTTGCATCAAGACTAAATTTACTGGATGCCCACAACAGGGATTATGGGTAACAGCTTCAGGAAAGTAACAGGTGGGATAAACAACAGCCTGTGATTTAAGATCACATGACTGCGGCCTGGATGGTGCTCTAATCAGTCAACCAGGCAGTTTTGCTGCCATATTTTGGGATTAATACATAAGATCCCCTCCAGTTAGGATAAAGACCATCTCTTTTAAAAAATCCAGGCCTTTCCCAAAAATCATCCCAATTGTTCACAAATGCTATGTTTTTATTTGCACACCAGGCTTCTAGCCAGCAGTGAAGGAGCTCAATCTGCTATAAATCACATCCCCTCTATATAATCTTGGTAAGGGACCAGATACAACTAAATTGTGACATTTTCTTTTAGCTTTGGTGCATAGAGAGAGGATGTTCCTCTTTAATACCTCAGATTGCTGTAAATAAATATCATTAGTGCCAACATGCCGCAATAAGGTAGATACTTCATCGTCGGCGACACGGTCCAATGCAGCCTCTATTTCAGAAATCTTGGCCCCGTGGACCACTGGTAAAGAATCCGATATCATAAGTATGATCGTATTTATGATCAGCAATCTCAAAATATCATAAACAACATTCCACATGTCTATATTACCAATTTTCACATTATTTCAAAGTTGTGTGAAAAGGAGTAGCTTTGACCCCTCCTATTCCAATTAGGTACAACAAACTTGCCTCTCCCTCTCTGAGTTGATGGCATTTATCTCCATTCTTTTCACAAGAGCAGTGCTGTGGCTGATGCCTGCTCAGAACTGTTTGTTGTAGCGGCAATCCAAGCTAAGATGTTCCGTGACCGCTATCACAATGGACAAAGGCAGGACCATAACAACAGATAGCTTCTTCATGTCACTTTCCCCTGCTAATCGGCTGCTCTGCACCACAACGCAACTCTGCTTGGCACCGTAAAGTTAAATGGGGCTTCCACCTGCAGCTAAAGTCACTTTGATACGTGAGCAATTTGCTAGTGTGTAGATCTGGCAGGGTCATGCTAATGTTTTTTCGTAGGCTTCAGGGATTCTAGTGTTAATGTTGTGTCTTAACGGTGTATCTTTGGGGTGCCAACCTGGTCATCGCCATTTAATACAGTCAAAGGAATGGAACAAAAAAAAGCGACCGCTATATGCCTCTATAATTAAACAACAACAAAAGTGCAAGGTGAGTAAGCCGATATGTCGGTAGACCCCCTTAGGTTTTTCGGAACACTACTCTCTGGTTTAGTTGAATCCGAACTGACTGTTTCCTTCTGGTAGTGGCGGCTTTAACACTAGAATTACCAGAGCCTACGAAAAAACTCGTAATTCCGTCCCACCTTAAATTGCTTCTTAAATCCCTTCACACCTCTCCGCCAGCGCCCTTTGTCTTCTAAATGTCCAGAGAAAGAGAAGCTTGGAGCAGCCGGCTATTCCATCCCCCCACCAATTTAGAACGTACACGAACTTCAGCTTGATTGAGTATCTGGGAGTGAAGTGGAGTTTTAGAGTGGAAATAATAGATCGTTGTTTGGAACACACGCATTTCATGTCTGCACATTTAGAAGACAAAGGGCGCTGGCGGAGAGGTGTGAAGGGATTTAAGAAGCAGTTTAAGGTGGGACGGAATTACGAGTTTTTTCATAGGCTCTGGTAATTCTAGTGTTAAAGGTTGGGGACCAGAATGGTCAAAGTCAATTGTCCTCACTGGGCGTCTTCTCAGTGCTGCAGAGGTAAAAGAGGAAGAGAAGGTTAGCATGAGCGCCCCCCTCTCGGGCCAGGATGGTAATACCTGCTTTAGATGAGCCCAGAGAGTGATGCACAGATGTGCATGAGTGACAATTGTCACTTAATCTTTATATGGGACTGTGGACGCTAGAGGCGCTGTTACCCCATTGAAACCACCAGACAGACGTCCCAGACACACTTGTAAAAGTACAAGAAGAATCCTTAATAATATTTCTTCCATTATTGTGCCCAAAGCACCGCACACTCCACAATTGTTAATCAATACAATAATCACAATAATAATAAATATACAATCCTCCACTCCCAGCAGCTCCGTCCTCTACCACCCAACTCCGGCTCAGCTTGCTGGGGTTTCCCAGAGTCCTTTTAAAGTCTATAACCCGGAAGTATTGCTTCTCCGGGTCAACACCTTTATCACATATCCCGGAAGTACTGCGGGCTTCCGTCCTCGTGACCCTGAAGTACTTCCGGGTTGGCGTAACTGTAATAGTCCCCGGGTTCTTGGTGAGCTCCCCGTGGCGGCGCCCATGACACCCAACAGGGCTGAAGAGTTGGACTCCATGTCCCATGCTGCCCTGCGTGAATCCGAGAAACCATTCCCATCCGGGGGAGCTGCCATCTAGCGTCCCGGGGAATGTAATTCCCTGAAAAGGCTGCTTTCTTTTGTAGAGGGACATCCCGGCCCATGTCCATCACAGGGACATAACTGAGGAAAGTATTTTTGTTTTTTTTACGGGTTTTTGATATTTTTATCCCTCATATTTTATTAAAGAAGGACCAAGGCAGAGGCTAGTTTTCATGTTCCATAATTTAGCTCCTACCTAATCTTTTTCTCTTCTCAGAGTCTGTGCCTTGAGTTTGGGACGTCTGGTTTGCGAAGCCCTCCATTCAACTCTCTCACTTGTTGTGTCTGCTTTCTCTAGCTGTGTATCAACATGACTAATGAGAAGATTCACCAGTACACCGTGGACGTCCTCTTTGAACAAGAGCAGGCCGAATGTGTGCAGGAGGGAGTCGCCATGGAAACGTTTCATTCTCCTGGCAACCAGAGTGCTGTCTTGGATTTTTTCTTTCAGGTACGCATTAAACTGTCTCCATAGTAGGTGCATAAATAATAATAATAAAATAAACAATATGCCTCTCGCAGCTATGCCGATTAAAGCTACAGATTTACAAGTGTGCACGTTATGGAACACTGACCTCATCCTAAGGGTGCGTTTATTGATCCTGACATGTTACAGTTTACTAGTCATGTTTGATTTGCAATGAGTTGGAGTGAAATACATAACATTTGTCGTGTGTGTGCACATAGGGGACTGCACAAGGGCTCTGGTGATCGTAATTACCTGCCCATCCAGGGGATGGCACTATGTTCTAATGAGTTTTCCCTTCCTCCATCTGCAGACCAGATGATTGACAGCTGTAACATGCCTGACATCACTTCCTCTGTCTGTCCACCTGGACCCACCTCTTCCTGCCAGTAGGACTTATGAATGGAAGTGCCGCCATTTTGAAAACAGTTCACTTTTGGAATTCGCATCTGAAAAGACATTTTTGCCATTACTACTTGTTTTCTTTCCAGTTATACGTGTTCACCAGGGTGGTGCCCCTACTCTTTAGCGTGGTCTGTCTACTCTCTTACAGTGGAGTAGTCGGTAGGAAGAGGGATGTCAAGGCGGACAGACACTGGAAGTGACATCAGAGATGTTACAGCTGTCAATCATCCGGTCTGCAGATGGAGGAAGACAAAAGGCATTAGAACACAGTGCCATCCCCTGGAGTGGCGGGTAATTACAATCACCAGAGCCCTTAAGGTTTCCTCTATGTGCACACACGTGACAATTGTTTTTAGTAATTTAAAAAATGCAGATTTTATTTGCAAATACAGATTCAGAAAATATGCAGATCCCTTTCATTTTCTGCACACTTTATTTAATTTTAAATTGTGTCAGAAAAACGACCAACAGACATCATAAAGGTTTGGGGCAGCCATCCGTATAATATGCCCTGGCTGCAAAAGGTTGAAATTGAAGAGAGTTGTGTGCAAGACTGAGTCTAAAACAGAATTGTGGATGTAAGATGGCAACTTTAAAGGCCAGTGGAGGAAATGGCGTCTTCGGGGACCGGAAGTGATGTCATCACAGGCTCTGTAACTGGCAGTGACGTCTTTGGGGGCCAGAAGTGACGTCATCACAGACACCATAGCTGGATTTGACGTCATCACAGGCACCATAGCTGGAGGTGACGTCATCACAGGCTCCATAACCAGAAGTGATGTCATCACAGGCTCCATAACCAGAAGTGATGTCTTCAGAGGCTCCAGAACCTGGCAGGATTTCCCAAGAATGGTCTGCATGGAACTGAGAGAGACAGTCAGCACACCACACTGGGTCCACGGTCTGATGTAGAATTACAGTTACTGAAGCCCTTTAGCTGCCTCCTACTTGCACGTGTGTGGCAATAGATAAATTTGACATTTTCCTATCGTTGTGCACTCAATGACTAATAATGACAAACCAAAAACATCTTTTTTTTTAAAGGTTTGCAAATGTATTACAATTAAAAAAAAAAAACTGAAATCTCTCATTCCTAAAAGTATTCAGTACTTTGTAGAAGCTCCCTTGGCAGAAATTCCAGCTTAAAATCTCCTTGGAAAGACTCCTCAAAATGGTTTGTCGCTTTCTTGCTGGCCAATCCACTCAAGCGCCATTAGATTTGGATGGGAAGCATCTGTGAACTGTCATCATCAGGTTTCTCCATGTGTTCTATGGGGTATAAGTCTGGGCCACTCAAGGACACTCACAGACTTATCCTGATGCCACATCAGCATTGTCTTGGCTGTATGTTTCAGGTCATTGTCACGCTGGTAGGTGACCCGTCACTCCAGTCTGAGGTGATGTGCACTCTGGAACACCTTTCTAAATATGGCCGCATTTATCCTTCCCTCAATTCTCACCAGCCTTTCTGTCCATGCACCCTTATACCATGATAATGCCACCACACTACTTCAGCACAGGGTTTGTATTAGGTAGGTGATAAGCAATGCTTGGTCTTCACCAGAGTTTGAAGAGTTCAGTTTTTGTCTGATCAGACCAAAGGAGCTTTGTCCTCATGATGTCATAGTTCTTTAAACAGTCACTCAAGTTTGGCTTCCTCTTTGCCACTCTACCATAAACACCTAATTGATGGAGTACTGCTGAGATGGTCATCCTTCCAAAAAGGTTCTCCAATCTCAGCACTTCTAAAGTTCTGTTAGAGTGACCTTTGGGTTTTCGATCCCCTTTCCCCTTCTTGGCTGATTCCTCAGTTTGGCCAGATGGCCAACTCTAGGAAGAGACCCCCTGATGGTTCTAAACACTTTCCATTTCACAATTCTGGGAGTCACTGAATGCTTTAGAAATGTTTTTGATCCCCTTGACCTGATCTATGCCTCACCATAATTTGATTATGGAGGTCTACAGAAAGTTCCTTGGACGTCATTACTTGGTTTTTATCTTGGCATGCAGTGTGAACTGTTGGACCTTTTTTACACAGGAACACATGGGCCTTTCTAAATAATGTCTGGTCACATCAGTTTGCCAGAGGAGGACTCCAATCAAGTTCTCAAAAGATCTCAAGGAGAGTTAAAGCAAACAGGATACACCTGAGCATAATGTGGAGTGGAGCAGCAAAGGGTCCGAATACTTTCAGTAATGAGAGATTTCAGTAACTGATATTTAATTAAATTGGTGAGCATTTCCTAAAACACGTTTTAACTTTGTCATAATGAGTTATTGAGTTAAGATGATGGCAAAACCTGCAACTGTATCCAATTACAATTAAAACGTAAAACACAATGAAAGTGTGCAGGAATTGCTGGGGTCCCAATACTCTGAGTTCGCTGTATTTAATGAGCTTCTGTAAAACAACATTATGCACATTACTTTGTTTTTTTCCACAGGAAAACTTTGTACATGGAAAGTCGCCACTCTCCGTTACCTAGCAACAGCCTATCCTAGTTGATGATAGGCATACGACCTGTTTTTTTTGTGTGTGTGTTTTGTTTTTTTAATTGAGATCTATTTTTAAACAATTGTATTATCTTCAGAGTAGTCAGGGTATGGACAGCAGGGGATGTCATCCATCAATTCATGGGAAAGACTTCTGACTCAATTGAATATGGATAAGCGATTGTTGAAGACCCCACTGAAACATAAGTATGGTCTTTGGTACCATAATTTCCTTGTCTTAATATCTCCGCCATGATTGCTGGGATAGATAAATTGTGTCAAGTTTGATCACAATTTTAAAAGAACACATTCCCTGGGAGCATTTTATTAACAGACTAGCTGTCCCCTGCGGCTCCACCCTTGTAATAGTGAAACGGGACAGCGAGGAGGGACCCGCCCGTCTCCCTCCTCCTGATGTCCACCTCTCCTCAGCCTGCAGCCTCTGTCTCGGATTAACGCGAATATATCACTCCTGCAAACAAACTATGATTCTTAGCGCAATGAGAGAAGTCGCAAAATCAACTGGAATGTTCAAGCAAATTCTAGAAAAAGCTTGATCTAAATCCGTTAAGTAGTTTTCTCGTTTGCTAGCTAAGCAGATGTAAGATACACCCCAAGGCTGGTAGGTGAGTGAGGAGGGCCCCGCCCCCAATTCCCCTTGGCCCGCTGCCCCTCCCCTTGGCCCGCAGCTTCTCTCGGATTTGTGCAAATAAATCATTAGCGCAAGCTGGCGGTTCTCAACCTGTGGGGGGCGTGAAATAACAAAAAAGGGGGCGCAAAGATATGAAAAAAAAAAACAAGAATCGAAAATATGAAAAATCCATCTATTGAAACCAAAACAAATTAACTTAAACTACATTCTGATACTAGAAAAATGAAAATAGAGTTAGATAAATGTCGCTAAAAGTTAAGTAGGCATAATAAAAGTTGTAGCGGTGTATCGGCAGTAAAAAAATCTAGGAATACATTTTATTAGGGTTTCAAAAAAACGTTAGGAGGGCGCAATTAAAATTATTATGAAAACTCTGGTCACAAATAATTAAAGGTTGAGAAACTCTGCCGCAAGCGAACTATGATACCTAGCTCAATAAGAGAAGTCACAAAATCAACCGGAATGTTCAAGCAAATTCCAGAAAAAAGCCCAATCTAACTCCATTAAGTAGCTCTCTCATTCGCTAACTAAGCAGATGTAAGATACATCCTGAAGCTGGTGCGTGAGTGAGGAGGGCCCCGCCCCTCTCCCCTCGTCCTGCATTTGCACAAATAAATGGATACCACAAGTGAACTCTGATACTTAGCACAGTGAGAGAGGTCGAAAAATCAACTGGAACATTCAAGCAAATTATAGAAAAAAGCCCAATCTAAATCTGTTAAGTAGTTCTTTCGTGAAAATCGAACAGACCTACAGACGGACAGACAGATGTTGGATTTTTTATGTATATATATATATATACAGTGGAACCTCTAGATACGATCACCTCTGTATACAAGAAATTCAAGATAAGAGGAAAGAATATGCGAAAAATTCGGATCTAAATACGAGTATTGGCTCGTAACGAGCCATAACCCAGGCTGTGGTTATGCGTGACGCGTTTTCCGATCCGCCTCGACTCGGGGATTCACCCAAGCTGACGCTGCCAGCCCGTCAGCTCACTCAGTGTTCCTTGTTCTCCCGTAACGTGAGGATCTACGCGTTTGTGCGCTTGTGATTTCATTGTTTCGCTGTAGCAGTTCGCTTTATAAGCGTATCCAAAAATATCGTGGACATGCAGATGGAGAATAGGAGACGATTGCCCTTAGGAGGAGAGAGAGAGAGAGAGAGAGAAAGAAAGAAAGAAAGAAAGAAAGAGAGGCGCGAGCAAGGGAGATAAGGAGAGAGAGAGACGCGTGCATGAGCGAGAGAGATAAGGAGAGAGATGCACACGAGAGAGAAGAACCATCAGCTCAGTTATGCTCACATGACGTTCAGCAAAGTGTATCCATACTACTCGTATTGCAAGACATCGCTCGTTTATCATGTCAAAATTCATTTAAAAATTTAGCTCGTCTTGCAAAACACTCGTAAACCAAGTTACTTGCAAACCGAGGTTCCACTTGTATATATTATTTATCAGTGTTATTTGTTAGGAAAATTGATTTTTATGTTGATATTCTTGAGGGTGCGGAACGGATTAACTGGATTTCCATTATTTTCAATGGGGAAGTTTGTTCTAGATACGAGAAATTTGCTATACAAGCTCAGTGCTGGAATGAATTAAACTTGTATCTCGAGGTTCCACTGTATATACAGTAGTGTGAAAAACTATTTGCCCCCTTCCTGATTTCTTATTCTTTTGCATGTTTGTCACACAAAATGTTTCTGATCATCAAACACATTTAACCATTAGTCAAATATAACACAAGTAAACACAAAATGCAGTTTTTAAATGATGGTTTTTATTATTTAGGGAGTTGCATGACAGCACTCTAAAAAGTTGTTAAGCTGCTCTGAAGGCAAAGAAATATCCCTACCTCCATGTCAGGCCCTAGATATTAACATACAGTAAACCCTCATTTATCACAGTTAATCCGTTCCAGACTCTACCGCGATAAATGAATTTCCACAAAGTAGGATTCTTTATTTATAAATCTAATATTTTCACAGTTAGAGCATTGAAAACCTGTTTACGACCTTCTAAATACATTTTGTAACATTATTAGAGCCCTCTAGACATGAAATAACACCCTTTAGTCAAAAATTTAAACTGTGCTCCATGACAAGTCAGAGATGACAGTTCTTTCTCACAATTAAAAGAATGCAAACATATCTTCCTCTTCAAAGGTGCGCCGTCAGGAGCGGAGAATGTCAGAGAGAGAGAGAAAAGTAAACAATCAAAAATCAATAGGGCTGTTGGGCTTTTAAGTATGCAAGCACCGCGATAAAGCGGTGCAATGAAGGGATCAATGTGAAGGTAGTCTTTCAGCATTTTTTAGAGGAGCATCCGTATCTTCTAAGCAAACAGCCACTGTGCAAACAGCCCCTCTGCTCACAGTCCCTTCGTCAGGAGCAGAGAATGTCAGAGAGAGTGAGAGAGACAGAGAAAAGCAAACAATCAAAAATCAATACGGGCTGTTAGAGCTTTCAAGTATGCAAAGCACTGCGAGGAAAGCATATCGTATATCATTGAGGCGTTTTATTTAATACGTAATACGTGCTCTGATTGGGTGGCCTCTCAGCCATCCGCCAATAGCGTCCCTTGTATGAAATCAACTGGGCAAACAAACTGAGGAAGCGTGTACCATAAATTGAAAGACCCGTTGTCCGCAGAAATCCACGAACCAGCGAAAAATCCGTGATATATATTTAGATATGCTTACATTTAAAATCCGCGATGGAGTGAAGCCGCGAAAGTCGAAGCGCGATATAGCGAGGGATCACTGTAGTCGTATCCAGATCTCTATTACATAAAAATATCCTGAGACTTTTTACAAAAGATTTTTTCAAGTCCCATCCTCCTCTTAACCATTTTCAGCCACACCCGCGGTCCTCTCACCTCTCATTGGTGTAAATACTTTTGTCAGACACAGTTTCTGCTCTCTCAGCTCTTATGAATTTTAACGTTTTCCTCACTTTAAGTTCCCAAATAAAAAAGACGTATTATGTCCAAATCTAATTGAAGAATTTCATCCCGAAGGGTTAAAAACAGATAAAATTAATACACGGTCAATCCTAGCACCGAGAAATGTGAAGTCAAATGAATTAATGTGAAAATTATTGATTGGTTACACTGCAAATTGGTTAAATGCGTTTCAATAGACTCTGCTGAAGCAGTTGGTGGTGATGGTGCGGAAGATGAAAACATCAACTTATAATTTCACGTAGAATATCTACAACCGTTAACACCATCTGGTCTTCTACCGGCTGGATTACTGTTCAAAGAAGGACGTATCCAAGAAAGGTAATGTAGTACATTTTCAGGGGATAACATTAGACATCTAAGGAGATCTTGATATGCCATTCGTATTAAAACATTTACAGTTCCCCATAGCTGTTGGTATGACAATTAATAAATCACAGAGACAAACATTAAAAAAAAAAGGTTTATTTATTAGAGAGAAACAAACCAAATTCTCTCACAGTCAGTTATACGTTGTGTTGTCACAATGAAAATCCAAACAAAGAATCAAAATTCAATGCAATATTGATGAAAATTTAATTCAAAAAATGTTTTTACTGAAGTTTTACAGTAAAAGTGTAAGTTTAAAAAGTATTTGCGTGTTAATTTCAAAGCCAAACAGAACAAAATCTTATAATGCAATGAAAAACGCGAACGCAACTTGAAACATAATTTACTTTCAAATTATTACGTTTTGCTATTTTTTACTATGGTGAATTACTTGCTGTAATGTCAAATAGTTTGGTCTATTATGCATATGTAACAATTCCCGTGAAAATAACAATCTGTTTAAATTGTACATCTGCATCCCCATACGCGAGTGGCAGAACTGCAAAGTGGCTAGTGCGGAGCACCGGCCCAGGGGTTGGCAACCGAAGCCAACAAGTTGACTTTTGAAAGTCCCTTAAGTCCTACTGTCTGCCACACTACTTGGTCACTTATTCCATTTGTCTGAGTTCTCTGTGTGAAGTAAGCGTCCTAACTTTTGTGTGAAATTTACCCTTAACAAGTTTCCAACAGTGTCCCCGTGTTCTTGATGAACTCCTTTTACAGTCACAGTCTCGATATATTGGACTGATTGACTTTTTAATTTAAACACTTCAGTTATGTCTGTTCTTAATGTTTTTTTTACTTAAACAGCAAAGGCGCAGCTCTTTTAATCACTCCATATAAATCCATAACCTGCAGTCCTGGTATCGACCTGGAAATTGGCATAGTCGGCAGGATTTACAGACACGCTGTAAAACAATTGTACTGTCCTTTAGGCTCCCTCTGTTGTTTTGCTTATAATAGCAAATGCAGAATTTAAGAAGTAGTTAAATATATTAATTTTATTGCAAAATAGTTTGTGTTAACATCTCCACTGTTATTACTGGGATTGATATATTGTCTCAGATATGACTACAGTTTTATAAGAACACTCCCAGGGACATGCTGTCTCTGCTGGATACATGAAGTGGCGTAGCTCCAGTTTGTGCTGCTCGGGTACGATTCTTCAATTTGCCGCCCTCCAACATATCTGAATATGTTAACCTATTTAAATAGAAAATTAAAATGATGTATAGAGAAAAATTAAGGTACATTTTGCATAGATTTATTCATATTGGGTGGTCCAGATCTAATTATGCAATTTTCATTATGCAATAACTTATTAAGTTTATTACATAGAAAATCACCCAAAACATCCTGGACCATCGAGAAGTGGCCGAACTGACAACATGAAGAATCGTCTTCGCGCCGAACTGGAATCGTCCCAATATAAATCAAAGTCATCCAGACGATCTGGATCTGCATAATTAGATCTGGACCACCCTCTGGTCGGAGTTTGTTTCCTGCCTTGCGCCCTGTGTTGGCTGGGATTGGCTCCAGCAGACCCCTATATATATATTGAAGGACCGAAGGAGGGAAATATATATTCATCAACTAGACATGAATATTCCCGGGTCCTGCCTGCATGGAGTTTGCATGTTCTCCCCGTGTCTGCATGGGTTTCCTCTGGGTGCTCCGGTTTCTTCCCATGGTTCAAAGACATGTAGGTTAGGTGCATTGGCGATTCTAAATTGTCCCTAGTGTGTGCTTGGTATGGGGGTGTGTGTGTGTGTGCCCTGCGGTGGCCTGGCACCCTACCTGGGGTTTGTTTCCTGCCTTGTGCCCTGTGTTGGCTGGGATTGGCTCCAACAGACCCTGTAGTTAGGATATAGCGGGTTGGATAATGAATGGATGGATGGATAGACAAGAATATAGTATCAACGCACTGATAAGCCGTGTTCTAATTATTAGTTTAATATAATTAAGCTGTGAAAACCAGAACCAGTGTAGTGTACAAGTGATAGGTGGCGATGTTTTCTGCGCAGTGCAAGAAAATTATAATTTCTAAATTAGTTGTTTATCAATGTAATGTTTATGTTTATTTTTATTATTGCCTCATAAATTTGCTGTGTGTGATACCGTCAAATTATCTTTGAAGCATTTGTGATGAGTGATATTTTTCCGAACCATGCTGCTTACACACGAATTATACTGAGCCTTTTGGCCAATAATACTGCCCCCAAAAATGTGCCACCCGTGATGGACTGCCCCCTTTGCCCACCCCTAGCTATGCCACTGTATCCATGTCCCTCCTAAATTAATGAATTAAAATCCTGGACCAGTTCTTATTTGAATTATAACAGTATACAGTTTTTGGGGTTACCTCAACACTATTAAAAGTTCTAGAACAGTGGTTCTCAAACTGTGGGGTGGGCCCCCCGGGGGGGTGCAAAGTACCAAAAAGGGGGGCACGAAGATGTGAAAAAAAGAAAACAAGAATCGAAAATTTGAAAAATACATCTATTGAAACCAAAACAAGTTAACTTAAACTACATTATGATACTAGAAAAATAAATATAGAGTTAGATAAATGTCGATAAAGGTTAAGTAGGTATAATAAAATATGCATTTATGATATATCATTAATTAAAAAAGAACAAATTGGTATTAGTGGGCTCCTTTCAAAAAAACGTTAGGGGGGCGCAATTAAAACTCTTATGAAAACTCGGGTCGCAAATATTTAAAGGTTGAGAAACGCTGGTCTAGAACGTCTTTGACTATTTTGTACGTTGCTGCAAACAGTCTTGGTAAGACATGCATGAAAGCTTTGATTGTGTCCATGGACTTACTCCTCTTGCAGTTGCAGTTGCTGATCGATTGCTCAAGAACTTAATCCTCTTGCGCACTTATAATAAATCCTTCTTTGTTTGCACAATAAATAGAAGAAACTGTATATTCACAGAACATCATGCTGCATGCAGTCACAGTGTGTATTCTATATCTGGCAACGTGTATTCTGTAACTTCTAAACTCATGAAATGAATCCCCCTGCATTTACACTCTCCACTCTCAGGAGTAAATGATTTCGACACGTCCTTCTTTAAACACTAACTTGTAACACTCCTTAGCATAGGCAGTGTTTTTGCTCAGGGCGTTTACTGAATCCTCTTGTGTCTTAGACTCTAAATCTTACATCTACTCAGCCCCCATCTTTTACTCCGTTTTATTGACTAAATCCTCTTGTGCACTACACACGAAATTCACCTGAGCCACGTCGGCTTTCCAGGGCTTCGGTTAGCTACCCTGAAGCTAAATCCTATGGTGTACGTGGAGGACTCATCTTGTGTTAAAACAAGAAACCCTTCTGTGTTACACTGTCGATGCATGAAATAAACTCAAGGCTGTTTTAGTTCCATTTTTTTTTTTATTAGTTCTTATTTCTTTAATAAATTACGGCCATTTTTGCCATGAATTGTGCTTGGGCCACATTTCTCAATGTATGCAGATTTCTGTAACGCAGGGTGTTTCCTGCAGAGGCATTAGCTCTCTTGGAAATGTGTTCTTTTAAAATTGTGGCATATTAAATAATTAAACAATATCATAATATACCAGAAAAGGCAATATCCCTCCCATAGTGATTACGGCGGTACAAGAATCACATGAGACAAAATATCTTTTAGCTTACATTTACTGACGTTTTACGCGGTTAAAGACGGGGAGGCATATGGACAGACTTTTATCCAGGTGGGAAATCTGGATCAACACAGTCAGCCATTTTCTCCGTCCCCACGCTGGGAGGTTTTTCAACAACTTTGTCTCGACACAGCCTCGAAGGGTCTGGCTACTGTCCAGACCTTTTATATGGTTCTTCTTCAACTTGCTGGTCTTCTCTGTCTCCAAACAAGGGCTGAATTCCTCTTCCACAAAATACAGAAATATCATGGTGCTTACATGTCGATTCTCATTCTCCCAATAAGGAAAGAAGGTTTGTGCTGACAGAGGACAGAAATACCCTAACCTGTGTTTAAGCGGACTATACAATCCTCCAGTTGTCTTTGGCTATCTAATCCAATGCTTGGCTAGCACTTCTAACTGCTGAGCCCCTGTGTGCCACAGTTAACATGCACATGTGAATAAAACTCATAACAGTATTGTCCAGATATAGTGACATAAAGAAAAATGTAGTATAACACAGGGGTTTTAAAACTTTCTAATCTCAGGATAAATTAAAAAAAATAACAAAGAAAAATTGACAAGATAGTGAGACCCGAGAAGAGAATTACTACTGTAATGACGGCAGAGCTGTACATACATAAATACAGTGCCCTCTGTAAGGGTTGGGACAAAGACCCATGTTTCCTTGATTTCCCCCTCTCCTCCACTGTTTAAAATTACAAATCAAACAGTTCAGACAATGTGATTAAAGGGAACATGGTAGACATTTCAGTCACACAATGAAGAAATTTTACTTTTTCTATGAGATGTCCCCACTTCAACATCAACAACAACATTTATTTCTATAGCACATTTTCATACAAATTATGCAGCTCAAAGTGCTTTACATGATGAAGAAAAGAGAAATAAAAGACAAAATAAATAAAAATTAGAATAAGGGGACACTAATTAACACAGAAAAAAAAGTAATGTCCGATGGCCAGGGAGGACAGAAAAAACAAAAAAAAGGGCACCGTAATGTTTGGACACAGCAATGGCAGGTCTATTAAAGCTGCCATACTGTAGTTAGGACTTGCGTGTGATGACGGCTTGAAGTCTGCAGGTGCTGATGGTCTTCTCTGGTGAAGCTCAGCCAAGCCTCTCATGTAGCCATCTTCAGCTCCTTCTTGTTTCAGGGGGCTTGTCCCCTTAAGTTTTCTCTTCAGCATATGGAAGGCTGGGCGACGGGCTGTGCCATTAAAGAATTTTCCATTTCCTACCTTTAAAAAACTCCTTTGTTACCTTAGCAGTATGCCTCAATCATTATCTTAATAATAATAATAATAATAATACATTTTATTTATTTGTAGGTGTCTTTCTAAACACTCAAGGACACTGAACAATAGACAAAACACAGATCCATCCATTTTCTAACCCGCTGAATCCGAATACAGGGTCACGGGGTCCGCTGGAGCCAATCCCAGCCAACACAGGGCGCAAGGCAGGAACCAATCCTGGGCAGGGTGCCAACCCACCGCAGGACACACACAAACACACCCACACACCAAGCACACACTAGGGCCAATTTAGAATCGCCAATCCACCTAACCTTCATGTCTTTGGATTGTGGGAGGAAACCGGAGCACACGGAGGAAACCCACGCAGACATAGGGAAAATAAAGACATTCACCTAAAAATAACCTTGGCATGGCATTCAGCATAAAGCAATGCTATATAAAATAAACATTATAGCTTATTTCATCCATCCATCCATTTTCCAACCCGCTGAATCCGAATAGGGTCACGGGGGTCTGCCGGAGCCAATCCCAGGGCACAAGGCAGGAACCAATCCTGGGCAGGGTGCCAACCCACCGCAGGACACACACAAACACACCCAGCACACCAATCACACACTATGGCCAATTCAGAATCGCCAATCCACCTAACCTGCATGTCTTTGGATTGTGGGAGGAAACCGGAGCGCCCGGAGGAAACCCACGCAGACATGGGGAGAACATGCGACCTCCACGCAGGGAGGACCCGGGAAGCGAACCCGGGTCTCCTAACTGCGAGGCAGCAGCGCTACCACTGTGCCACCGTGCCGCCCAAAACACAGATTATAAAGAAATGTAAAATACAGAAGTTAAAATCAGACAGAGCAATTGTAATCAAAGAGAAAAAGCCCTCTTAAACATGAGTTTTAAGTTTAGATTTGAAAAGTGAAAATGATTCAATATGTCTAAGCTCAGATGGCAGTGAGTTCCAGAGGTGGTGCTCTGCTCCCCATAGTGGTAAGATGGACAAAGAGGACAGTCAAGTGGATGGAGGAAGAGGATCTAAGGGTACGAGAGGGAATGGGAACATGGAGGAGGTCAGGCAGACATGGAGGGGTGAGGTTGTGGAAAGCCTTAAAAGTCAGTAGGAGAATTTGGAACTGGAAGCCAATGAAACTGCTGCAAGACGGGAGTGATATGGTGAATAGAGGGAGTTCTAGTAATGATGCGGGCAGCTGAGTTCTGGACCAGTTGAAGCTTATAGAGAGAGATTTGTGAGAAAGACCAAAGAAAAGGGAATTGTTGGATAATAATTACATTTATATAGCACTTTTTTCAGTACTCAAAGCGCTATCCACACAGGGAGGAATCAGGAAGCGAACCCACAATCTTCCACAGTCTCCTTACTGCAAAGCAGCAGCACTACCTGTGAAGGATGAAGCATGGCCAATGTGCTGGAGGCCTTTACCAGAACTTGAGCAGATCAGATGTTTCTGTACCCCTCAGAATACATTGTGTCAATGCCATCAGTGAAGAGAAGTGTGCCAGGACCTGTGGCAGCCATACATGCCCAAGACATAACACTCCCACTGCCATGTTTAAACAGATGAGGTGGTCTGCTTTGGATCTTGAGCAGTTCCTTTTGGTCTCCACACTTTGCTGTGCCATCACGCTGATGCAACAGGTTCATCTTTGTCTCGTCTGCCCACAACAACAACAACATTTATTTCTATAGCTCAGAGTGCTTTACATGATGAAGAAAGAGAAAAAAATAGACTTAGGCAACACAATTTAACTTCGAATAAAAGTAAGGTACAGTGGCCAGGGAGGACAGAAAATACAAAAAGAAAACTCCAGACGGCTGGAGAAACAAATAAAATCTGCAGGGGGTTCTGAGGCCACAAGACCTCCCAGTCCCCTCTGGGCATTCTACCTAACATAAATGACCTCAATCAGTCCTCATTGCATTCAGGGTTCTCATAGAAGAACTTCTGGCCTTTAATCCATTAATGTAGGGACATCACAGTGCTTTGATCAGGTGGTGGTGGCGCAGATCAACACCACAGAAAACCAGAAAAAGAACAGCAGAGAAAGTAGGGGTTAGTACGGATTACGGAGCCACCATGAATGATAATGATAATTAAATGCATATACAGAATATCAGGATTAAACTAAGATGAAGCTATGAGAAAGTCCAAACACAAGACCTTTACCCAGAATTCCGCAGGCCCTTTGACATCCTTTTTTTCAAACTGTAATCTGGCAATCCTGTTTTTGTGGTGGTCTGTTCATGCTGATAGTCATCTCTGTCATGTCCAGATCCTGCCCCTGAAGGCTGTTTCTGATCTGTCGGGCAGATGTTTGGGGTCTTTTTCTTTACCATAGTGAGGAATTCTTCTGTCATCAGCAGTGGAGGTCTTTCTTGGCCTACCTGTCCCTTTCTGATTACTGAGCTCACCAGCGTGTTCCTTCTTCTTCATGATATTCCAGTTGATTTTGGTCATCCTAAGATTTTATTGATGTCTCGGATGGTTTGATTCTTGTTTTTCAACCACATAATGGTGTCTTTGACTTTCATTGACACAGCTCTTATCCTCATGTTGAACAATGACAGCTGCAGACTCCAAAAGGTCTAAGCAAGCCGAGGTATCTTATGAAGCCATGAAACCCACCTAAGAAATCACAAACACCTGTGACGCCAATTGTCAAAAACATTCTGGTGCACTGAAATGGGGGGACCGTGTAGAAAAAGTGTTGTCCTTTCTACATGATGTGATTGAAATTCATGCAGATCTCCTTAAATGAAAGTCTGCAATGTACCCTTTAACCACGAGGTCTGAATTGTTCGATTTGTGGAGCAGAGTGGGAAATCGAGGAAAAAATGGGTCTTTCTCCCAAGCCTTATAGAGGGCTCTGTAACAATGGCCTTACAATTTAAAAAACGCCAAGGGTTTTCTTTACATTCTAGCATATTTCTCACATAAATATTACTAAAAGAGAAAGTGGAAAGCAAACATGTCTACAGTATTTTTATAAAATAGAATATCTGTCTGTCTGTATGTTCAATATTAATTCCTAAACTTTTGACCGATCTGCACCAAATTTGCGTAGACTCTCTAGGACCCTACAGACAAGATAAGCTACCATGAAACCTGGTCAGCCCATCACCTCCTCCTGATTTCATCCCCTTGACACGTGATAATGTAGGTACTCTTTCTTTATTATGTAGTTTCGACCAAAGCTGGTACCTGAGGGTTTTCTGGTCCAAGGTTAAAAATGTGAAATTTGTTTTTTATTTTCATAATTCAAGATGGTGGACCAATTGTTTTCCACATGAAAAACTTAGGAACTGTATTTGGGGTCATTACTTATACCCCATTTCCATAAAAAAGTGCATGATGCTGTGTAAAATGTAATTAAATTAGAATGCCGTCATGACAGAGCATCCCAAACATAGCATGAATGTTGTGAGGCCTCCTCTAAAGCTCCAACGTTAGCTTTGCTGCCCAGGAAAGGTCGTCTTTGTCTGCCTGGAACAGGCCTTGCCCCAGTGAGGTTCATGCTGGGTTTCATTTGAACTGGAAAGTCAGAATTTCTGAGTTCCTTGATGGAATTTTACACTGGAATGCTCTATCAAGTTGGATTTCCAACTCAGCCACCTGGAGCTGGTCTGTCAAGTCTGAGCCTGTCCGATTTTGGATTATGGACTAATTCCCTTCGTAATTTTAAACACTTCAATCATGTCACCGCTTAATCTCCTTTTACTTAAACTATAAAGACTCGGCTCTTTTAATCTTTCCTCTTAACTTATCCCCTGCAGTCCAGGAATCAACCTGGAAATTGGCATAGTCGGCAGGATTTCAGCCACATTGTCAAACAAGTGTGAGTATTGCAAAACATAGCATGAATGTTGTGAGGCCTCCTTAAATGCTCCAAAGATAGCTTTACAGGCCAGGTCAGGTCTCCTTTGTCTGCCTGGAACAGGCCTCGCCCCAGTGGAGTTCATGCTTACATTTGGACTGGGAAGTCAGAATTTCCAAGTTCCTCGTTGAAATGTGCAACTAGAATTCCCCCACAAGCTGGATTTCAAACTCACAAACCTGGGGTTGGTCTGTTAGGCCAGAGTCTGTTTGACTTTAGATTGTGGATTAATCCACTAGATTTATTCCCTTCATAATTTGAAACACTTCAATCATGTCTTGTCCTAATCTCCTTCTACTTAAACTGAAAAGGCTCAGCTCTTTTAATTTAATCTTTCCTCTTAACCTATCCTCTGCAGTCCTGGAATCAACCTGGAAATTGGCGTGGTCGGCAGGATTACAGCCACATTGTCAAACAAGTGTGAGTACAGTGGAACCTCGGTTTACGAGTGTTTTGCAAGACGAGCAAAAATTTTTAATAAATTTTGACTTGATAAACGAGCGATGTCTTGCAATATGAGTAGTATGGATACTTTGTCTGTTGAGCGTCATGTGATCACAACTGAGCTGATGGTTCTTCTCTCTCTCTCCTTATCTCGCTCGCTCGCCCAGCGCGCCTCTCTCTCTCTCCCTTATCTCGCTCGCTTGCTCGCCCAGCGCGTCTCTCTCTCTCTCTCTCCCCCTCTCCTTATCTTGCTCGCCCTTCTCTCTCTCTGGCAATCGTCTCCTATTCTCTGTCTGAGTCTGTGTGCCTCACTCATATAGTCAACATCCGTACGAGCGTATACGGTTTAGATAGTCTTGTATACGGGAAGTGCGAGTCCCCATCTTGCTCCCCAAAACACGAAGCTGAGTCTCAGTACTTTAACACCAGCTTTATTCAGCTTGAAACAGCAACAGCGGGATCTTTATAATGTTCCTTGTATGACCCATTGACGGCAGGCGCTTATTTTATGTCTGCGATCTTTTTGGATGCGCTTACACGGTGAACTGCTACAGCGCTGGGAGACTGCGACTGCTTTGGGACGCTCTTCCG
This sequence comes from Polypterus senegalus, assembly GCF_016835505.1. Lineage (NCBI taxonomy): Eukaryota > Metazoa > Chordata > Cladistia > Polypteriformes > Polypteridae > Polypterus > Polypterus senegalus. Next base: position 312,507,168 of record NC_053155.1, on the reverse strand, counting down.
CGTGTCGTCCCGTTGGGTGGAATCCCACATGAGTTTAGAAACTCACACCAGCCATGATTCTTTTTAAAGGTAAAGTGCAGGTTAATTTGTATTATGTATTTTACTTTATATTTTGTATTAATCATTTTTATATGAATAGTTTTGGGTTGTGGAACGAATCATCTGAGTTTCCATTATTTCTTATGGGGAAATTCGCTTTGATATACGAGTGCTTTGGATTGCGAGCACGTTACCGGAACGAATTATGCTCGCAAACCGAGGTTCCACTGTATTGCAAAAAATAGCATGAATGTTGTGTGGCCTCCTAAAATGCTTCAAAGATAGCTTTACTGGTCTGGCCAGGTCTTTTTTGTTAGCCTGGAACAGGCCTCGCCCCAGTAGGGTTCATGCTTTCATTTGGGCTGTTCCTAGTTGGAAGCCAGAGTCCGTCTGACTTTAGATTATGGATTAATCCACTAGACCAGGTGTCGTGCTGAACCTATGTTACAATGTTATTCCACATAACGACATAATTCTACCAGTTTTGTTATATATAGTATCAAAATTGGTCCGGTTATAAAGGGCTAAGCCTAATAAAATGTGTAAAATGTAAATAAATCAGAATGCCGTCATGACACAGAGTTTCAAATATATCATGAATGTTGTGAGGCCTCCTATAAATGGGCGGCTAAGCCCATTATAACCGGATCTTATATTATTGCTCATTCAATATTTAAAATACATAGGATCATATGTGAAAAGAATGTTTTGTCAAATTTTTTTATAACTACATTCGGTGGCTTTATTTTTTTTTTCCAATTATTTGACTAAAATAAGCAGTTTGTTTCTTAAAACCAGAAACGGCCCTTTTTATAGCTTCACTTGTCTCATCAGAGTTTTCAAACGTGAACTGATTAGTTTGATAATGCCATTGTACACCTGACGTACGACGCACAACACTTTCACAGCATAACGCACTCACAGCACGATCCTTTTGTTGTACAAATCCATATTCATTCGTCCAAGAGTCTTGAAAAGATCGAACATCAAGTTTTTGTCTTTTATGAGTCATTTTAGGGCAGTATATCTTCTTATATAATACGCTACCGTGGCTGTTCGTTTGTCTGTCCAGTATTTTAAGTCACCTGCACCTCGCAAACTGTTTGACTTGTTGACCTGAAATTTGGTACACATATACTACGTGATGTCTACTGTCCACTTTCGGGGTGGTGATTTTTATTACTCTTTTTATTTTTATTTTATTGTAGAATCAACTCTCGGCAGCAGGGTGACCGTGCGGCGCATGCATATGGGTGCCATTCTCATTCCCTACCACCTTCTCCGTCACTTCCCCTACCTCTTCATATCTTACATCATTCTTGAGGCAGATTAAAGACTTAAGTGCCAGCTTAAGTGAAAAGTTAAGGAAAATGTACTAGATAATTGCAACACAAACACGGACTTAATCAGTTTTAACACAAAAAGATGCCGATGAGAGAAGAGAAGAAGCAGGCGGCTAGGGTTGAGAAAAGAAGAGCCGCTCAGATAGCAGCAAGCTCATCAACCTCTGAGCAAACAAATGATAAACGTAGAGAGAAAGAGGATGAAGACTAGGAATGCTCAAGTCAAGTGTATTCACTGCACATCATCATGCAGTGCGCCGTTACTGGTTACTTAATAATAACAAGAGGGTTGTTTTATTGTAAAACGGCCTGCACTGAACACATGGTTTCCATTTACATGTGAGTCGCATACGCAAAATGTAGGTGGGGGACACAAAGCACAAATGCATGAGCTGTAGTCTATACTAATAAAAGGCAAAGCCCTCACTGACTCACTCACTCACTCACTCACTCATCACTAATTCTCCAACTTGCCGTGTAGGTAGAAGGCTGAAATTTGGCAGGCTCATTCCTTACAGCTTCCTTACAGGAAGTTAATCAGGTTTCATTTCAAAATTCTACACGTAACGGTCATAACGGCCGACAACGTCCGTCATGTTGAACTTTCTTATTTATGGCCCCATCTTCACAAAATTTGGTAGGCGGCTTCCCTGCGCTAACCGAAACCGATGTACGTACTCATTTCAGTGGTATGACGCCACTGTCGGCTGCCATATTGAACTTTCCAACGGTCTTTGTTACTTATGGGCCCAAGAAATTCAAGAAATTTGGTACGCGGGTTCCCAAGGCTAACTGAATCCTACTTACGTACATATATACGTCCATAGCCTGCAGCTCGGTCACCGTGTGAGGCGGCGTTGAGTCCTCCATCCCTACGCCTCCCACGTTGTTGGCTGCCTGCCTATATAAGGCCCTCCGTCGCTCCGGTCTCTACATTCCCTTCCTTGCTTCGCCACGGGATTCACGTCTCCCTGCTGATAACTACAGCCTTTTTATTTAATCCACGGCTTCTCCGCTGTTTTATTGTTCATTTATTACGATTGTAGTTATTATGTAGGTATTTTAGACTTGCTTTACATTGTTCAGTTACCCATTTCCTTTATCGTTCCAACCGTACCCCCATTAACATGTCTATCGAGGTGATCACCATCGATCAAAGAACTGTCACTTACCGAGTGGTTTCCATGCCCGCAGGTGGCACCTGCCTTTTCCATTCTCTGTGTTACATATTGCACGGCCATATCAGGCTCACTCTTGATATCCATTGTGTCTTATGTATTGAATGACTGGACAGGTTCAAGGTGTGGACTGATGACGGTACAGGAGATAATTAGACTACACAGGAGCACTAGAAGAGTGAAATGCTTAAGCCCTTCACCTATGGATCTGCATGTGAGTTGATGGCTGCCGCTGAACTGTTTGGTTGTCGCTTTCAAGTGTACCGAAATGGGCAAATATTTTACACCTTTGGACAACCGCCAATACCTTTTAAACATCTTAGACTGACAGGTGACGATTTCAGTAGTGGACACTTTGATGTTTATGAATGTTTAAACTCTCAAAAGCTGGATGTGAAGTTATCGATGAAACCGGTTGTGTGCTTACAACACTTGACAGATGCTGAATGTCTCTTCAACACAACATGTCCTGCAAATACTGTCGTAATTGAAACAAACCATGAAACTCAAACCGATTATGACAGCAGCAATCCGAGCTGTGAGATTTGAAACAAGATTACTGTTCACATGGCCAACTGTACGTTGTATGCTCAAGAGTAAGCTCAGCGCACAGCTTGGTCATATTACAACCGGAGGGCCGAACTGACAATGTGGTATACAAAGAGATCCTTAACAAATAATTATTGGTATATTTTCCCTCAGTTTAAAAAGGTTTAAGGCAGTACTTCGCCGCTGCAAAGCGCGGGTATTTTGCTACTTAAAATATAATAACGAAGTTTGTTTTAATGTACCTTGGCCTGCACTGAACACATGGTTTCCGTTTACATGTGAGTCGCATATGTAAAACGTAGGTGAGGGCTCAAATGTGTGCGCTGTAATTAAAATATAATTTTTCACTTTAATTCAATTCAATCAGAGTGGCATTGAAAATCGTTCCACATTCCGTAGGTTGTCGACTTCTGCATTAGACTAATTCCCTTCATAATCTTAAACACTTTAGATTATAACGTCATTTCAAAATGGCGATGTACACCATGAGAAATATAGTTTTATACTGTTTATTAGCACTTTTATCGATTTGTGTCTCCCTAAATCAGCTCCACACACAGTACTGTCCAACTTCTATCCTTGGACATGTTGCTACAGTGTTTGGATGCTCAAAATACAGAGTAATGTGTTGTTATCAACTGGAATTTATTCTGAGAAAGCAAACACCACAAACGTTTTCCTGGAGGCATCTACAGTGTATTGGTTTTCCAACTGTTTTACTGGAACAAGGTCAGCTTCTCAGCTCTGACCTCCGACTTCCAAGATGCAATCATTAATCCCAGTTCCACTGGCCTGCTTCAGGCCTAGCAGGTCTACCAGGGATTGAAGCTTTGAAAAGAAGCTTAAAGTTCCAGAAAAAAAAATATCAAAAAGCTTCACAAGTAGGAAGGTCACCATAAACCTTGTGAACAAAAAAGGAGCAAAATTAATTTTACATGAAGAAAGGATTTATTCAGAAAAATATGACAAATACAAGCAAAATGGTCCCCAGGACAAGAGAGGCAAAGATGGAGTTGCCTAAAAGTCCCAAAATGTTATCCAGAAGGAGATCCACTATTAAGAACAAAAAGATCACAAAAGCCAGCAAAAAATAAAATATAAACTCCATCACTTCCTAAAAGGTATTTCCTACTCAGGGTTTCCTCAGCCTGGTGAGGGCTAAGCAAGAGTGATGTCAGTGGGGCCTCGCCTCTTTGGGGCTCCGCCCACAAAACATAAAAAAAATACTGACATTTAAAGACTCAGTACATCATTCACAAATAATAAACAAAATCAACAGAAATAACGTAAAACAGAACACAATCATTCATAACGAACGAAAACCAACAGCACGTATAAACACATTAAATAGCCAACAAATGTGACGACTGAATTAGGCTCACGGGACTAGACGTGATTCTCAAATGAGAACTTGGGACAGCCTGTTAAACAAAATGTAGTGAATGGCAGCGAAATCCGACGCTGCAAAGGCTCCACCTGCAGGACTTCTTCCTAAAACAGCAACCCCCAAATCCTCCAGTCCTTGCACTTTAAACTGCTGCTGGGGTTTCAGGAAAACAACAACAGCAACATTGATTTCTATTGCACATTTTCGTACAAATGATGGAGCTCTAAGTGTTTTACAGGATGAAGAAAGAGAAAAAAGACAAAATATAAAAAATAAAATTAGGCAACACTTATTAACATAGAAAAAAATGTAAGGTCCTATGGCCAGAGAGAGAAAAAAAAAGAACTCCAGACGGCTGGAGAAAAAAAATTAAATCTGCAGGGGTTTCAAGGCCATGTTAGGCATTCAACCTAACATCCATCCATCCATCCATTGTAAAGTATTACATATAGGAAGTAAAAATATTAGGTTTGAATACACAGTGGGCGGTCAGAAAATCGAGAGTCCACCTTATGAGAAGGATTTAGGAGTTGTGGTGGACTCTAAGCTATCAACTCCCCGACAGTGTTCAGAACCAGTCGATCTACGTTCCTACCCTCACCTATGGTCGTGAGCTGTGGGTAGTGACCGAAAGAACGAGATCGCGAATATAAATGGCTGAAATGAGTTTCCTCCGCAGGGTGTCTGGGCTTTCCCTTAAAGATAGGGTGAGAAGCTCAGTCATCCGGGAGGGGCTCAGAGTAGAGCTGCTGCTCCTCCGCATCGAGAGGAGTCAGATGAGGTGGCTCGGGCATCTGATCAGGATGCACCCTGGACGCCTCCCATGTGAGGTGTTCTGGGCTCGTCCAATCGGGAGAAGGCCCCGGGGAAGACCCAGGACATGCTGGATGGACTATGTCTCTCGGCTGGCCTGAGAACACCTCGGGATTTCCCCTGGAAGAGCTAGAAGAAGTGGCCAGGGAGAGGGAAATCTGGGCAGCTCTGCTCAAGCTGCTGCCCCCATGACCCGACCTCGGATAAGCGGAAGAGGATGGATGGATGGATGGATAAATTTAATGCAAGTCCATGTAAAATATTACAAGTAGGAAGTAAATATGTGAGGTCTGAAAATTGAGAGTCCACCTTATGAGAAGGATTTAAGAGTTGTAGTGGACTCGACACTATCAACTGCCAGACAGTGTTCAGGAGCCATTAAGAAGGCTAACAGGTTATATAGCGCCTTGATGTGTGGAGTACAAGTCACAGGAGGTTCTGCTCAGTCTTTATAACACACTGGTGAGGCCTCATCTGGAGTACTGGGTGCAGTTTGGGTCTCAAGGCTACGAAAAGGACATAACAGCACAAGAAAAGGTCCAGAGAAGAGCGACTTGGCTGATTCAGGGCTACAGGGGATGAGTTATGAGGAACGATTAAAAGAGCTGAGCCTTTACAGTTTAAGCAAAAGAAGATTAAGTGGTGACCTGATTGAAGTGTTTAAAATTATGAAGGGAATTAGTCCAGTGGATCGAGATGGTGACTTTAAAATGAGTTCATCAAGAACATGGGGACACAGATGGAAACTTGTTAAGTGTAAATTTCGCACAAACATTAAGAAGTTTTTCTTTACACAAAGAACGATAGACACTTGGAATAAGCGACCAAGTAGTGTGGTGGACAGTAAGATGTTAGGGACTTTCCAAACTCGACTTGATGTTTTCTTGGAGGAAATAAGTGGACAGGACTGGCGAGCTTTGTTGGGCTGAATTGCCTGTTCTCGTCTCGAGCGTCCTAATGTTCTAATGTTCATCCATTATCCAACCAGCTATATCCTAACTACAGGGTCACGGGACTCTGCTGAAGCCAATCCCAGCCAACACAGGGCGCAAGGCAGGAAACAAACCTCGGGCAGGGCACACACACACACACACACACTAGAGACAATTTAGAATCGCCAATGCACCTAACCTGCATGTCTTTAGACTGTGGGAGGAAATGTGACGATGTGGGTTCTGGCTCCACGCTCCCATTGCTATTTGGAAGCCTTAAACCCAACACACTCGATAATGAAACCGAGTGAGCTAGTCAGTGTAGGCAATAACTGAGCAATGGGATGGTTCAAAAAGTGCAACAGTGCTTTTATTTAAAATGGTCAACAAAACAAACAGTGTTCCAATAAAGTGCAGTGATTCCCAAAAAGTTTAATAAATAGTCCAATACAAGAACGTGGAGGTTAAAACACAGAAATAGAAAAAAAACAATCCTTAAAATCAGAGGTCAAAATGTTCCTACGGGAAGCAGTCTTTAAAACAACAACAACAAGCCCGGTGCTTCTTCTGTTAGTGTTAGCGTCTCACCTGCTTCTCCCATATGGGCCCTGACTATGACTCTAGTCCTGCTATGTCCTTTAGAAAGACCACAACCCTCAAGAAGTATCTGGAGGAGATGTTGGCAGAGCTTATGCTATTAGCTAAACAAATGGACTGAATGGTCTCCTCTCAGCCTCAGCACCGGGACGCCGCAGGGTTGTGTGCTCAGCCCGCTCCTCTACACCCTCTACACATATGACTGTGTTCCCACCCACCACAGCAACAAGATCATAGAGTTTGCGGATGACACGACGGTGGTTGGAAACATCTTGTGCAAGGAAGGTGAGCTGGCATACAGGGATGAGGTGGAGAGGCTGTCTGTTGTGGTGCAGAGTCAATAACCTGCTCCTCAACACCACAAAAATGAAGGAGCTTGTTATTGACTTGAAAAAACAAAACTGACATCCAGCCACTCAGCATTGGTGGGGCCAATTTAGAGAGGGTACCGGTGTTCAGGTTTCTGGGCTTTGAGCTGGAGGATGACCTGACCTGGAGCGCCTAGACGAAGGAGCTGCTGAAGAAGGCGCAGGAGAGACTGTGTTTTCTGAGAATCCTCAGAAAGAACCATCTCTCCAAAAAATCTGCTCCTTGCCTTTTATCATTGTTCCATTGAGAGTGTGCTCACATACGGACTGTGTGTCTGTGTGTGTGGTGCGGTAGCTGCAGTTCCTCGGAAAGGAAAGCGCTCCAGAGGGTCGTCAGGACAGCGGAGAGAAAAACTGGTTGTACCCTCCCCACGTTGGAAGAAATCTACTCCTCCCGATGCCGCAAAAAAGCAATAGACATTTCACAGGATTCATCACATCCCGGTCATTGCCTCTTCCAGCTTTTGTCATTACAGAGCAATGAAAACCAGGACAAACCGCCTTAAAGACAGCTTTTATCCAAAAGCAATCATGGCCCTGAACTCAAATAAAACTGCTCCATATCATTCTCTAAATGTGCAATATAGACCTTAAGTCAACCGGTGCAATTTGTATATACAGTATTTGAAATGCACTCATTACCGTTCCTTCTCTTGTTTTTTAACTCTTATTCCTCACACTGAGTCGACATGACAGGACCTTCAATTTTGTTGTTCTTTTGTAAAAGTGACAATGACAATAAAGATTTACAGTCATATGAAAAAGTTTGGGAACCCCTCTTAATTCTGTTGATTTTTGTTTCTCATTGGCTGAGCTTTCAAAGTAGCAACTTCCTTTTAATATACGACATGCCTTATGGACACAGTAGGATTTCAGCAGTGACATTAAATTTATAGAATTAACAGAAAATATGCATTATAACAAAATTAGACAAGTTCATAAATGTGGGCACCCCAATAGAGATATGACATCAATACTTAGTTGAGCCTCCTTTTGCTCCTTTGAGCCTCCAGACGCTGTCCTCCTATAGCCTGTGATGAGTGTCTGGATTCTGGATGGAGGTATTTCTGACCATTCTTCATACAAAATCTCTCCAGTTCAGTTCAATTTGATGGACAGCCTGCTTCAAATCATCCCATAGATTTTCGATGATATTCAAGTCAGGGGACTGTGACGGCCATTCCAGAACATTGTACTTCTCCCTCTGCATGAATGCCTTTGTAGATTTCAACTGTGTTTTGGGTCATTGTCTTGTTGGAATATCCAACCCCTGCGTGACTTCAACTTTGTGACTGATGCTTGAACATTATCCTGAAGAATTTGTTGATATTGGGTTGAATTCATCCGACCCTCGACTTTAACAAGGGCCCCAGTCCCTGAACTGGCCACACAGCCCCACATCATGATGGGACCTCCACCAGATGTGACAGGAGGTAGCAGGTGTTTTTCTTGGAATGCGGTGTTCTTCTTCCGCCATGCAAAAGTGCTTTTTGTTCTGACCAAATTACTCCATTTTTCTCATCAGTCCAAAGCACTTTGTGCCAAAATTAATCTGACTTGTCTAAATGAGCATTGGCATACAACAAGCGACTCTGTTTGTGGCGCGAGTGCAGAAAGGGCTTCTTTCTCATCACCCTGCCATACAGATGTTCTTTGTGCAAATTGTACTGAATTGTAGAACGATGTACAGATACACCATCTGCAGTGAGATGTTCTTGCAGGTCTTTGGAGGTGATCTGTGGGTTGTCTGTCACCATTCTCACAATCCTGCTCATATGCCGCTCCTGTATTTTTCTTGGCCTGCCAGACCTGCTGGTTTAACAGCAACTGTGCCTGTGGCCTTCCATTTCCTGATTCCATTCCTTACAGTTGAAACTGACAGTTTAAACCTCTGAGATGGCTTTTGTAGCCTTCACCTAAACCATGAGACTCAACAATCTTTGTTTTCAGATCTTATGAGAGTTGCTTTGAGGATCCCATGCTGTCTGTCACTCTTCAGAGGAGAGTCAAAGGGAAGGAAGCACAACTTGTAATTGACCACCTGAAATACCTTTGACCACTCATGACTGGACACTCCTGTCTATGAAGTTCAAGGCTTAATGAGCTCATCCAACCAAGTAATCAGCACTGAGTAGTGACAGGCATTCAAATCAGCACAATGAGAAGGGGACACACATTTGTGCACAGCCAATTTTAAACATTTGATTTCATTTCTTACAACTAAATACGGCATCACTAAAAATCTTTGTTCGGAAAACACTGCAGTACTCCGATGTTCCTAGGAAATGAAAGACATACCACTGTTATCTTTTTTATTGAAAGGAGAGTCAGTTATTATGCAGGCTGAGAGGGGGTCCCAAACTTTTTTCTTTCTATCTATCTATCTATCTATCTATCTATCTATCTATCTATCTATCTATCTATCATATAGTGCCTTTCATATCTATCTATCTATCTATCTATCTATCTATCTATCTATCTATCTATCTATCATATAGTGCCTTTCATATCTATCTATCTATCTATCTATCTATCTAGGGTGTGGATTTTGAGCTGTCAAGATCAGAGGTGCTCTTGTTAACCTGGCCCTACAGACAGCGAGCTTCTGATTATGATGTACCGTCTACAGCCAACAAGTCTCCTGAAAAGACCCCATTAGACCCTATATAAACACGTGTCATGTGAGCAGAGAGCTTGTTACACATTTTAAAATTAAGCATGACCTGAGGCAAAGCATAAACTAGATGACGATTTCGTTTGAGTGATAGAAACGGTAGCAGGAGAAGAATTTCCACCTACTACAGTAACACATTCAAGAGCGAATGTCCCAAAGAAATGTGAATCATCAACCGAGATGTCCATATATCGATTTCCCCTAAATAAGGTCAGTGACCTGCGGATGAGTATGAGAGTACCAGCTACTGCTAAACATCTTGACAAATTCGGTCAGAGCTTTCAAATGAAACATGGAACAAGATGATAGAAGGCCAGTGTTACACGTAATTTAGACAACTTAACATAATTTAAAAGTAAACTTACAAAACAGACTTTGCACTGTTCTGATTAATCCCTCCAGTTTGACAAAATGTATGCTTACTACCAGAACACAGAAAGGTTTAGAAGTGGGAGGCCTTGTGTCCCATCAGTCGACGCCCCTTGCCCCACCTCTTGATGTTGATTGGTCATTTGATTACATTCTGTATTGACACGATGAATCAAAATGAAGTTCACTCAGAGAGGACGCTAAGTGAAGTCCAATACGACGGCTTTGCTTTTAATTACGGCACCCAATCTATGGACACGGATTAAAACACAACACACTTTTTGTATCGCATTGTTAACTGACATGAAAACTGCATGCCATAGCGAAAGGCAATCAATCATTTGGCTGGCATGTTTTTAACTTTGATACGGTAAAACGCTACCAAAACGAATTGCTCAACATGCTAGTTAACAAGCTGGATTGCATTTCATTATGTCGTTGGATAATCTTCCGTAACGGTAGCTTTTATTGTTGAGTGGATTTGATTCTCTTTAGCGAGTTGTTCGTTTCACTTTCAAGTAGGCCCTGGTACCAGGTTTGACTTTCTGGTTTCGACTTCTGATTGTTGTCTTGCCCAGTTTTTGATCTCTTGCTTTGTTTCAATGACATATCTTATCTTTTTGATCATCTCCTGGTCGTATTTCTTCATCCTCAAAATACTCCTTGGACATGTCTTGTGTTCTATCATATAGTGGATTCGAGCTGATAGTTTAAAAGGAGATCTACAACAAGAAAATGAGGGTACAACTGGAAACTTGTGAAGGGCGATCTTGGCACATACTGTATGTTAGGAAGACATAATAGAATAAGGGACTGAGTAGTGTGGTGGAGAGCAGCACTTTAGAGACATTTAAATCTCAACTTGATGTTGATCTCAGTAAATAGGATGGATGAGCTTGATGGGCTGAATGGCCTGCTCTTGCCAACATTGTCCTCATTTGATTTATTTCAGCATCCTCAGCCTCTCCGGCTACTAACACCAAGTGAACGCATGAATCCGCCCAACAGCCAATCATTGATGGTGTTCTTTATTTATTATCCATATGTGACCTTGTGCACACAGTTCCTTTACGTCCAGCTCTGTTGTCTTACAGTGTCAAGTGGCTTTTTTCTTTTTTTTTTTTTGTTATTTTCTCTTTCACCCGTACACTTTTTCTACTTCCTATTCCTGGCAGCACCCCATAGAAACGGTTGCAGGGTTGTATATTACAAAAAAAAAAAAAACAAAAGTTTACACGAATGCCACACCGTAATGGCTTGTTTGCTTGATTTCCTCCACCAACAACACTCTAAAGATTAAAATTTACAACAACTATGAGGAAATGTCCCAGCATGTCTTTCATTGCACAATTCATTTTGATGCCAGGACTCTCCAGGCGCTGGAGGGAAGCCAAGAGTTTTAGGAGCCGCGTTACAATAACAGCTTTGATCTGCCGTCGCTCGTAATTATCGAAGAGATCTGGCAAAACACGCTTATGTGGGTAAGTCAGGAGACGTCACTGATTAATGAGGGGGACACAACTAGAAATAGATCAGTGCTGGGCTTACTGGTATCATGGACTCCTTTGCTAGATGCTGTATTTCTGATAAGAGAAAAACATTTAGAAAGACAGATAGATAGAAATGAA